>NC_047665.1:17144176-17471398 GCF_011762505.2 Arvicanthis niloticus
AGTGGCTGCAGGCGGTGTGTTAGCATTAAGTAAATAAAGTTCTAAGGCAGGCTTGAGCTGTGATCGCTCCTAATGGCCTTAATTCTACCTCATCTGTGTGAATCCCGGAATCCAGATTTCTTAGCACCCAATAGAGGAAGAAGCTCAACACACACAGGTGCTGCGGGTGCTGCGGGTGCTGCTGGGAAGTGGACTATATTCAGATGTGGATACTTCCCAGAAAGCATTGCAGTGGGGAACGTCCCTCTCCCTGGCAGGTTTTGTAGGCAATAACCCCACTGGTACTCAGCCGCACAGAACCTCCAAAGACTTGAAAGGAGTAATTGGAGAAATATCTGGAGTAGGCTAGCCTAAAAACTTTCCTGCTGAGTTATTACTGTCCGCGTCCCCTCTTAGAGTTAATTCCGGTGGACTTGCAATTAGACTGAGCGAGCGGTTACACATAAGCGCTGAAAAGGTAAGAGAGACAGTTATCTGCTGTGATATTAGCAAAGACGGTCTCCAGCAGGGAGAATCTTAATTGCAAAGGGCTCAGAATAATGTGTTAAGATTGTGCTTTCAGTTGTTCTGAACAGATAGATGGATAGATAGCTCCTCCAGGGGCAACAGGGCATAGGTCAGATTTACTAGTCTCTTATGCTTTTAGTTTTGGTTGAATGAAATTCAACAAAGATTTAAAGATATTTTTATTTCTTACTCCATTTCCCCCTTCCCCTCCATCTGTTTTATAAGACATAGCATGTGAAACCTGGTGTGGTTGACACAGGCCTGTGATCCCAGCACTTGTAAGGGTGAGTCAGGAGAATTGCCATGATCCTCGAGGTCAGCCTGGGCTACATAGTGTCTACAAAACCCAACCTACCAAACAAACAACAAACAAAACTCTGGGAATGGTAGTCCATGTCTGTAATCCTAGCACTTGGTGGAGGTAGAGATCGAAGAACCCAATAATTCAAGGCCAGCCTGGGCTACAAAATGAGTTAGAAATTAGCCTGGGCTAAGTAAAACTCTGTCTCAAAAAAAATCAATACATATATACCACATACACAAAACAGAGCAATCAACAGAACAAGGAAAAGGCAAGGTTAAGAGGTTAAGAGTAAAATTACCTCAACTGTACAATTACCATATATCAAGATGCCATGATAACTTCCTGTAGCCTTATCTCCTGATACATCATGGTCCAGAGAGTTCAACCTTCTGTCCTTGTGGTATCATGGAGAGAGATGTTTTCTGTCCTTAAAAACAAATAGCAATATATGAAACCTGGCTGACAAGTCCTTAGACCTGGAACACCCGATAGCATGGGACAGGGAATCCCTGTGAAATGGCCACCAGCGGGGAGAACCTCTACCCAAGTATCTGCCCAGAGAAAGTCTCCAGGCTATAAATAGTGCTGAGAGAACACACCTGAGTGGAGTCTAGGAATGGGCGAGGGACTCAGCTGAGAAGAGAGGCTGGGCAGGACCAGTATGGCCAGGGTTTGTAAGAGGGAGGATTGTGGAGAGTTTCAGAGGCCTGAGTAGTGAAGACTCATTTACATTAGCACAGAAGAAAATGACCCAAAGCAGAGAGGAAAATTACTAAGAAGAAGCAGAGAGGAGAGGGCACAGAGTTGTCAGCACCCGTTCACACTAGTCAGACTGGAAGACACTCTTTACTGTGCGATCTTCCCTGACGTACGGTAGAAGAAAGGCCCAGCATTGGCATGCTGCATGTTGCATGACAGCAGAATGATTGCCTCGTGTGCACGCATGCAAAATGCACCAAGTTCCATATCTAGCGCCAAATAAGAGAGAAAGAAGAAAGACCTGAAACAGAGCCCAAGCAATGAAAATGCACACCAAAAACCCAGTTCAGAAACACTGGATCCCCTGTGACCCCCAAAGTGAAAACTGATTAAATCTGACATCTACCTGACGTCTTGCCAGGCAATGAAGCAGAAAGCATGGAACCTTAATTCAAGATCAGTCAGGCCTTATCCATGAATAGCATAGATGTTTGAATTCTAAACAAAGACACTAATGTTGTTCTAGTTTCCTTCCTGTTGCTGTGACAAACACCACAGCCAAAGCAATTTAGAAAGGACTTTTCTGGCTGGTGCTTCCTCATTGTCATGGTCTGTCACTGAGAGATGTCCCGGTGGGAACTCAAGCAAGATCTTAAAGCAGAAGTTGTGGAGAAACACTGATGGCTGGCTTCCCTTAAAATACATGTTTCACCTGTCCAGAGAATGTCACTTCCCATGTAGGCTGGTCCCTCCTACATTAATTAATAATCAATTATAAATAATCAGTCTCCTTGACCCCAGACATGTCTACAAGCCAATCAGATCTGGCTATTCTTGAAATCAAGAACTCTTTCTCAGATGGCTCTAGGCTATGCCAAATTGACAGTTAAATGTCACCATTTTTTATTATTGTGTTGCATACACTCATAGACTCATAGAATCAAAGAGAATGAATAAGAGAGTGAGAAACAAAAACATCCGAATGGGCTTTTCTTTCTTTTTTTTTCTTTTCTTGTTTATTTGTTTTTGTTGTTTCTTTAAAAGACAGGGTTTCTCTGTATAGCCCTGGCTGTCCTGGAACTCACTTTGTAGACCAGGCTGGCTTCAAACTCACAGAGATCCACCAGCCTCTATCTCTCAAGTTCTGGGATCAAAGGCTGGATACACCCCTGCCAAGTCCAAGTGAACTTTTCAAACTGAAAATTTCATGACCTACAAGCTTCTATTCTTTTTAAAGACCGAAAGGCTTCTCATCTATGCCAATTGTTTATTGAGACCGTGCCGGAGAAGGGACAACAATGTCTTCAGGTCTCCTCTAAGGAAAGGGTGCTGACTAGGGTGCTGCTCCTAGAGAGACTCACTTTCTGCTTTTACTCAGAGAGAAGTGAAGGTGGCTACCCTCTCCTAGCCTGCTAGGAAGCTGGAGGCCTTCTGTGCTAACAGTCGCTTTTGAGATACTGACGCTGAGGATTAAGTCATTAAGAACCACAGGGGGGCGATATCACCGCGCCAATACTAAGTGCTACTCTTACTATGTCCAAGGCGCCTATGAATAAACTTAGGTGGATGCTCGGATGCTACTGTCTACGCTACAATTAAGTGCTAATCCACTAATTATGTCTCCTCTCAAAGTAACAGTGATAATCAGTGGAAGCAGCCCATACAGCAGGGCAGACTTACGAGCTTGGAGTGTTTACTCCCTTGTCTTGTTTTCCTTTTACAGGGGAATCTTCTGAAGAAAGTGAGAAATGACTGGGCAGCAAGTGGAGCTGCTCAAGAGGCAAGGTTATCAATAAACAAGAGACCAGCCACAAGGTGATCCTCCCAGCATCTTTTTCAAAGAAACATGACTGGAGTCAGACGTTTGGAGTCCTGTCTCTGAAGAGCTCTGACTGTCCTTCAGCTAGCTCCTCCATGAGTCTGCTACATTTAATATAGGCTTTTAAAGTTCCTAATATAGGCTTAGGCCGTGTGTCCTGCAGAGATAGTAATAATGATACAATGTAAGCAGTAAGGATACAGTGTAGTCCCTACCCCAGGGTACCAGAGTCTGGTGGGGATGCAGACAATGGATTATTATCAAGCCTTTGTTTGCAAACCCCACAGATGATATGAAGAAGAGTCTAAGTGTCTGTGAGATGGTCTAACATGGAAAGAGATGGTGAGGGACTGATATCTGAGGGACAGATGAAGGAGCAACTTGGAGAACAGTGCTTGCTCTAGGTTGACCCCTAGTCTAGGAAACCTGGACTAACTAGAGAGATGTGATGTCCTTTAATGACAGGACACTCTCCAGATAATGTTAAGAGTTTGAGTTTTTTTTTTTTTTTTTCCAGCAACATTTAATGTCAAGCGATCCGTTAATGTTTTTGTAAGGTCAGTCTGGTTTCTGTTTTGGGAAAATGCTTGGGAAGAAACTGGAGGCAAAGCAGCGGAAATGATGAGGAGACAGGGAGACAGTCTCATCATCAGGAGATACGTGACAAATGCTTCACAGAGAAGAGAGGATAAAACAGATCCCAGACACACAGTGAGCAAAGTGGGTGAGGCAGGAGCGAGGTGTCAATGGTGACCCTTTAGCATCTGACATGGGATGTGGTGAAAGGAGGAGACATTGACTGAACTGGGGAAGGTAGGATAATTGACAGAAGATCCAGGGCTCTCAGTTTTAAACATGATCATTTTGGATACCAGGAGAGGGAAGGAGCTGAGGGAGATGATGTGAGGTAGAGACTCAGTTTTAGGAACCACCAGTGAAAAGCCCCAGAAATAGATGAGATTACCTCTAGGGACAGTACAGCAAGTGTACTAAGAACCAGACAAGAGCCAGCACATGGAAAGAGGGAAGATCTTTTCAGATGGAGTCACTTGTGTCCAGAGAACTTACACGTTACACTGTAGAGCCCCTCAGTGACTCAAAAACATTATCAGTTAAACTAAAGGATGTAGAATTCAGCTTAGAGTTTGAAAAGGAGATGGTACATGATAGTTAGAAGTAACCCGTGGATGTTATACTGGATTTCCACAGCTGCAACTGAACGCTGGTCATATACAACCAAAAAGTCGAAGGGCTGATTTGGGCTCACTGCCTCAAAGAATTTTCGTTTGTGGTCATTTGACTTCATGGGTTTGGACAGAAGCGCTGGGCAATGGAATTTCTTCATTACATTGTTGACAGGAAGTACAGGGAAGCAGACAGGAAGAGGTCAGGGAAAACATACCTCAAAGGGCTGGGATCCAGTGACCTACTTCCTTGTAGCCAGGCCCAACCATCTAAGGTTTTCAGAAATTCCTCAAATAGCACCACTAGCTGTGCATTTACTCATGAACCCGTTGGGGGAAGATTTCATATTGAACCGTAACAGATGGGTTATGGATTTAGACTCGAGAGGTAAAATTTTAAGACTTGGAAGGACACTTTCAGGATTTTAGAACACTAAACATATTTTTAAACACACAAGTAGAGAACAACTGTACAGGATAAGAATGATGACTAGAACTTTTAGTGTTTAAAACTAAGAACTGTTTCATGGGGGCTTGTGGTTCCACCTTGCAGCTGGGGTGTGTGAACCCTGCTCGGGCAGTCGAAGGGGAGGGGCTAGGCTACAGATCACCTTCATCACCATCAGCGTGCAGGATGGCGGCATGGAGCCTAAGATGGAGGGCCCAGCCTGGGTGAGAAACAACACAGGCTGGGGATGAAGATGGGGTTCCCTAACTCCTGGGCACCCTCGAGGAGTCAGGACAGCAGGCAGGAGGATGGGAGACTCCGGCTTAGCTCAGGGTGACTTTCTGGAGTGCTAGGAGCCTTCTGCAGGAGACTTAGAGAGACAGTCTTTATCTGTTTATTGGTAGTAGAAAATAGACACATAGTTACTCAGGGTAGACCAGAGATTAAATACCTTTTACAGATAGGAATGCTCGGGAAGGGAAGCTTATTAACCAAACCCTCAGGGCCCATCTAGATCCCTCATTAACATGGAGAACTCTGCGCTCTGTACTGTGTCACTAGTTGAAATGATCCTCATGAGGGTGTTGTGGTGATATGCTCCAGGACAGGAACCGGGTCAGGAATAGATGAAACACCTACCATTCTCAGATACAAAAATTACCGGGATTTCTAAATCCGCTCAACCTTCCTAGTTTTTGTCTGGTGACACGGCTCCACTGGCCCCACAGGGGCTGGAACAATTGCTTAGCTGTTAAGAGCTCACACTGCTCTTGTGGAGGACCAGAGTTAAGACTTCCAGAACCCATATCAGGCGGCTCAAAACTGCCTGCAACTCCAACTCGAGGGGACCCAGCATACTCTTCTGGCCTCTGTGGTACCCAAATCCACACACATACCCCCACGCAGACACACACTGTCACAAAAACCAAAATGAGTTGACTATCTCCACCAGGAAATCTCTAATGCCACATCTAGGGATGTAGAGAAACACTTGCCTGTCTGCCGAGAGCTTTCGGATGGTCACAGTATCTGTGTTTAAAACAGAGAGAATCTAGAAACAGCTCAGATAACTGTCTCAAGATAAAGAAATCGTGGCATGTTTACTGAAACACAACACTACACAATACAACCTATAATGGGAAGGGATAAGGGATTCCACTGTCTGATACATTTTAATGGGCAGAAGATTTCGTGCCGTGTGTCGAATCACAGAAAGTTGGAGAACATTGTTTAGAAACATGAGTGCGACTCTCCAGTGAGATAGCCAAAATCAATCTAGAGTGTCTGTCCACTGTCAGCAGACTTGGGCTCAGAGAGCAGAGAGGGGACATGAAGCTTGCAATGAGCATGCTCTGGTTATTTAGCCAGTACAGCAAGAAGCAAATTATGTATGTCTTTTTCTATGTAGAGAGAATCTTAAGTGGGCTATAGAGATGACTCAGTGTGTAATGCTCTGGTCTTGCAAGCATGAGGAGTTAACTTAGATCCCTAGTCCTTGCATTGAAAGGCTGGCCTGGTGGCTGCACTTGCAATCTCTGAACTATGGAGGTGAAAGATGGGCAGACCCCTAGAGCTAGGTCACTGGCCAGCCAGCCTGGCACCTTTAGTAAGGTCTAAAGCCAGTGAGAGATCTTGTCCCCACCCCAACCCCTCAAAAAAGGTAGGTAGCACCTGAAGCCTAGACACACACGCACATGCACATGTCCACACACAAAGTGGAGATTGCATGAGGAAGAACAGTTAGTGGTTTTCATTCTGGTAGAAAATGTTGTAAGGTTAGTGAGCTGAAAAGGGCCATGGGTCTCAGGAGGGATATTTTATTTTCTACTTTTTTTGTTTTCCCTTTAAGGTGGAAAGTTCTAAAATACATTTGGTTTCAATTTCCTCATCTGTGTAATTGCTCAGGCTAGAACATTTAGATTTAGGACACAGTTGCTTCAGACTCCAGGTTGGGACAATGTCTCAGTAAACCCCACCCACTGGAGGTTGAAAACTCTGTAGACAGAACTTATATGGAATCCACCTGCACACTGGATAGCCTGGCATGCCAACATGAGGCTGTGTTCACTAGCCTGTGCTCCCTCTGTGATCACGTGGTTGAGGGGGAGCTGGAATTCACTGCTGTTGTCCAACACATAAGGAGAGTTTCTTAAAAATACATATTTCTAGCTCAATGAGGGGAGAAAAATCAAAGTTCACAATTTGCAGTGCCATTTTTACAGAGTATTGCGTTATGCATATATAGAGTGTGTGCACACACAGGTTTGTGTATAAGCCAGTGCATGTGTGTGTCTGTGGAGGCCGGAGGTCAACTTGGAGTGTTGTTCCTCAGGAATCCACCTTAGTTTTAGAAATAGTCTTTCACTGGGAAACTGGGGCTCTTCAGCTAGCTTGGACCGACTGACCAGCAAGCTCCAGGGATCCACCAATCCATCTCTGCCTCACCAGCGCTGGGATTACACATGTGCCTGCCCCCAGGACTAGACCTTTCAGTGGGTTTTGGAGATTGATCTCAGGCCCTTGTGCTTGCATGGCGAGCATGATGCAGATTAAGCCAGCTCCCCATCCCCATGCGTCATTTTGTTCAGCTTTAAAACAGAAACATCACCAAATTAAACCATCACCATTTAGAGTTCACACATTCCTACTCCCCCTTCTTTCATAACCTGGAGATCCAGAGAGTGTTTCAATGGGAACGCAAAGCCTCAGAGTATGAACACAGGTTCTAGAGAATAAACTATAAAACAATGGATCAAAATCACTTTCATTTCAAAATGAGAATCACATAAAGCAGACCCAAACACAGAGTTCTGTTTGATTCTTGCAATCAGAGCATTTTCATGGAGATGGCTATAATTATAAGATATCCCTCAAATGCTTGGGCATGGGACTTCTTGCTTCTCTTTGCAGACAGGGATACTGTGAAGAATTTGAGAGGTAATGACTGAGGCTTCAGTGGGCGTGAGAGTCACATAGAAGCCAAGCAGAGAATAGGAACCATATTTTGGGACTTGGAATCATGCAAATTTTCTACCTTCCCACATGACATTTAACTCTTAAAGACTGTTCATTTTGGTGCTAGAATGTTCTATTCCATCGTGCTCTGAGCGGTGCATGCAATAAGAATGTATCTATTTGATCCAACAGACATTGCAAGTTGCTTCAGAATATAAATAGGACTATATTAAAACCAGTGGCAGCATCAGCCTGCTGCTGGTCTGGTGGACCACTCTACTTTTTTAGGCCATTTTCTTGGTGAAACTCAGAGCTGTACAACTGGACTCAAGATTGCATTGATTCTGACCTTGCCAGGGAAGACACATTCCCATCTACTTGCGCGTTCGGTTTGACAGATGAGTAAAAGAGGGTTGTGGAGGTGTTGCTTGCTTCCAGAGCCTAAACTCACCAGTGGAGTCTTCTTGTTTCCTATTCCATCAGAGTAAATGCTGCTACTATTTTTGGTTCAGTGTTCTTTTCCATTTCTGGTTATCATGATCAGAGACAGAGGTGGGGAGGAGGGGAAAGAGAAAAGAAATTCTACTTTGTTCCTAAGATACTCTCTGATCTGTCAGGCAGCTTGCTGGTTATTATCCCAGGATCTCTCACATGCTATGTCCCTTGGCTGTTGTTGGTGTGTGCGTGTATGTGTGTGGTTACCTGTGAAAGCCCTGTGTAGTAAAACAAATATAAAGTCTTACCCCAAAGTCTAGGCTAGGAAATATTTTAAGATCTATGAACGTAACACTTCTTTAATAGTTTGTCAAAGCCTGATCCTCCTTATGCTATGGTCTTTGAAAGGGACCAAAGGGGCTCCACCTTATCAGAGCATAGTAACAGTCATTGAAAAGGCATGAAAAGGTGATCACCAGGGCAATTTTTTAATTCTTTAGAATAAACCTCCTGAAAAATCCCATCATATATATACATATATGTGTGTGTGTATATATATGTATATATGTGTGTATATATATACATATATTTATATACACACACACATATATATGTATATGTATATGTGTATATATACACACACATATATATGTATATATATACACACATACATACACATATATATATACACATATATATGTATATATATACACACATATATAAATATATACATATACACATACACACACATATACATATATATACACACACATTCCATATATATACATATACATATATACATATATACATGTATATATGTACATATAGAAGTATATATATATACATATATATATATACATATAGAAGTATATATATATATACATATATAAGTATATATATATATGTATATATACTTCTATGGAGTATATATACATGAGGCTTCTATGGAGCTGGCCCTCATTGCTGGGGTTACTGGTGACCCAGCCCCAAGGGTGTGAAAGCGTGACCCCACAGATTGACCATCTCTGATTCCTCTCAGGCCCAGACCCAGGGCTTTGAGTTGGTCCACCCCGACATCTACCTCACTGATGAACTGCTGGAGTGCATGAAGGAGGCCAGTCCTATAGATCCAAACTTCAGGCTCTCCGTGACACAAGACAACAACAGGATATCCTAGAGGAGTCTTAGTGAGGTCCCAGTATTGACAGAGTAACAGAAGCCAGAGGCCTGGTGCCAGACCAACGAGTCAGTGCTATAAACATGTGCAAGAAAAGAAGTAAGGGCAAGAGGGTAAGCTGTGGGATACACCGTGACGCACTACAGCTTCCACAGTGAGATTTTTTCTCTGTTTTGGGGGGTAGGTTGAAGGGTAGAGAGTGAGTACAAGCGAGGGGGAGATGGGTGGGACTGGGGTACATGATGTGCAGGATATGGGATGCGAAGAACCCCAAAAAAGTTTAAAAAAAGATGAAGATCTAAAACATGTGAAGTTTAATTCTAATAAACAATCTAATAAAATGAAAACTTAAACAAACAAGCAAACAAACAGAGTCTAATGACATAGCCATAACCAGGTTAGGCAGAAGCATGTTTCTGACAGGAAACGGCAAACTGGGAGACTGAGCCCCTGGCATTCTAGAGTTTGCCACCCTTGGTACAAGACACACGATTTTTTTTTTTCAGTGCTTCAGAAAGTAGATGAAAGACAGTTTAGGAGACTTAGAGGAGTATGTGTGTTTGTGTATGTGTTTGTGTGTGTCGGTGAATTTGTTTAGCTATTTTATTGAGTTCCAACCCCGCAACGCGAGGTAGGAGAGAAAGAAGGTTAGAGGGAAAGGGGTGTAACCCCTTTAGATGACTTCCTGCTGATTAGGGGCTTTGAGTTCCTTGGGGGCAAGTTCAGTCTCGATGGTCAGGATATCCAATTTCTTCTTGTCTCTTTGCTCAGGGCCACTTGGCAAACTGCAACTATAACCAGGAGCAGCAGCAGAGACCAGCATTAGGGGGAGCAGGAGACACCACACCCCTTTGGGGATTCTCCCATTTATACCCTCTCCAGAGTCTCCAAAATTAAACTATCTGCAGAAATCATGACCCTCCTAGAGCATGAGACAGACAGTCATCGTTAGTGGCTGTGGACAAACGGAAGCAGCACAAATCGCACACCTGGAGTTAAAACAAAAATATAGTCACAGAACACAACTGGGCTTTAAAAGAACCCCAAATCTCATTGCATGTGTGAATACATGAGTGCACTCATGTATGCCTGGTATACTCACACTTGAAGATTTGGGTGCACTCGCCCATGTAGCATGAGTGACTGAAGGCCAGACCTTGACATTTCGATGTCTTTGTCAATTCTTTCTCCATTTTCTTTTTTAAGACAAGCCCTCTCTTTCTCTGAGTCCAAAGCCTGTTGCTTCTGGTAGATTGGCTATCCAGTGCATCTCTAGGATCTAGTTTTCTCTATCCCTTATCAAAAGCGCTATGGACATGCCCCTCCATGTCTGTCATTTTACAAGTGTGCTGGAGAGCCAAACCGAGGTCCACATGCTTTGCTCAGCAAGCATTTTACCTACTGAGCCATCTCCCCACGTCTCCAGCCTCTATCCATTGTGTTTTTCATGAAAGAAGAGGCATCCTATATATGTAGGGCATATGGGAAAGGTCACCAAGCTCACCTCAGACTTAATACTGACTATTCTTGAGTGGGAAAAAATGAGAAATGACAGTTTGACAAGGGTCCTCAGCATGCCCCTTCCAGGTGGATGAGTCCAGTATGGTCTCTCAGACTTCAGTATCTTCATTCAGCTGCCCCTTCTCTCAGAAATGTCTGACTTCCTCATCTACTGAGGGTGGGAGATGAGGTGGGTGGATGTGGTGCTAGGTGGCAGAAAGTGGGGGATGGGGAGGGGACTCCTGTTCTTTCAGTGGTCGGTCAGTGATGGTTCTTTTTTTCCCTCAGAAGGTTTTATGAAGAGCTAGGCTTCTCATCTATGCTTTTTTGAAGACTTCTTGCCCTCCATTCACACAGCCTGCCTGGACCCTGAGAAGCTTGAGAGCAGGGATGTATGTGCCCCTCCACAGGTGTTTGTTCCTTACTTCTCTCATTGCTTGATGCAATGCCTAACAAAAGCAGTTAGACAGACAGACAGACAGACAGACAGACAGACAGACAAGACAGAGAGAGAGAGAGAGAGAGAGAGAGAGAGAGAGAGAGAGAGAGAGAGAGAAACACAGAGAGAAACAGAGAAACAGACAAAGAAAGACAGAAAGATGGAGGATTATTTGGTTCACAGTTCAGCAAAAACATTCCATTATGGCTGAGAAATGGGGTCCTCTCTGAGGCTGCATGAGGCTGCTTGCTCCTGTCTCTGCCAGTCAAGAAGCAGAGAAAGGGACGTGTACCCAGCCTTCCTTCTCCGGTTCCTCTTTTGATTCAGTCCCATGGGATGACATCACCTACCTTCTGGGAGGCTCTTCCCCATCAGCTAGTCTTCTTTGGGAGCAGCTTCATGGACATATCTAAAGCAGCACCTCACCGGAGACCTTCACATCCCAGTGAGGGTGAAATGAGCTGTGATCAATATCTTTCTGAAAGTAGCTTTGATGTTAATATCTAACAATTGAATAAGGAGTATTTAGAAGGAAAAAATCAACCCACACATCTTGCCTTTGAGAATATCTATCTCATTATGTTCAAATCTCGTTATGCTAATTTAAACAAGCAATAGATCCCCCAGCTTGTGCTGGTAGCTCACTCATTGAAGTCACATACACGTTGGTCCATTGGATTAATGTTTCATAAATAGCCTGGGATACTGGGATAGTTTGTTACCAGGGAATATTACATCAACGAAACAGGATGGGTTATGGAGCAACACGGTTCTTCTGCTTTCCAACCTTTGCAGAGTGTTCCTTTGCTTCCATTCTTGTGCCCTTATTTCCACCACTCTTGTTCTATTATCAATGTTTATTTACCATCATTGGACTGTCTTTAGCCACAGCCCACATGCAAGGTTCTAGAAAGTCTGATGGGCATCTAGGTGGTCAAGGTGATTTCTTTATCACCCATGTTGTAGGGAATCTGTGATCTGAGTATCTCCTGCCCTATCTGGGAGAGCTAGGTGCTGGCTCATACTTTGCTTGGCAAGACCAAACAGTTACAAAGTCTCATCGTGATGTACTGGGGTTAACGGGTGTTATCTCCTTGCTAAGTGAATGGATTCCTTGCAGATGTTCTTGATTAAATCCACCATTTCTCTTCACTAAAGGTACCACTATGGACTAGTGAGTTGCTTTAGGCAAGGCTTCCATAACAGCATATCTTGTACCAGGCAACTTAAGCAACCACTATGAAACCCTTTATAGTTACAGAGGCTCAAAGCCCAAACTGAAGGCATCCATTCACTCTGTTCCTGATAAGGGCTCTCTTCTTGACTTGGTTGACTTCTCTCTTCTCAAAGATATAGAGAAAGATAAATAGGTGGGTAGATAGGTAGATAACAGATAACAGGTAAGTAGACAGATAGGTAGGTAGGTAGATAGATAGACAGGTAGATATGTAAATAGACATGTAGGTAGATAGATGATAGATATAGATAGATGGAGAGATAGATAGATAAATAGATAGATAGATAGATAGATAGATAGATAGATAGATAGATAGATAATATTGTATCTTTCGTGGCTTGTCTTACAAAAGCACCAATACCTTTAATAAGGGCCTCGATCTTATGATCTAATTGCTCCTCCATCACTCCAGCTTCAAATAAAACAGGACATTGGCTACTAGGACTCTGGTACATGGATTAATGGGAACACAAACATTTAGTCTCTGTCACTTCTTTTCTGTGGTTCAGTTTCCTTATCAATAAGTGGATTGAGAGTATTAACATTGATCGGGATGACGTCGAGAGGATTCAAATGGATATAAGAATCCATTTGAATTTGATAACAAGCACTGTGCAATGCCTTGTTGCTGTTGAAGACTTTAAGAGCTGCATCAAAGGGGATCTGTGTCAGTTCTGGTCAGCAAAATGCTAGAGAAAAAACATGCAGGAAATATTCAATATTCTGACACCAGACAAGTCCACGTTATGTCAAAAAAAGGAATTAATTGTTCAGGTTTTGAAGTCTAAACTCTCATTTTTTCCTGCCTTTAAAATTTGATTGACAAGATGAAGTCCTTCACATATCTCTGTATTCTGGAATTTCATCTCAAGGTTCATTGTCTCCAACCAGCTAATGTTCAGCTGTAACAAGTATTACCTTCTAGTTTTATTTGTTTATTTTATCCTGAGTTTTTAGGTTTTATTTTATTTTACATGCATGAGTGTTTCTCATGCATGGACGTGAGCTATGTTCATGTCTGGTGCCCTCAGAAATGGAGGGCATTAGATGCTCTGAACGAAACTGGATTTGTTTCAGTTGTTGTGAGGCAGATGTGGGTGCTAGGAACTGAACCAGGGTCCTCGGCAAGAGCAGCAAGTGCTCGTCAGTGCTGAGCCGTCAGTGCTGAGCCGTCTTTACAGGCTTGCCTTCAGTGATGGAGGAGCAGTTAGATAGTAAGGCTGAGGCCCTTATTAAAGGCATTGGTGCCTTTATAAGAAGAGTCATGAAAGATATGATATTATCTCTCTCTCAATCTATCAATCACCTATCTATCTATCTATCATCTATCTATCTATCTATCTATCTATCTATCTATCTATCTATCTCTTCTTCTCCATCTTAGGATCACCAACTCTGAAGAACTCTAACCAATGCCCATAACACTCATCTTCTATTATATACATTTTGTTTTCCATCTCAGAAAAGATCCTAAGGACTTACCATGCCAAGGACTGCATTTTGCATGTCTGTTGTTGTTGGTTATTTTTTTTTTTTAATTAAATTTGTTTAGTATACAGGTTGAAAGAATATTGGCTCTTTTTCACAGTATGGAGAATAACACATAAACTGACATTTTTCGTTTTACCAGAAATATGTAGATTTAAAAACTCACGGTATGGAGGTAATATGGCAGGTTCTAAATTTTCCTCAAGTTGGGATCAACTGTAGAACTGCCTTGATGGCCTTAATTTGTGTGAAAGACCCACCTGAAATGTGGATGGTACCTTTTTGTAGTGTCCCACATAAAAATGGGTGTGGTTCTGCTCCCAGAGAGAACCCTGACTTAAGTAGTAAATATCCTAATATTTTGCTAAATTGTCAACTCTTTTTGTGATTTATTGTTTTATCTTTTTACATCCTCTATTTTTCCTGTTTATAACTTTTCCTTTCTTTTGTGGCCAGAAATTGGTCATGTTCAGTCTTTTAGTGAACTGGACATTAGTTTAGTTCTGCTCTGATTGTGTGTGTATGTGTGTGTGTATGATTGTTAGGTATCATATTTCCCGTTTCTTTCAGTTTGTTCTCTTGCCTTTTTTTAAGTTCTTAAATTGAAAATCTAGTTCATCTATTTTCTAACTTGTTTTTGTTTACATTAGATGATACATGATTGGGGCTATACATATTTAGATATTTATTATACTTAATCAGTAAGTTTAAATATTTAATATTTCCTATAAACATTGTTCTTAACTTAGTCACCTACAAACAATTAAATCACCTATTTAGGTTTCAGCTTCCTGGATTTTTACATTTTTTTCTTCTACACTTGATTTTCAGTTTTACTAAACTAGAGTATGAGTCATTGGTGTTTAAGTATATTATTTAAAATGAAGTTGTAAAATAATGCATTTATAACTCAGTGATCCTCTCTGCATTTATTAGGTACAATTCCTCAAAGAAGAAACATCTCTCATTAACTCTTTTTTTGTTGTTGTTTTTTTGCATTGAAAAAAATTTTAAGATGATTTCTTTTTTATCTTCTTTATACAGTCAGTGTTTAGAACCGTGGTGGCCAATATGCTAGATTTCATACACCAGCACTCTGGCTTTCATTTATGTCTGTTGTTTGTAGTGTAAAGCACCTGATGTTAAGCTCTGAGACACACATATTAGGTTCATTAATGCAGGAGGAAGAAAACTCAGTGTTCTGGATTGTCTCCAGGAAGGAGAGGAAGCATGCTGTGTGTTTCTGTTGCTTTACTTTTAGGGCATAAAATGAACTTGACATATGCGGCGTTAACTGCTTTATGTCCAGGCCAGCCTTGGGGTGGGGAGTTAATGGTGATCCTATCAAGTAACATACAGTTTTGTCCCACAAGTCTGTTCCTTGGTCAATTCTGGTCCTAATAACTATTACCAATCTATAGCAACTAGAAGCTTGCTTTCTCCTTCTTGGTGCTCCATGCTAGATAATGCTTTAGTGGGGACTGGAGAGAGAGCCCAGTCAGTAAAATGTTTGCATTGTAAATATAAGGACTGAGTCCAATCCACAGGAGCCGTGTTTTTTTTTTTTTTTTTTAAACAAAACAAAAAGAGCCAGGTGTATTGGTGTGAACTTGTAACTCCAGAGCTGGGAGGTAGAAACAGGTGTCCCCGGGACCTGCTGGCCAGCTAGTCTACCTACTTGGTGAATTCCAGGACAGCAGGAGATTCTGTCTTAAAAAAAATAAAAGGAGGTGGATAATTGATAATATCTGTGATGGTGTGTGTGTGTGTGTGTGTGTGTGAGTGTGTTTGAGTGAGTGAGTGAGAGAGAGAGAGAGAGAGAGAGAGAGAGAGAGAGAGAGCGAGAGAGACAGAGAGAGAGAGGATACTTAGTCGGTCTAAGTCATTTTGCTTAGTAAACAGTAAGCTAAGTCTTCAGACACATTTGCCGTCTTGTGTTCTGCCAGCACCAGGATCTAACACCTAAATCTACAGCCTCAACGCAGCATGCATTCAGCGCACGTAGAGCTGCATATGAATATAATTGCTGCTGGCCATGCTTCCTTTTCTAACTTCCCACTGGCCCAGCAGCATGCACCATTACTTACCCATGCCCCCCTGCAACGAGTTCCACCGACTAGGTCCATCACAGTGATTCCTGAGCATTTATCTGAGAGAGTGTACCTCTCTCTGTAGTGGAGAACTCAGGTTCAAGTCTACATTTGTCTTCCCGGGTGCCCATGGTGAACTTAAGCCCACTCTGCACTCAAGTCCCACTTCCCCTTCCATAGCACGTTTGTCTTGTTGGCCCTCGCTTCAACCCACCTTTTCATATGAATCTCAGTGTCCGAACAAATGATCTCTATTGTTCATGACCCCTGGCCTTGACCTTGTCCTGTGGCTGGAGTGTAAGCATGGAGGCTTAAACTTCAGATGGCTGCAGACCCAGGCCCATTGCTTGTGTCTGAGGCCAAGTCATCCCCTTTAGGCTTCATTTACTTCATCTATAGAAATGTAATGGTTTCTCAGAGACACTGTGAGGTTCTAAAGATGCAAGTGGTCATGAACCCTTAGCACAGTGCTGGCGCTCAGGGCTTAGAACCATCAGGTGTAATTATTTGCCTCTCCTCTTATCATTGGCCCAGGCTCAATTCTGTATCTGAGGGCTTCTTCACTTTCACAGATAGACAGTGGCTAGCATCTCAGGCCATCAGCACAATACTGAAAAATGGACCACAACTTGCAAGACTAGCGATGGTTTGATCACTAGCGATGTTTATGTTATTAATGGCATCCTTCCTCAAGCAGGAATTATAACTTTTTCTCTGGGTGATGTTCTCTGCTTTGGTATGTTCTGATTGTTAATATTACTAATGTATTCCTGACCTTGAGTTAGGTTAACCACTCTTTGTAGCTCTCATGGCTCCTACAGTCTCAAACAGTTCTACAGTTTATTCTCCCTGATTCTAGGCTTCCTGGGGTTCTTTGGTTAATAACACCCTGCCACCCACATCATGAATTATAGCCATATTGCTGCTGGTTCATTGATTCCTCCAGGAAATCCACCAAGATTTATCAGAGGAAGCAGGCTCAGGAACCTCGTACCTTAACCTATAAATATTTGATGGATGGATAATAACTGCAGAAGTTACTTTGTTGTTGCTAGGATAAAATATCTGAAAAAAAAAAGCAATCGGTCAAATGAAGGATTATTTTGTCCAGTGGACTGGGGAGACACCACCCACATTAGTGAAGAGGGCACAGCAGCAGGGAACACAGGCAACGTGTACAGTCAGGAAGCAAAGAGACACGATGCTGGTACTCTGTTCAAATGTATCATCTTCCGGCTTTCATTTGGTTTGGTGTCACAGCCCATAGAATGGTGCTGTCCACATTTAGGGTGGGTCGCTCTTCCTCAGTTAAAGTTCTCTGGCAATGCTCTACAACCATGTCTAGAAGCATCTCCCAGGTGATCCCTGACAATACAGATTATCCCAGTAATTGTATTAAAGCTTTCCAGTATCTGACATCCAATATCAAGAGGCTTATGAACTGAAGGCTTGGTCCTCAGCTGCCAGCATTAAAGAGACATTAATAAGGGTGTTATCTTTCACCAGGGGATAATGAATCTACACATTTGTAGCAGAACACAGTACATGGAGTTGAGGCCTTGCTGGAGGAGGTAGGTCACTGGTGACATGCCTTTGAAGGACATTCCATGTCCACCAGACCCTTCCTATCTCTACTTTCAAACCGCCATGAAGGTGTAACTTTGATATATTAAACAGTTTTCATCATGAGCTTCATTCTCGTCCCAGACCCAAAGTCATAAGACAAGGCAACCACAGACTTAGACCATGATTCAAAACAAGCCACCCCCCCCGCCCCCTTCAAGTTGATGTCTCAGGTCTTTTGTTTGAACGCAGGATCCCTAGCTGGTAGCATTGTTTGGGGAGGTTGTGGAACCTTTAAGAGATGGAGCCTTGCTAGAGAGAGTGGATTCCTGGTGGTGGCCTTTGAGGCTTTATAGCCTGGCCTCTCTTCTTCATGGCACCCTGCTTCCTCATGGCAGATGTGATGAGCCAGCCTCTTATTCAGTAACCTGTGCCTTCCCCTCTGTGGTGGGATGATCTCCTTGAACTGTGAGCCAGAAGGAGCCCTTCTTCCTTTCAGTTGCTTTCCTGTCAGGTGTTCGGTTTGTAGCAATGAGAAAGGCAACTGGGATCCAACCAGGTTTGACCTAGTTATGCAAATTCTTTGTTTTATAGACACTGGATGAGGCAAGGGGAGTCCTTGTGTGCTGCTTCTGGGAGTGTGAACTGGTGCAGTCACTATGGAAACTTGGATGGAGCTTTCTCAAAACCCTAGAAATAGAGCTCTCATGTAGTCCTGCTCTGCCACTCCTGTGTACTTACCCAAAGGGATTTAATTCATACTTGCAGGGAAATGAATAGAATGCTCAGATAATCTACGTTGCCTTGGTTGGGTTATTCTTGTTCTGTTTCCCCCCTTTACTGGTGTAGTAGCAGTGGCTTTTTTTTTTTTTTTTTTTTTTTTTTTTTTTTTTTTTTTTGCGTTTGTCTGTGTTTTAGTAGTTTTTTTTTTAATAGAATTTGTACCTTGCATCTTTAAATTGCACCACATCATATTTATACACTATTATCCTACGTTATAAATATGAAGAAAGCTTTAGCACAGCTATTTCCTCCACTCCTGTTTATTGCTGTCATTATTTACAAGGCATTTGAATTTACTTTAAATAATTAAATATACTAAGCACAAGAAAACAAAAGACACGTTTAGGTGTGAAACTGCCATTCCTGGAGGTCTGTCTGCCTTTGTGTAGATCCTAGTGGTTCCCTGGTTTTTCTTTCGTTCCGACATCATTCCTCAAGGACTCTCTGCAGTAAACGTCCGTTGCATTGGGATATACTATTTTGGCTTCACATCTTTTCAAACTTGGGCTCAGTGGGCGTGATGATCCTAGTACTGAGGAGAAGTGTATTTTCTCCAAAGAACAGAATGATATTTTCGATAGAGGAAAGCTGAAACTCCCCCCATGGTCTTTTAGGGCTCCACAGGCTACCAGAGTGATTAAAAGAAGCTCACTGGCCTTTCTTGAGTCATCAATATTGATTCCTAAAGGGACATTAAGTTACTGCTACATAATCTGGGTAAGGAAGCTTATGCCTAGAACCCAGCAGGCTCGTTGGCATGCCTATTAACAGCCCATATTTGTTGGTCCTGAACAACGGAATATTGGAGCCACCTTGTAAAGATGGGACCATTGAAGACTCAGATCCTCCAGGAATAAGGCTTAAGTCACTCTACAAATGTCTTGCTGCAAGCAGTGAAGGAATGTTACACAGGTCAAAGATGCCATGAAAGGCAGCTCGGGCCTTGTGAACGAACACCTGTTGACACAGAGACTTTAGCAGCTACATTCTATGTGATAAGTACTTTTTTCCCCCTGTTTTCCCCTGAGGCCTTTTAGGAGGCTCACAAACGCTAACTAATTTTATTAGTCTTACACTGACAGAGTTATTAGTAGAATTTTTTGTGTTTCCCTTGCTGGACTTTTCCCCCTGAGGAGGTCAGACTTGAGGTCTGATGGCAGAGGAGGTAGAGCCTGGTGAACATTGTAGGTAATTCCTGCAGACACATTGCCCTCTGAACCTCACTCTATTTGCTGAGTCAAGCTAAAGATGGCCGAATGGACTGCCAGTGGCTCCTTGGTCTTTTGGTTCAGCTTGGCTGCTTAGACGCATCAGGAGACTCGAGGATGAGAAGAGGATGGGATTGGATTACATATTATCTCAGTTTGTCCCATGCCGCCTTGCTACAGATTGACCACATCTGTCACCACGACTCTTCTCTGTATCCTAGTATATCCTCTCTCTCTCTCTCTCTCTCTCTCTCTCTCTCTCTCTCTCTCTCTATCTCCTGCCATTCCCCCACCTCTCTCACTGATTGACATAGTAAGTCTTCAGATCCATTCCCTTAACTTTCCATCCCTTCTCAATCAATCAGCCAGGCCAGGAGACATGAGATGAAATATCATAAACACAATTTAAGAGTTGACCATGCTTTGGCCATTATTTATAGAGGGTGCTGGCTGAATATGCCCCCCACCCCCGCCAAATCTGACAAAATGTGGATGCAACCAGTTTAGACATTCCTTCCCTTTTCTTTTCCAAAAGGCCCAAAACATCTCTTAGTGCTTGGTGGTGACTAACATGTCCAACGGAAACAGTGTGACATTAAGACATCTCAGGTCTTTGGGACATAAAATAGTGAGAAAGGAAAAGACAGAACTGTTGTCCCATAAACTTGGTAAACTTTCAGGTGCTCAAGGACCCAGCTGGATCAGGAAAAGGATGACAGACCTTCTGAGGGGTCTTCTAAGTACATTTTTTATTTGCTTCTCAGAGATGAAGGATGGTTCTGTAACGGACATCTGGACAACTGGGGACATTTGTATTCTAGAACAAGAGCCTCCCGAGGCTGACAGCTGCCTCACGCCAACAGACATAGACTGTGAAGTTTAAATGGTTTCTGCTCATCCTTCATTCATTCATTCACAGCTACAGGAAGAGGCCCAGGTGCAGGAGGGTCACACCTGCACAAATGCTTTGCTACTAGGAAATCTTGCTTTTTTATTTATGTGTGTGTATGTGTGTATACAGAGGCCAGAGGAAAACCTGGAGTGCTAACCTCCTGGAACATCATGTACCTTCTTGGAGCTTTCTCATGTACTAGGCTAGTTGGCCATCAAGCCTCAGAGACAGGCCTCTCTCTACACCCTCAGGACCAGGATTACAAGTGTGTGTCACTATCAGCCTTGTATCACACATACTGTCCCCCCAGCCTACTCTGTCTTAAAATTATTATATTTTTTTTTTTTGGTCAGAAACCATAGTGTTATGTTTTGAGAGTCTTTCCTCATCTCTTCCTGCTAGATGTCATTTGAAAATCTCAGCCAGTACAGTTTCCCCAGACTGGACATTCCTTTATTAGTGACCGAGTTCATCTTACGACTTACTGGTGAACCAGGGCTAACAAAGCTTTAGGTCTCGCTGTATTTTTCTGAGCACCACATAGCACATAGGCTATGCCTAACAGTATTTTATGTCACTTGAATTTTTCCTGTTGTCCTCATGGTTACTGTCTCTCCTCTTTCAGACATCCACGTCTCCTCAGCAGAGCACAGCCTAAAGTAGAAATAATATCTGTAAACATTATTATGCAAATATAAATACTTCCACATAGCCCACTTGGAGATGTACCTGAATACTAGATGAATATAAATTATCAACATGTGTAGAGACAAACATCTTCTCTGCTAGCGTAATCCCTGTGTGTTTCTGAGTGTTTTCTAATACATTCTTTTTGTTCCTGAGACTACATTTATTTTCTCATAAGAAGCCATCTGGAATAGGCAGGGAAGTGATGCCCTTTCTCAGACACTTTGCCATGGATCTCTGCCATGTTATTTAATCAAAGTATCAAGTCTTAAATTCACTTTTTTTGGTAGCTTCTAGTTTGGGTGTCAAAAATGTTATTGTATTTACCACCGGGGTATATTCATCTGCAGTAATAAACTGTAAGCCTGAGGGGAAAGGGGGGGGAATCCTCTCCATTACTTATGCTCACTCTACCTATTTATAATTACTTCCAAACCTCCTTAGCCTTTTTCTGTGCCCTATCTCCTCTAGAGGAGTAGATCTTTGGTGATGGGGGATCATGGCAGCAGATCAGATTAGCACCCCTCAGTCTCGAAACTGTTCTCAAGATTGAAATTAGCTAACGTGTACAACAGGCTAAAACCTTCTGACTCAGGATTAATATAAGTGGCACACATGATGGCTTGTTACTGTTGCCATGGTCACTGTGGACAATATTCTCATTTGACTTTGTGTCCAGAAGTGGCTAGTACCCATTTTAGGAAATGAAGGATAGAGCTTGGCCCCTGGGTGAAAATACTGCCTCCCTCTTAGGGAGATGTTTGATCAGCCACTGTAATTACCTGCAGATCCTACTTAGGAAGGGCAAATCCAGCCTGTGCCATTGACATTTACAACCAGCTTATCTACATGATAATTAACATTCCCATGACATGTGCACAGCCATCAAATTAGGACATACAGAGACAGGGGAGAGATGGGTTTGAAGCTTCTCTCCTTTCCTATTCGCTTCTCTTTACTCCCTCCATTTGCTCCTCCTTCCCCTTCTTTCTTCCCTCTCTCCCTCCCTCCTTCCTCTCCCTCTTTCTTCCTTTCTTCTTTCCTTCCTTTGCTTTCTAAGCCAGGGTCTCACTATGTAGCTCTAGCTGGCCTAGATTTTGCTGTCTAGACCAGGCTGGACTCATATGTATGGTATTTCTCCTGCTTTTGCCTCCAGAGTGCCAAGACCACAGGTAAGCACCACCACTACTGGTCCTTTTAGAGGCTTCAAATATTCTCTTCGATCTTAATTGCTGGCACATTATTGTGCTAATTATTTTATTACCACACTTTCTTATATAGAACACAAGATTCCTTTCATTTCTCTTTACTCTTGAGGAATCATTCTTCAGTGGAAAAATAATCATTTTACTTATGTCTTATTTTTGTCATCACATTAGAAAAGAGAAACACATGGGACTAAAGGATCTGTTTCTAATGAAGCTGTGGAAAGTTTGAACAGAACACATTGTGAGAACTGAGCTCCCCCTTCATGCACCAAGAACACAGGCTTTGCCTGAGAGAAGGCAGAGTCTCATTAATATTTAACAGACAAGACTCTCAGTCTCAATTTGCATATTTGAGAGATTAAGAATACCAGATAGTCTATACTGGAAAAAGCAGAACTAAGGTTTTGATTTATTACAGAAAAAGGCTTTCAATGGGTTTCTGTACTCTGAGGCAATTTGAGGATGATCTTCATGGTGATGGGCTCAAGTTGTCTTATAAGTATAAAATTATTATATACCAGTTACTTTTCCTATCATTGTGACAAAAAATACCCTATATGAAGTAGTCTAAGTGGTTTATTTTGACTCACAGTTTGAAGAGATACAGGCCATTATGTAGAAGAAGGAATGACAGCAGGTAGCTTCATGTGGTAGGAGTGTGTGGCTTGGAATCTTCACCGCCTCACATTGTGGTGGGAAAAGAGTGGAAAGGAAGATAGGCTGGCCTATAAAATCTGAAGACTAGCTTCCAGTGACTCATTTCCTCCAAAGACACTCTATTTCCAGAAGGTTCCACAACCTTCCAAAAACAGCACCACCTACTGGGAACCAACTGTTCAAACACATGAGCCTATGGGGGACATTGCACAACCAAATTAGCACAATGGTTAGCCTAAGGGGTGGAATTTGGTAGATGGCCCAAGTAAGCAAAAAAGTATGCTGCCCTATCTGTTTTGGAGTTTAAGGTAGACATGTGGCATGGTGTGAGCAATGGGGGGGGGGGGGGGGCAGGCAGGTAGAAGCCACTAAGCAGGTTTTTAGGTGCTTCTTTGCACTGGACTGGAAAGTAGACCCTCTGTTATGAGATGGGGTTTCTTGTGACCACAGAGCAATCATCTCAAAGCCACAAAAGTATTAAAATATTGAGAAGAAAGAAATGTGGTCTTCTGGTGTTACTGTGAATCTCTCTGTTGTACAAGTTGTATCCTTTCAGCACTTCTGAAACACATTATGTATGAAAATAGAACATGATATTTGATTATGCCTCAATGAGCTGGTTTTCTTTCTTTTAAGTATGGGCAGAATAGGTATCTGTCAATAAAGAATTACTTAAAGCAATAGAAATGTGTTTAAGTCAGGGAGGAAGGTCCCTGAGGATGATGTGCTAGAAGTTGCTGCTTGCTGGGCCTGCCCAGCATCACAAATGAGTATGATACCATGCATCTCTAGTTTTAGGAAAAGATCAAAACTCAAAGCATAGTTTTTACCAAGTCACTCTCATCTCTCTGTCTTTGCTTTTTCAATACTAGGGGTTGAATCTTGGGGTGTATGAAGACTCAGAAAGTGCTCTACCACTGGACTGTATCCCCATCCCTTTGAATTATATCTAACAAGAAGTTCCTGGACAGGTGTGGTGAACTCAATGGCTGAACTACATCTGAAAGCCCAGATTCTGCCTTTTCTGCCCTGTCAGGTCTGTCCTTGGCTGAGTCCTTACTGTCATAAAGGGTGTACATTTGTAGGTATCACAGCTAGATACTACTCCCAAAATGGGTCCCAGAAGAGGTATCATATATAATAGGTCAGCTTTGTCCTGTTTAAGAAAATACTGATCTGTGGGTGATGATGACATATGCCTCTAACCCTGCTATGAAGGAAGCTGAGATCACAAGTTTGAGGCCACCTTGGGCTGCCTAATGATGACTAGACTAGCCAGGGCTACATATTGAGATCCTATGTAAACAAACAAATAAATATTTTTTTCTAGAGCTTCTTGCCATCCTCAGAGTTCTCCCAAAGTGTCATTCAGTCTGAACTGAGAAACGTGTACAGCTAAAACAATCACTCTCAAGGAGAACAAGATGACTATGATTGTCTGAAGGTAATGAAGATCCACTCCAGAGTCATGAAGAAGATGGTAGACGGATCCCCAGAGGTATAGGTCCGCTAATAGAAGAGAGGGTTGGGGAACAGGGCATAGGGTCTGCAGATATCCACTGAGATCTTTCCCTCTGATGTGAAGGACATTCTCCCTAACCAGGAAGTATGGGGTCAGGATCAGAGCACAGAATAAGCAGTTGTCTTTCTAAGTTGATCTGAGTCTATGTCCTAGAATACAAATGTCCTCTGTTCTCCAGCTTTGTCTGCAGGTGTGTTAAAAACAGTGTTAGGATGTTCCCCTAAAGGCTCTCCTTGGCCCTAATTGGTATTCACGGGCAATTCTCTTCTGCTTAGGACTTTCTCCCACCCTCCCTCTCTGTCTCATCTGTCACTATGGCCTGACAACATGGTAAAACTCGACTAAATCAGTTACAACACCTTCGTGCTGATGTTTGTCTTTCCAAGGGCATCACTGAGCTCCCCAGATACATCTCTTGTTGCATCGGTGTGATGGTAAATGTCCACTGTCAATTTGGCTAGATTTACAATGACCTCTGGTGTATCTGAAAGGAGGTGTCTAGGAAGGTTTAACTGAGAAAGGGTGATCTTTTCTAAATGTGGTGGTATTGCCCCAAAAGTCCAGGTCCTGGGCAGAATAAAAAGGAGAAAACCAGATGGGAATCAGTATTCACCTCTGTATGCCTCCTGACTTAGGATGCTATGGAACCATCCTCCTCATGTTCCTTCTGCCTGGCCTGTCTCACTGTGATGGACTGGACCCTTGAACCATGAGTCAAGACAAACCATTCCTTCCTTGTGTTGTTTTGTTGAGTGTTTTGTCATAGAAAAAAAAAAAAAAAAACCAACCAAACAACAACAACAACAACAACAACAACAAAACAAAACAAAAAACCTCTTCAATCCCTGGACTCACATGGTGGAAGGAGAGAGCCCAACTTTCACAAGTTGTTCTCTGACCAACTCTAACTCTCTCTCTCTCTCTCTCTCAATAAATAAATAAATAAATGAGTTAACAACTCCAATAATAATTTTAAAATCTTCTGCTTAGTCAGGGGAGGGGGTGGAGTGGACTCTGGCATGCGGCACTATTGGAGCGTTGGATCATCTGCCCAGATCTTTTCTCAGCCAAACCCTCCCACATCGGCCTCTTCAGTCCTCACTAATAACTGCCAATTCAGCTAATGAGTACCAACTGCAGGGAGACTACTCATCAACCATGCTGTCCATGATGCATTCTGCAATCTCATCGTTTTATCTGGGAGGTTTGAAAAAAAAAAAAAAAAAAAAAAGGATCATTCACACAGAAACCGAGGCAGCTGCACTTACCCTCAGGCTAATCTTCTGATGGAGAATTAGCTAGGCTTTGGCTTGAGTGAAAGCTACATAGTTTCTTTGACTGTCTTTGAAACAGATGAAGACACCATGGTGCCAGGTATGTGTTACCACATCATCCGATGGGGGTAGGGGAACAACCCTCCTTGTGGTGAAGGCCCAGATACCTGTTGACTTGGGCATGAACCTTGATATAACAGTCAGTTTACACTCTCTTCCTGTATTCCCTAGACCCAATTTTGTCTCCTGGAAGTTATAGTTAATAATTTTATGTTGCCTTGCATTATTGTGGCTGCAAAAAGATTGCTAGCCCTTTATATAAAAACAATAGCATCTATAATTTTTAAAAGATCACCTATCATGAGTTAAATATATTAGAAGTGATAGAATGAGGTTTGAAAGACACCTCTGTGTGTAGATTTATTCATATGGAGTTCAGAGGACAAAGGTCGGGTATCAGACCTCAGGTGCCACCCACCTTATTTACATGGAGTCTCTCATTGGCTTAGAGTTTTCCAGTTGGGTTGGGCCATCTGGCTAGTAAGCTCCAGGGATCCATCCATCCATCTTTGTGACCCCAGTGCTGGGATTGCAAACACGAAACACCACTCCTGGATTTCTTAATGTGGTTCTGGGACTCAAATTCTGGTCCTCTTGGTCTCGCAGCAAGCACTTGGCCAACTGAGCCATCTTGTTACCCCTTGAGAGTTACCTTAAAGGTACACTAAGAAAACTTCAGAATGCTCGCTTCATCTCCAGCCTTCGAGTGAAAGGATTGTTATTAATAATTCACTGGACACCATGTTAACTAAACAGCGAGAGTCAGCTGTACGCAGTCCTTTGGGAAACAGGACAGATGTAAATGAAGCAACCAGTGAGAACTGATCCGGGAGCTTTCACTGTGGCAATGTGGTTTTCCATAGAAAACTCGTATCTACCAATACAATACTTCAAAGCTTGACCTTATTCCACGAAGGACATTGTTGTGTTGGTCTATGTCCACATAAGCCTCCTAAAAGAAAAGAAATGTTACAGCCTTTGGTTTAACATTCAGAGGAAGAAGTACCAGTTAATGTCTTTTCATTAGGGACCTGGAGGATTTTAGTGTGATTTGATTTCTTTCTGTTAAGTGGGATGGGGTCACAATGGAGAACATCAGAGAGGTACTGGCTGGTTTTGTGCGTCAACTTGATACAAGCTGGAGTAATCACAGAGAAAGGGGCCTCCCTTGAGGAAATGCCTCCATGAGATTCAGCTGTAAGACATTTTCTCCATTAGTGATCAAGAGTGGGAGGGCCCATTGTAGGTGGTGCCATCCCTGGGCTTGTAGTCCTGGGTTCTATAAGAAAGCAAGCTGAGCAAGCCAGGGGAAGCAAGCCAGTAAGCAGCATCCCCCATGGCACCTTCATTAGCTCCTGCCTCTAAGTTTCTACCCTGTGCGAGTTTCTGTCTTGACTTCCTTTGATGATGAACAGCAAAGTGGAAGTGTAAGCCGAATAAACCCTTTTCTCCCCAACTTCCTTTTCTTGGTCAGGATGTTTTGTGCAGGAATACAAACCCTGACTAAGACATATACTAACACTTTATGCATTTAGATCTCCAGGGTTCACTGGGCTGAGGTGAGAATCCCAGTTATAGTTCATAACTATCAGAGTGTTTTTCTTGTAGCTTAATTTACTTCCTGTTGCCCTAAAAACCACCATGACCAAAAGCACCTTGTGAAGGAAAGCATTTATTTCATCTCACAGGCTATAGTCTATTGGGATGAGAAGTCAGAGCAGGAACCTGAAACAGGGCCTTGGGGGGGCAGGAACTGAAACAGTGGCCACTGAGGAATGCTGCTACTGGCTTGCTTTCCATGGCTCTTTCAGTATGTTTTGTTATACAGTTTAGATCTGCCTGCCCAGGGGTGGCACCCCCTACCATGGGCCTTCTCATATCAACTGTTAATTAAAGGAATATTCCACATATTTGCCTACAGTCTGATCTTATGGAGGTATTTTCCCAGTTGAGGTTCCCCCTTTCCAGGTGACTGAAGCTTGTGACAAGCTGACAAGACAAAAACAAAACCAACTAACAAGCACACCTCCTTCTTCTCCAAATGCTCAATGAGTATAAAGTATTGTTTCCATTTTAATGTCATTAGATAGCCTCGTGCAAGCTACAAGTAGAAGTGTTATTAGTATCTCATGAGATAATTGCAGCTCAAAGTGACATGACTCACTTAGTAGTAAATATAGAATGAAGGGGTTCATGTATGAGAAAGATGACACCCATTGAATCCAGTGTGAACATAGTTTCCAAACCTATATTTATGTGTCATGCTTTTTTTTTCTCTCAGAGAAAAGCTTGCCAAGGTCCATCTTTAAAGACTGTTTTAAACATCATGTAGCTGGATTAGAGGCTTGCTTGTACAGCCACATGACTGAAATGCTGTCTTTGTTGCTGGCAGAAGCCCCTGCGGCATGCTAATTTCTTTCAGTAACATTTGAGCAGGGACTGGAAGAGCTGGGGCAATGACGCTGGAGAGAAGCACGTGACCACACAAATTGGAGGGGCCCAGCAGTTGCTCAGGTTACGTGACTGCCCAGTCTCTACAAATGGGATTAGTAGAGGAAATTGTTTCTAAATGGACTTGGGGAAATCCTCAGATTCGGAGCCAGGTCCATTCTTCAGCTTCCAGTGATAGCTGTGCACAAAATGGAGAGCAAGCAGAGACTGTATTTTCATGCCTGCCTCCACTAATTATCTGAACATAACGGAAACAGGAAAATGACCTGTAGCTACTTCTTTAAATGTTACAACATGGGGATCCTGTCTGAGTCTAGGCTATTCCCTTTGCAGCTAGCTATCCATGTTCTCATAACTGTTCTCAAGTGATTTCCTAGACTGCCTAGTGATGGTGAGGAATCTTAGGTAGTGTATAGTACAAAGTGGTTTTGAAGCCATAGGTCTGAGCTTACAGTTTTGGGGGCCATTTGCCTGCTATTTATTATCTCTGAGTTTCAGTAATATGTTCCCTTCTGAAAAACAGCAACCAAGACCTTAACCTTTTAAGGGAGTTGGGGCATTCAAGCAGGGTTGTTTATGTAATGGCTGTTGATGTTATGATGCCATTAGTTACTTTTTCTATTGTGATAAAATTCCCTGAGACAGGCAACTTAAGGAGGGCAAGTTCCCATCTGTGGGAAAGTCCCAGTGGCTGCTGATTACATTGTATCCACAGTTAGAGAGTGGCGAATGCCCGAGCAGCAAACTTTATTCTCAGCTCACAAGCCTAGGGAATGGGGCCACCTGTTTTTTAGGTGAGTCTTCTCATTTCAATTAATCTGATCAAGGAAACCTCTCATAGGCATGGTGACAGGATAGGGCTAACCTACTCTACATAATCCCTCTAAGATATGCATGGAGGTTTATTTCCTAGATGATCCAAATCCTGTGCAGTTGACACAACAGTCACATCATGGGTAGCTGCTCAACAATGCAGATGTGACACATTTTGCTATTTATGTCATCCTCAAATGAAGGCTTTTTGGGGAGTAAGTGCAGGTGCCTCAGGACTTACCCCCACTACATCTGAAACTTGTCACCATCAACATGGCTGCTGCCACCTACAGTGACTGGGAAAGTCTTATGCTGACCCAGCTCTCTTCAAGAGCTATCCAGATGCCCTTGAGAGGGAAGGCATGCTTCCCCTTTATTAACTCTATAACAGACAGGATACACCATTTTTCTTAATTCCTCCTTTAGGGCACTACTCCACTTACTATTTCATAGGACTTAGCTGGAATTTTTGCCAAGCTGTGTGGGAAATACAATGCAGAGAGAAACAAACTAACCCCATATTCACCCTGAGCCAAATTTCATGTGCCTCTCAAGCCCCACAGAAGGGTTCCAAAGTTCTCTAGATGCTCAGAGAAAGAGCATTTTCCACAATTCCACATTCAAACCTAATGCTGAGTCCTCTCTTCCTGTTCTGTTCTTCACTCTTCCCAAGGTTATTCTTTCTAGAACAAACCATCTCCACCCAGAGGAACATGTGGTGGCACAGATAAACAATGGCCCTAACTCTCAGAGGATGGAGAGGAGGTCCTCAGTTCATGCCTGACACAGAGATACATGGCTCTTTCTGGGGCCTCCTCCACCGCCAGTTTCCAGGTCTTCTGAGGTGACACAAAAACTTGCTGGGCCACTGGGCTATCAAGAGGAGGCTACTGGGTGATGGAAGTCAGGTCTGGGCCCTAAGATTCGTTTCCAAGATTCAGCAGTGTCTGTCTGAGGTAAACAGGGATGGTAAAAGGGGCTGGGAAGAGAAAAGAAAGGGGGAGTAGAAAGCAGATTTTCTTTCTACCTCCCTCTCTGTTTAATATATGTATACACACATACACACTTACACGCATGCATGTGTGTATGCATATTTAATACTACATTCAACTAAATATATGCATTGTATATATTAAAGTATGTATCTAATTAACTGTAGATAGGTACAGTTCTCTCTCTCTCTATATATATATATACATATATATGTATATATATACATATATATGTATATATATTGCCTCTAAGTGTGTGAGTTTCATTCCATTCTGAAATATTTTGTTGTTATTTTTAACACTATTTTCTTTCTTCTTCCCCCTCTTTCCCATCTATCTTCCAAACAGACTCAGGAAATGAGACCTGCTGCTCTGTTCTGTTTGCCTTTGACTTGTTTCTCTGTTAACTGTTTTAATAGTTAATTTAACAGTGTTAACTGTTTTAATAGACAAAGTTGTTGGGATATATTTTCTGTCTTTCTTTGGTTTTTGAGGCCTTCCAATCATTTTGTGAAATGTTCAGTGACTTTCTACAGAAAGAGATATCCCCACACTTGTGAGTAAATCCTGAATTTTGGGGACTGCCAACAAGGTTGCCTGACTGTGGAATGCTGAGTAGCCTCCTAAGGACCCATCCAACCTGGCAGGGGAAGTTCAAGGGGGCTCTTTGTACTAGATTGAAGCAGTTAGAGAACCAGGCAAACACTGGCAGGCATCTGTGGGATGGATTTCCCCAGTGTTAATACAACTTAAATTAAGAGGCTGCATTTTTATCGCAAAGTCAAGCACCCCTGGAAAGGACTGTTCATTTGGCAATGAGGAACCGAAGGTTAAGTGCTTGAAACAAATGCATGGCTTGTTTCCAAGGCAGGCTGGGGAAACAGGCCCTGCCAACATGCTGCTGTTCTAGTGTGCCCCCAAAACTATGTGATGGCTGCTGGGAGAATGTTGAGAGCTTTGCTCTTGGAGTTAACATTCAAGTTTGTATCCCAGGATGCATCTGCTCCTTGAGGTCTCCTTGGCAAGGTTAAGGGGAGATTTCAGACTTTTGGTCAGTGTTCTAAGAGAGATATGATGAGGAAGATAAACAGCACAGTGCTTTCTATAGATAGACACAACCAATTCTAGTTCCAAGTCCCACATGGAGTAGTGAGACAATGTTTTACTCACAAAGACTATTTTGGTTGGAGTTCTAAGTGTACTCTAGGACTGAGATGAATTTGCAGATAAGTTATGGCTCCAAAGTTGAAGAAGAATCAAAGGCAGCATGTCTTTGCAGTTCTTCTTCCTGAGAGAGCATTTTAGCTCCAGACAGTGGTGAACACAAGTTTGCCTTGACTGAATTTGTCCATCCATTGACCAATGGGAATCTTAGAAATCTGAGGATGAAATGTTTCTTTATTTCTCCAGGTGGAAAATTTTGATAGTTTACTTATACCTAACATTAAGTGGGTGATAATTATATGTCAATGAGTAAGCTGTTTTACATGTATTATTTGATTAATTTCCCAAAGCCCTGTCATTCAAAATAACTCATTTGAAGTATTATAAAAGACTATTTTGAAAAGATATATAGGAAAACTACTCTGTATATTTTAGAATACCAACCTAGACTAATCAATATTGAGACAGTCTATCAAAACTGCTAGGTTAAAAAAAAAGAAAAATCCTTTGTACAGATAGTCAAAGGATATGCAATTTATAAAGAGCATGCAATTTATTAATTTGGCTATTATACTATTGTAAGATTTTTACAATAAATGACTATTATTTTTCAAAGAAAGGAAAAATATGAGGTACTGATTTTATATCCAGCTAAACTAACTTTCAAACAGGCCTAGAATCAAATAGTAACCACGTAGGAAGTAGGAAAATATTGCTCATATGTTTTTCCTTGAGAGTCAGCTTTAGAATGATGGTCGGATAACCAGACAGTTTACCTACAAATTGTCAAGAACAGTTTATTAATATTAAGTTTCTTGTTTTATAATTAAAATTAAACAGTGTTTAAAGATCATTAGAGGGTAATAGAACTCATATGACCTAAAAGCATAAGGGGACTATTAGGAGCAAGAAGGGGATTCATGGGCAGGGGACCAGGGGAAGGGTGAGTAGAGGAGGGTGAACAATATGTGTATCTGAAAATGCTGCAAGGAAACTCATTAGGTTGATAGGTTAATTAAGGAGCTAGAGAGATAGCTGGCTGGTTAAGAGTGCATGCTTTTCTTGCAGAGGATGGAATTTAGTTCCCATAATTCACAGTGGACAGCTCATAACTGCCTGCAATTTAGCTCCAGGGAACTCAGCAACTTCTTCTGGCCCTCTTAGCACCTGCAATCATGTGCACCATTCCCTCCCCAGCTTTCCCAAAGACTCACACATACCCATGATTAAAAAAATCAAACAAATCATTACAAACCTAACTTTAAAAAAGAAAGAAGGTAATAACAAGAACCAAGAGTAATGATATTCAAGAGGAAGATAGGACAGAGTATGAAGGATGTGGGCTCAGATGATGTGAGCTTTAGACAACTATCAAGACAAGAGTGAGCAGGGGAATATTTAAAAAAATATTTTCAGTAAGTGAAAAATGTTTTCAGTAATTTCAGAGAGGTTTTAAGTAATGTTTTCAGCAAGGTGGTGATAGCTTTATTTAGCTTTCTTTTCTGAGACTGTTATGCATACCATGTGGTTAGAACAAATAATTATGGTTTACTAGTTTATTCTGTCAACTTCACTGTATTTAAGAAACAGAATTCTTGGTGCGGAAGGAAGAAGATAGTGATGCACTCCCTGGAGAAAATTTTGTTTGAAACTTAGTAACCTCAAATTTAAGTTCGTATGAATTTATTAGGTATATATATATCATAACTCTAACAATTGAAATGTCCCCAAAACAATGCCCAACCTTGCAATCAATACCAGGACAGCTAGATAATGGTTTTAAAATAGTACTAAATCCCCCCCACTGAAGGGTATCAAGGTTTCTTGGAAAAATGACTGATTTTGAGTATGGAATAGGAGGTACACCAGATGTGTCTGGAACATTCTGTTCTACCCACTATCAGATAGCAAGGTCATTCTCAAAGGCTTACAGCACTCTTGTCTAAAGGATTTAGGAGCCAATTTGAAGTGAGTACTTTGGATAAACTATGAGTACTATTTGAGCTTCAGTGAAAGTATTTTGCAAGGGATCAAGAACTGAGCACTTCAATAGACTCATCTGTAGGAGAAACTATACCACAGACTAACCAAACAGTAGGTGGAGAAGGTGATGGTTAACCATGATTGTCAATTTGATGGGACTTGGAATCACCACAGAGACAAACTTCCTGGTACAACTGTGAGGCAGTTTCTAGACTGGGGTAGCAGAGACAAGATCAGTCCTGAAGGTGCTGCTATGAAGTGTCTTTTCCAGACTTAATAAAAAGGAGAAATCCTGATGCGCATAGCATTCATCACTCTCTGCTTCCTGATTGTACATAGCATTCATCACTCTGCTTCCCGATTGTAGACACATTGTAACCAGCTGCCTCCTGCATCTACCAGCATTTCTTCCCTGCCAGGATGGACCTTATCTCTTAGAAACCAAAATAAACCCTTACTTTCTTAAGCTGCTTTTGTCACAGAAATGGGACAAGTCACCAACACACAGGATACTCCTCTTATAAAAATGATTCAAAGTGAATAAATAAAAGAGTTATAGAGGCACAGTTAAGAGCACTCATCCAGAGAACCCCAGTTTTCTTCCCATCATCTGCTTCAGACAGCACCCAACCTGTGACTTCAGCTCCATGGGATGCAGTGTTTTCTTCTGTCCTCCACCTGCACTCCACACATACAACACACACAAATTAAAAAAAAAAAAAAGTCCTAGGACTTAACACTGCCATTTAGAACCTAAGGCTTAGTATAATGTCTGTTCTGGCTGGTGTTGTGTCAACCTGATACAGCTAGAGTCATCTGAGAGCAGAAACCTCAACTGACAAATTGCCTCCAGAATACCAGCTATAGGAAAGCCTGAAGGGTGCTTTCTTAATTAGCAACTGTTGCAGGAGGGCCCAGCCTATTGTGGTAGGCTATTGTATAGGCTCTAAGAAAGCAAGCTGAGCGAGCCATGAGGAACAAACCAGTAAGCAGCACCCCTCCGTGGCCTCTGCATCAGCTCCTGCCTCCTGGTTTTTGCCCTGTTTGAGATCCTGTCCTGACTTTCTTCAGTGATGAGCAGTGATGTGGAAGTGTAAGCCAAATAAACCCTTTCCTCCCCAACTCTGTTACCTATGTTTCATCATAGCAATAAGAACCTGACTAAAGACATTGGCCAAGAAGATTACAGGAAAATTTACAACACTATTTGTCACTGGTTAGAAGGTCGTGGTGTCATTCACTGGAAGGAAACATTATCACTGACAGCCTTATAAGAGAATCTAATCTGAGACCTTATATTCAAAGTTTAGACTCTGGGAAATAAGTTACAGGTCAATGGTCAAAATGCTTTAAGAAAGGAAAGAGCAGGAGATGAAAAGGAAGGAGCCTAACATAGAGTTTGTGTTATGACATCTAAAGCACTTTCAGTTTTAAGCTGTGAAAACAGGCTTCTCGTTTCAGAGAGGTTAGGCATGCTCTTTCTTGTCTGAGTACAAAGCAGGCAGATGGGGTGGGGGTGGGATGAGCAGAATAATGACCAGAGTGGAGAATTTTCTATTGCTTCTACCTATAGCTTCCTGGTTAATCTCAGGCAACACACACAGGCAGAGGGAGAAATTCCATTATTCTAGTGGTTCATAGGGTGGGGCACTAAGGCTGCAAACCTAGGGTGGGCTCTCTCTTTCTCTTTCACTCACTCTCTCTCTCCTCTCTCCCCTCACCTCTCTCCCAACTGCACGCACCAAAACCCTAAGCATTCTGAAACTAGGTCCCACTGTGAAGAACCAGCCCCAAAGTGCCAGAGACTAAAGAAAAAACGGCTCCAGGATTGCACAGACCATAGTTATTGTGGGGCAGGGGATCCTCTGGTGGAAGCATGGCCCAGGGAGCAGCAAGACTAAGACATCCTGCCACTGGGTCACAGGGAGAACACATATATCAGTCAGGACAAAAATGGCTCCATCCAAGCCACTTTGTGCCTGGTATATCTTAAGCTAATATCAAAGACTCGGGCACATTCCAGGCACCAGTGTCCAGTTCTGAAGCTCCACATGCCCCTCTAATGCTCTTGCCTATTTATAGAGAGCTGGGAAAGCGCTCATGGCAAATGACCAGGGTCACTCTGGGACAGTCATAGAGGTTATGACTCAAGATGGCTGCAGTCACGTTCAGCTGAATCCACACACTGAGGAAGAAAAGAAAAGGCTTTTTCTCCTCATAAGGGGGCTGGAAATGAATCTGGATCCTACTGAAGTACAGGGTATAACTTAGTATCGGTTTCTTTTCTCTTGCTTCTTCATCCTAGAAGGGGGCTCAGCCATAACTGCTCCTGGAAAAATGAGGACAAAATCCCCAATTATTAGCAAGGGACCAAGAACAGAGGACTCTGGGAGATAGACAACACGGAAAAGCAGGTAGTGGGAAGGTCGTACAGTTTCACATGCTGTTCTAAGCCAATCCCCCCAGTCCCCAACCCCTCCCCCCACCCTCCGTGCTGACACACACAGACCTTGCCTGACACTGAAAACATAAAGGCAGGGGCCCCTTGTGTATTAAACAACTTCTTGTTGCTGTGACAAAATACCTGAGAGAAACAACTGAAAAGAAAGAAAGATTTCTTTTGAATAATGTCTTTAAAGATTTCAGTCCCTAATCACTTGCTACAGTTGTTCCCGGACCATTGTGAAGAAAGTCATCATGGCAGGGAGCCTGTGGTTGAGCAAAGTGCCCAATGCATGGCCATCTGGGGAGGACGGATGGGGCATGGAGAGGAGAGAGAGAGGAGACAGGGGGTACAGGGTGGAGAAAGAAAGAGTTCTCGTGAGTTTTGATTTTTTTTTTTTTTTTTTTTTTTGTCAAGTTGACACAAGCCAGAGTCATCTGGGAAGAAGGAACCTCACGTGAGAAACCACCTCCATCCCACTGGCCCTTAGGCAAGTTGTTGGGGACATTGTATTGACCAGTGGTCAATGTGGGAGGGATGAGGCAATTGGAGGTGACATCACATGGAGCCGGTGGTCTTGGCTTATATAAAAAAGCTCACTGAACCAGTGGTGGAGAGTTAGCCAGTAGCTGTATTCTTCTGCTGTCTTTGTTTCCCCTCCTGCCTTCAGGTTCCCACTTGTGTTCCTGCCGTCTAGACTTCCCTCCATCATAGACTGTGATGTGGAGCTGTAAGTCAAGCACACTCTCTGCCCCTCAACTTGCTTTTGTTCCTGGTGTTTATCATGGTAATAGAAGCCAAACTAGGCCACTTGCTAAGTCATTATTTATGAGGTGATGCACATACTTGGCTTCTGTGTTTAAGTGACGTAGATAGCAAGTCAGTAAACTTCCATCAGCAATTCCAGTGTGAGTGCTGACTGGCTCAGTGCTGCAGAGTGCGTATTACTCTTGTAGAGGACCCAACCTTGGTTCCCAGTACCCACCCCAGTGGTTCCCAGACACCTCTAATTCCAGCTCTAAGGGAGCTGACACCCTCTTTGGTCTCGCAGGTATCTGCATCCATGTGCACAGTAATATATGTAATTAAAAAAAAAACTGATCTGAAATTTTGATGTGGTTTTATGTACAATTTGTTAGGCTAAAAACAAAAATCACCAGTACTGAGGATAGCAGTGGGGGAATTACCTCCTTAGGATAAAAAATTTCACTCTTAAGATAGTGATCGGTGTGGCCAGAATAGTGCGATGATCTCACTGTTTTTTTTTTTTTTTTTTTTTTTTAAATTTTTTTTCAGGAAAATGGATTATTTGATTTGTTGCCCTAGAAAAAAATGAAAGATTTTTCAGATTTTACAACTTATACCAATGTCCCATTACAAACTAAAAATTAAGTGTGGAATGCAAAAATTATATATAATACACACATCATATATGTAATATAATAATATATAGTATATGGGGATGGTATTGTGCCTTCTAGATAGGATGCCATCTTTTTAGCCTGAATCAACACAAAGCCTGAAGAACTTTATTGGCATAAAAGACATCTATTTGCCAGAGCAGATCAAAGAACCAGTGGGAAAATACTTCCCCAAACAAGAAGACATCTGTGTAGCTCTGATTAGTGAAGGATCAGCCTCCACAGTGCTTGGGGAACATGTCAGATGGCATGGCAGTGGCCACCAAAGCTACTATCAAAACATGAAAAGACCACAGTATTAAGTGTTGATGCTGAACCTACAGACCTCCAAAAATGCTACTGCTGCTGGGCATGGAAACTGGCCTCAACACTCTGAAAAACAATGTGTCACTAGTTCCATTTAACACCAGAAAGTTCCAGGACTGGTTAGAATGAACATCAGAATAATAACTATTTCTCTGGAAGATGGAGATGGGGTCGAAGGTTCTAACTCACTGTAGTGTTTGGTCCCTGAAGCTGGATGACAGATAGTTAAGCATGCTTGAACTCTATACACCGTTTTAACACATTCCCTTGGATGCGTGATTAAGATCAGAGCAAGATCCAAACCTTTTACTGGACCAGAACCAGCAGAATTTCTTTGCTTTAAAAAGAAAATTATTGCTTGAGATTAAAATACAGTTACATTTTCTTTGATCCTTTATTACCTTTAATCCTTCCCATGTACCTCTCAATTGCTCTCATACACACATATATATGTGTGTGTGTTATATAACATAATATATAAATATATATGTATATACACATACATTTTTATATATGTAAATATAACTTGTTCAGTCTATATAAAGTTACTTGTATGTATGCTTTCAGAGCTGGCCATTTGGTATTGAGTAATCAGTTTGGCATGCTCTTCCCTGGGGAAGACCATTTCCCTACTCTCTGTGTTCCTTAGCTGCCTCTAGTTCTTTGTGTTGGCTTGAGACCTTGTGATCTTTCCCCTTATCATGTCAGCATGTCTTTGGATGTTGTCCCTGTGCAGGTTATGCCTCAGCAAGCATGTCAGTGAGACTTCATGGGTGTAGCTTCTCTGACACATTCTTGGAGACACCATCTAGCACTTTCCTGTTTCTCTGTCTCTTACAGTCTTTCCAGCCTCTCTTCTGCCGTGATCCCTGAGTCTTAGGTACAGGAGTGTGTTGTAGATGAACCTCTTGGTGTGAGGCTTCATAGCTCTGCACCTTGATTGGTTGTGGTTTTCTATGATTATTTGCCTCTATTGCAAAGAAACATTTCTTTGATGATGGGTAAAGACCACACTAATCTGTGGGTATAAGGACAAATATTTAGGATGTAGTTAGGGATTATGCTGTCTTGGTAAAGTGGTGGAGGTAGTTTCTCTTCCAAGATCATGGGCTCACTAAGTGTGGGTAGTTGGCAAGGTTTCCAGTATGAGGCATGATTAATCTTCTGTTGAGTGGGTCCTACATCTACTTAGGAAGTGTTTGGTATTTGCACCACTTTTGAACCCTTAAGGTTATTGTCATGCTGGTCATCATTGTGGTTCACAGGGATCATAGCCACCATGGTAGGACTGTTCCCCCCTTTGGAAGCTTACACGACACCTTTTGATGTTGTGAAAACAGTCTTCACTGAAGAGGCTTCTGGGTCAGATCCTGCTCAGCTCCTCTGGGTGCCATCCTCAGCAACAGGGATTTGCTCTCACTTTTTTGGAGGTGGGCAGGGGGCACAGCAGCCAAGAGCAACAGCAATAGCCTACAATGTTTTGGGAGCCTCTTAGACACCCTTGACTAATGACTTAAAAAGGGGGTCTCTCATGCCTGGTAAGATTTTTATTAGATAGCCTATTGCTTTTGGGGGAGGAGTGCATTGTCAGCTTAGATGGAAAAATTTCATTTAAACTATGCATGTATATGCATACCCAAGCTTACGTGTATTATAGATGTATTTTTAGGGACACAGTTAATAATATGATTCCTGACTTTTCCAACATCTTTACTGTGATTGTACCCTCCTCTCGCCTTCTAGATTTATCTCCCTCCCTAATTCTTAATTAAGACTCTCTGTTTTTTCTCCTTTCTCCCTTCAGGTCACGTGTTCCCTGCTATTCCCTGGTTGCTCCTCCCCCAAGCGTTTTCAAATGCATCAAGTACTTGCCTATTATGTATCGAACTTACTATGTTCTCTACAGACTTGCTTCATGCCCTCTGGATGTGCAAGAGGTTTTGCTCTGTATAAGAAAAAGACACATAATAACTTGCGCTTTGAAATGTCTTTGCCTCGTTCTGTTTCTCGTTCCTAGTGCTGAGGATTGAATGCTGGGCAAGCACACTCCCCCTGAGCCACCCCAAGCCCGGGTCTGTGAATATCTACATTTAGAGAATTCCCATGTATCATCTATGTAGTGGGTAGATTGTGAAACAAGAAAAATGCAAAGCGTGTTTTGTCCTTCAAAGAATTACAATCTTACTCAGGATCTGAGGACACAGACAGAGGGACCTCGGAGGTCACTAAATAGATCTTCAGGACCTGATGACAAGCAAAGTGAGTGTGGGAGCTGGGGGGTGGGTGGTGGCATAGCAGGTAAAATATTTGCAAGAAGCCTGGACTCTGTGTCCTCAACACTCATGCAAATGCTGAATTCAGCGTAACACCCATACACAGGAGGCAGAAGCAGGGGTCTCCAGAGCATGCTCGACTTCCACATTCACCCACATACATGAAAACCTGCACATACACATGAAAAAATGCACACTCATATGCATGCAAAAAAAAAAAAAAAAAGACATGCAAGCAAATGAAGTGGGTGTGTACATGCAGGACTGCCCAGGGAAACACACTGTCGATAAGAGCTCCTGCATGCCAGGCTACATCCCAGTGCGCCTCTGTATTCGCTCAGGCACATTTGTGTATAATGTTATTAGATTTTTAAGTCCATTTGTTGCAGGAGAATGCATAAACACTCAGCAGCGTACTTTCCATTGAAATTCAACAGGCACACAGGCTGTGATGGGAATCTGTTGTATAGACAGCTTTTCATGGTTATATCTACTCTCAACAGGAAAATCCACACACTTCTATACACGGCTTTCAGAAGTGGAGGAGACCAGACTCTCCTGTTTTACTTTGTTACAGCTCATTATATTTTATTATAGCCTATCTTCATTCCAACCTTGCCCCATAACCTTGGCACGCTGACATTCTTTCATCCCTTCTCCCTCGTTTTAGACACAGAACAGCCCAGGATTATTGACTCACTGTTATGTTGAGAAGAATCAGCGGCTGGCATCCAGGAATAGGAGAACTAACACTCATGGTTTCTGCACTCCCTTCTGGGGCTGGCTGTGGAAGCTGAGTGTAACTATGGAACCAAAGATGGGTGACGCCTAAACTGGAACACTGTCAATCAGAGCTGTTTCAGATGAACAGGGACACGTGTCACTTTGGGTTTAACCACACTGAAGTTTGCTGACAAGACCACCCAAGGGTGGCAGGCCCTGAGACCAGGATGAATGGGGAATGGTGGCAGATGTGTGGGCATTTATCTGAGTAAAGAGACAGGGGTGCGATACTGTGACTGCTGGTTGGGCTCCATGCCTTGGAAAGCTCACAGAGCCAGCCAACCTGTGGGCCTGAGTGTTACACCTCAGGAGTGTACCAACTTGTGTTAGCGGTGGAAGAGCGTGATGTGAGTGAGTGCTTGGTTTTGAGGCGTAAGTGTGTTGGTGTGTACATGTGGCTGACAGAGACACTCTCAACCGAAGCCCCTTCCTTCCTGCTTGTCTTCTACAGCCGCACTACCTTTGATGGTACATTGATTTTTATAGTCAATCCATTGCTCACCTCAACTGAATGGGCTTAAAACTGATGATGCTCTCCAGGGTGTTCACGGTGGCCTCTTTTCCCTTCTAGGTTGGAACAGTTGATGAGGTTGCATGCCTGGCTCACAAGGACCCGTGAGAGCATTGATTAGAAGCTATGCTTGAGGCCCTGGGACAGAGTCAGAGGGAAGGGAGAACTTGGGAAGGGGCCGAGAGAAGAGACAGGGTCCATGGGGGAAGAGACAGGGAGTCTCCAGGAGCTTGGGCCTCACTATCAACCCATCTCATTATCCCACATCACGTTCCTGTCACTCTTTCAGCTGTTAACAATGTATTTATCGATTTTCCACCGTGTGCCATTCCTGTTGCTGGAGACAGCGAGGGAGAAGACAGACATCAAACACACAAAAGCCGAGATCACATCAGAGAGTGAAGTGTTCCTTGCAGTTACCTTGGAGGCTCTGGTTAGTGTGCACGGAACATCCATTCTGCATCAGGTGTCACCTTTCCTGCTGTGTGTGTACTACTATTGATCCCTCACCTAGAAATGGTACACCATAAGAGAAATTAATACCCCCTATCTTACAGACATGGAAAAGACATAACAAGAGAAGTCAAGCCCATTTCTAAGTCACATCAGTAAGGGTTGGGTCAAAATTTAAACACAGACCATGTGATTTTTCTCCTCGGTTCCAGAGACTAAACATGTAGCTTAGCGATTCTCAACCTGCTGGATATGAATGACCCTTTCACAGAGGGTGCATATCACATATTTACATTACTAATCACAACAGCGGCAAAGTTACAGTTATGAGGTAGCAAGGAAATAATTTTATGGATGGGGGTCACCACGGAATCAGGAACTATGTTAAAGCATCACAGCCCTAGGAAGGTTGAGAGCCACTGTTGTAGTTCAGGATGGTATCACACTGATTGTGTCCCTCAGGATGACTTTGAACCTCTGATCCTCCCGCTTCCACCTCTGGAGAGCTGGGTTACAGCCCTGCTTCACTATGCCCTTTTATGCAGTGCTAGTGATTGAACCTGGAGACTCACAGATGCTAGGTGAGCACGTTACTGACTGAGCTACACGCCCAGCCACCATGCTATTCCTGATCTTAACTATCATGTCACCAAAATTCACCTTACTTGAGGGCAATGGGTATAAGATGCTGGAGGAGCTGGGTCTGGCTGGGATTCGAAACCTGTGTTAAATAGGCTATCCCAGTCACACCTCCCTAAGGAGGGGGCATCGGGGACATAAATAATTAGAAATACTTAAGACATGAAGATCTGAAGACAGAATTCCCCCAGGGAAGATCAAAGATCCTGGGGCAGAAAGGAAGCTGATGGTTTGAATGTAGGCGGAGTGGTTAGGAGTGTTTGATTAAAAAAAAAATCCAAGCTTAATTAATCATTTTTATTTATCTCTGTGTGTGTTCTCACGTGCATTCGGCCGTGTGAAATGGGGCGGGTTGTCATGGAGGTCAGGTGTATGAAGGGCAGAAAACAGACTCAGGCATAGGTCCTCAATGGAATCCTCTTCTTTTGTTCCCCTGAGAAATTTTTTTTCTCATCTCCACCTCCCATAGCCTCCTAGGAGTGCTGGGATTACAAATTTATCCTGCAGTTTATTGTATTTACATGGGTTCTGAGAATTCAAACTCAGATGCATGTGCTTTCATGGCAAGGGGCCTCCTCAGCTGGGAATACAAACAGGAAACCGAACTCTGCCTTCTTACCTGTCCCCTCTTAATTTCTGAGGTAAGAATGGGCAGGGCCAACTTTACTATGAAATTCAGAGAGCATACAGTGGCCACAAGCCCAACTGTCATTGTCAGCAACATGTCCACTGTTGACGCAGCTCAGCCAGCTTGCCTATCTATGTTCGGCACGCTTGTGTCACCAGTAATGAGCACGCCCGTACCACCAGTTAGCACTTAATTGAGCAGGGACCTCAAAACCAACATAACACACATGTCACTTAGAGATACTGCATCTATCTTACAAAGTGTCAATTATCCTCATTTTGTAGATAAGGAAACTGAAGGTCTCAGAGGCTAAACAGTATCCCCAAGATCAAGGCATCTAATACGAGTGAGAAGATGATTGTAACCCAGTTTTCCTTTCTGAACCACACTCCCTTACAAGCTGTGTACCCCACCCACCCAGGCAGGTAGGGTGCAGTGCCTCCTTCTGTTGTAGACTTATCTATACAAACACACCGCTCTAGTTTCTTGTTGGAGGCCATGAGAAACACTGCAACAGAAAGCAATTTAGAAAGGAAAGAGATCCATTTGGTGTCTACATCCAGGGCACAGTCAATCACTGAAGGAAGTCAGGGCAGGGAGTCAAGCTGGAGTCTGAGCAGAAACCACAGAGGAACGCTGCAAGCTGGTTTACTCTCTGTTCATGGTTCACTCATGCTCAGCTAGCTTTTACAGCCTAGGACCTCGGGCTTAGAGACGGTGCTGCCTACAGCAAGCCTGGCCGTCTGGAATTAATCAATAACCAAGAAAATTCTCCATGGATATGTCCTCAGACCCATCTGATCTGGGTTAGCCCCAACCTAAAGCCTAAAGCTCAGGTGAGTCTAGGCTGGGTTAAATTGATAAAGCCATCTAGGATAGAGTATTGTGTCAAATCTCTCCTAGAAGTAGGAGAGCAAGCTGGTGACAAGGTTGTGGGTGATATCAAAAGAGAAGTAGAGAAATCAGAGCATGTTCCCACCCTCAGGTCTAAACATTTGTGGGTAAAAGCACAGCTACTTAGTGCTCTTAAGCTGTACAAACTTGGCCTGAGAGAATCAAGAATAAAGCTGATTGCAAACTTGGTGCATAACCGAGAAAATAAAGACATCATTTCCTGACTGATTTGGACTAAGAAAAGATGTATTTACTTGCAGTTTATTATGCGGAATGTGACAGGCACACATTTGTGCTTTTTATTGAATGATGACTTACTCCATACAGGAATCGGTGCAATTTGTAATGCAGATTATGTTTTTAAACAGAATTTAAAAAAAAAAAAAAAAAAGGGTGCAAATACACTGATGACTGTCACGTGACTGGCCCCGCACTTCTCAGAAAGTGGCTGGAGCGTGGGCGGTGACGACAAATATATACCCTTGATGCACAAATGTGATTTCTAAAGAATAAGATTCTGGGCAGCTTCCAATTCAGTCAGGCGGATTTAGAAGAAGAAATCCGTGGCTAAGAAAAGCTAAGGAGCCGAAAATAGCAGGAATTGGAGCAGATCACTCCCATTAACTGCCGAGGCACCTCTAGGCACAGCAAGAAGCAGCCTGGCTAAAACCAAGATGCACTATGGAGGGGTCCATGATGAGTCTCTACCAGACTCCAGAAGTCACACAGTCAGGCATTACTTAGTGCTTTTAATCAGGAGAGGTGGGACGGTGGGAAAGACAGACGGGGGTGGGGTGGGGGGGCGGGGGGGGGGGAGCGCCACTCTGAGGCGAAGCCAATCAGAGGAGCACCTGGCTAGAGGGTTATTTTCTCAGTAATGAGTTCTGTGACCTCAGCAGCTTCCAGGCACCCAGCCAGATCTCATCCTGTGATTCATTTGTGCAATTCCTTCAGGGGGGCAGACTTGGGTTTTTCACTCCAAGTAGATTTGTGAATTTACGAGGCGGTAGGTAGGATTTTCAGGTTTTGTTGTTGTTATTGTTGTTTCGGTTCTCTCTCTCTCTCTCTCTCTCTCTCTCTCTCTCTCTCTCTCTCTCTCTCTCTCTCTCTCCTGGATTGTCAACCACCAGATTAATTTCCCCTAATATATGCATGCATAAAACAATAAAAAAGGTGTGTTTCTTTTAGAGGAAGGCGAATTGTGCCAGCTGCTCCCCCCCCCTTTTTTTTTTGGCCATCGGAGCTCATCCTGAGATGCAGGCATGAAGGGTGTTCATTCATGCTAACTTGACCTCAGCTGTTCATGAGTTCCTATCAACAGCAATGTGTGACTAAAGAGGCAGCCATGCGGAGACTGGAAAATATGTGAAAACACTTCTTGTTTCAAGAATTTATTTGCCTTGGTGGAAGACAAAGCTGGTCACGGCATGATTTTTAAATCACGATTCAGTTTTCTCATCATTTAACCTTGGTTAGTTGGCTTATCAGAAATCCTGTGTGTGTCTGGGAAACTAGAGAAGCGACAGGATACCCTCGATTCGACCTATGGGGAATCTTTAGCACCCACCTGCTACAAAGGCAGGTCTGGGTCTTATGAGCAAGCAAGCACCATGCCCTGTCTACACTCTAGAGGAAGTTCAGCTTGCCAGCGGTGTCTAAACTGGCCATAGACCTCGGAAGGCCTGGGTACAGTGGTGAGGGGCAGGGGAGATTGGGTCTACACTGCAAAGCAATTGATGAGTAACCTGTGTTATATTGACTCAAGGCAACCGAGAAGGTTAATAATGTTTGTCAAGTTGCTGGGCTCTAGAGTCACCTAGGAAACAAGCATCTGGGAGTGCCTGTGTGGGATTTTCTGGGTTGGGTTAACTGAAGCAGAAAGACTTACTCTAAATATGGACTATGGTCCAGGACTGTACAAAAAAAAATGAGAAAGGTGAACACAAGTCTCTCCCCCCCCACCCCCCGTGGTCCTGATTTTGTCCTAGGGCATATCTACAGGATGTATGTGTCTTGATAATTAATTAATATAGGCAGCACCATCCCTAAGAAAGAGATGCTGTAGAAGAAAGCTAGCTAAGCATGAGCCAGACAGTAAGCCACATCTGTGACTAGCTATCCCCGTAACTTCCCTGCCATGCTGGGCTGTGTCCCCTGGACCTGTGAGCTGAAATACATTCTTCCTCCTTACCTTGTTTCTGCAGGTATTTTATTATGGCAACGAGGAAAATAACCAACACAGTAGCCAACCTGCACTGTGCTCCAGGGCAGTCATACAGAAAGACTGTGTCTAGGCAGCCATGATGGTTTGTCTTCATTGTCAACACGTCTAGATTTAGAATCACTTAGGAGACTGGTGAGGCACACTCCCTGGTGTGGCCATGAGTGTGTTTCCAGAGAGAGTTAACTGAGGCAGGAATACCCACCCTGAATGTGGGCAGTTCTATCCCTGAGGCTGGCACCTGGATTGAATGAAAGAAGAAATGGTGGCAGCCAGCAGAGCTAGCCTTCTGTCTCTTCTTCCCACCTAGTGATTTGAGGTGATGCAGCATGTCACAGCACACTGAACTCAGTATAGCTGTGAGAAAACAACCCTCCCCCCTTTAAGCTGTTCCATTGACAGCATTGATCACAGTGAAGTAATGACTAAGTAACCTAAAGACCATGGATTTACTGGGTTTCTCATGGATCTCCTTTTCAATTTCCTAACAAAAAGGCTTCCAAATAAATATCAGTGCTCAAGGGAGGAAGATGGAGGTGCTTCTGATGTCCCAGTTGTTCCCCAAAGATGTAGCCTCAGAAGTTGGTATTTTGACATCGTATGTCCAATTGTAGTAGTTAGGGTGTTACTGCTATGAACAGGTACCATGACCAAGTCAGCTCTTATAAGAACAACACTTAATTGGGGCTGGTTTACAGGTTCTGAGGTTTAGTCCATTGTTATCAAGGTGGGAGTGTGGTAGCATCCAGGCAGGCATGGTGCAGGAGGAGCTGAGAGTTCTACATCTTCATCTGAAGGTTTGTAGGAGAAGACTGGTTCCAGGCAGCTAGGATGATGGTCTTAAAGCCCACACCTACAGTGACACACCTATTTCAACAATGCCACACCTGCTAATAGTGCTACTCCCTGGGCCAAGTATATTCAAACCATCACATCAACCAAGGACACTGGTTTTGTTTTATATTCCTGGTCACATATGCTATGTGTCAGATGGGAATCAGGATACAGGAACAGATATCACTATGTGTGGCTCTTCCCTCTATCCTCACTGTGACCTCTCTTTCACCATCCATCCCCAGATCCTCTAGGACCAGTTTTGAAAGCTGGCTAGCAGACAGAAGTGGGAAGAAAGGAATAGGAAGGACAGGGTCCTGCTTGACCTCATGGTAAGCTGACACAAGGTTCCTTTACCAGGATCAAAGACAGCTTGGGGAAATTCTTCAGTTACCCACATTAGTGTGTACCATGCCTTCTGTATCCAAGTATCCACAGGATATATTCTGTATCCACAGCATATATTCTGTATCCCCATTCTGTATACAGGACGTATTCTGTATCCACAGCATATATTCTGTATCCACATTCTGTATACAGGATGTATTCTGAATCCACAGGCAAAGAAGCTTTAACAGTAAGAGTGTACTACTATCTCACCATTCTGAGCACCAGTCTGAAGACTAAAGGACCTAGCCTCTGCCATCCAAGGCTAGGAGGAGATTAATACCTTAGCTTGAGGAGAAAGGGTCTTTTCTGTTTCTTTCTGATAGCTGTGAGGGATGGTTGGGTTCTCTGCCTGGCTCCCAGCTCCTAATGCTTGCTGGGAGTTTTTGGAGTTCATTGACTTACAGAGACTGACCTTGAACTCTGTTTTTTCCCAACACATAGTGCTCTCTTCATACACATGAGTCTATGTCCACGTTTTTCTTTCTCATAAAGATACTAAGTGTTGAATTAGGTCTCATGCTAATGCTGTTCTCACTTGATGCCGTCAGCAAAGAGCCACACTTATTTCTTACCAAGCAAAGTCACATCATGAGCTATTGGAGATTTAGACTGGAACACAGATTTCTGGGGTTTAGTCCATACCAGCACTCATGTTCAATGTATTCTACCATGTTTGTATGTGTGTATGTGTAACCGTGCCTCACGGCTCATGTGATTTCCAAATCTCCCTTTGCTGTTCATAGCCCTGGAATGAGATTGTGGCTGCATTTGTGCATTTTTTCCGACAGATAACACAAGAAGAACATTTCTTGTACCTGGCATTTCCTTCTCCAGTCCTTTCCTTTAAGGACAGAGCCAGATCTGAGGCTATTATTTGGCACAAGTCTTGTGGTCCAGAGTCCTTATGAAAAAGGTTGTATTATTCAGGCAATACTTACTCCAAAGACCTGATGTAGCTGTCAGGCTTTGAAGGCACAGTCAGTCAGTCTCTCTCTCTCTCTCTCTCTCTCTCTCTCTCTCTCTCTCTCTCTCTCTCTCTCTGTGTGTGTGTGTGTCTCTCTCTCTTCTATCTCTCCCTCTATCCCTCCCTCCCCTCCCTCCCTCTCTCTCCCTCTCCCCACCTCCCTAACTCCTCCACTCCTTCAGGCAGAATGTGGTTGTATAGTCCAGTCTGTTATCAAAGTCTTACTCTCCTTGCTTCTGCCTACCAAGGCCTGGAATTACATTAGTGTGCCACCATACTCAGAGAAATAGGAACCTTCTAGTCCTGCAAAGCCAGAAAGAAGTTTTAATGGTAGCGTCATCCTCCTTCTCCCAGATGTGATACACACATGGGTTCTCCCTCATGCTGCTTGTGTTTGTGTATTGTTCAGCTCAGAACTCACTTCATTTTAAGTTTGCAGGTGGCACCACTTTTTTCCCTTTAACCTGTGACCATAAAGGCTCATGTCTGGGCCAGCTGATTTCTGTGCCAGGTCTCATAAGAAAGATCCACATTTTCCTGAGCAACTTCACTCCTTCCCCCTTTATAGCCTCAATCAGGCTCACTTGGCATGTATGCTCTGGATCCTGTCCTTCTCTGTATTGAGCACTGTGAAGTTCCATCCCAAAGCCATTCTCCTTATAGGAGTTGCCTTAGTCATGGTGTCTGTTCACAGCAACAAAACCCTAACTACACTTGCATTGATCATGGTGTCTGTTCACAGCAGGAAACCCATGACTAAGACACACACCAAACACAACACTTTACCAGCTACCCAGGTATCCCATAGCTCAACCAAATTGAACACATCATACACAATCAACAACTGGTCGGTCCCATTTCTTATATGAAAGTATAAAGAGGCCCTTAAGTGAGTGGGTAGAGTTATAAATGATGTAGGTGGAATCCAGAGCTATGTGTTTATGATTCTGAAGTCACCATTTATTCCAGTGTTCCAGTGGCCAGGATCATAAAATATGCCACTCAAAAAAATATGCCACTCAGTTCTGCTACAATATATGTAACCAATTGGTGGTGCCCTTAGCTGCTGCACTGCAAGTTTATCCCTGTGGCTACCCCTGCCATACTCCCCAGGGATGCTCAAGACAACAGGTTAGTGTAGGCTTAGATTTTTCAAAACCTACTTTGATAAAGGTTCTCAAATGCTTCAACTCCCACCCCCTTCTAGCCCACTGTCCAAAGGTAGGAGAGAAAAGATGGTAACTAGGACAAGGGGATGTGGACCTGTTTAGAAGCAGTTCTTTAAGGCGATTCCAATCTCTGCTTGTCAGGATACGAGGAGCTCAGTCCAATAGTGTCAGGATAGAAAACATGAATCAGCAGTGGTAGCATGATCCAGCAGAAACACCCAGACATCTGCCAAATCAGCATGAGTCAGCAGTAGCAACCAGGACCAGCCAGGTTGCCAGGAGAAGTTCTCTTCCATGCCTCTCTCAATGAAGTGAAGATCAGCGAAGATGAAGACGTGAGGCCAACAAAGCATTGCAAAGCCAGCTATGAAGAAGCACCATGTCACTGTCTGTTGAGTCTTATTTATACCCCCTCCAAACATCAGGTGTCCTCTCACAGGTCTTGCCTCAGCAAAACATCCCATGAATCTGCATCACATGACATATCCAGAAACCTCCACGTCAGATTAACTCAGCAGATTTGATTCTGCCTTTTTCTGTGAAAATCAACTCCCAACTTCCTGGAAACTTTTGTTTGAAGTTCAATGGTTCTCAATCTTCCTAATGCTGGGACCCCCACAACAACAGTTTCTCATGTTGTGGTGACCCCACCTCCAACCATAAAAAATTTTGTTGTTGCAACTTTATAACTGTAATTTTGTTACTGTTATGAATTGTAATGTCAACATCTGACATGCAAGATATCTGATGTCTCAAAAGGGTCATGACCCACAGACTGAGAACCAGCAGAGACATGTCACCAGCAGAGACACACATATAGCATCCCCCACTCACTCCCCAGTCCCCATTTCTCTCTTTCACAAAGGTCATCTTTGAATTGTGCTTCTCTGGAGAGAAATAGTACCCCCACATCCACTGAGTCTCATCTTTTTCCATCAAAACGCTGATCCCACTAAATCTCTCGTGTCTCTCTCTTTCTCATTATCTGCTTCACAAAAGAGCAAAAGAGAGGCACCAGGCTTCCTTACTCTGCTCATGAAATGGCGAGTTTTGATGTCAGTTCTTTGTGTAACAGCTTCACAGGCTCAGCTTAGGTACATGTGATGGTCTGAATGAGAAACGTTCCTCATAAACTTAGGAGTCTGCACACTTGGCCACCTGTTGTGGTGGTGTCTGGGTTGCTTTAGAAAGTGCAGTTTTCTTGGATAAAGTATGTCCCTGGGGGTGGCATTGAGAGCTATGACAGTACCTCACTTTTCTCTCTCTCTCTCTCTCTCTCTCTCTCTCTCTCTCTCTCTCTCTCATATTTTCCTTTGAGGTTTGACCTTTCAACTGGGGCGGAGCCATGCCTCCTCCACCATTACGGCCTTTCTTCCTGAAGCCATTAGCTAACGTAAACTCTTGCATCCATAAGTTGTCTTTGGTCATGGTATTTTGTTACAGCAACAACAAGTCCCTTGTACCATAGTGACAAGAAGGATAAGGTGGACCTAAAAGGACAGAGTAAAAGAAAATCGGACAAAAGTTAGGTACGATCATTCTTTTCTCCAAGCAAAACTACTGTATAGACCATGTAAGGAAGGTGTCATATATCTGTACAATTGAAGACCAACCGGTGCATGAGGGTAACAGGGATTAGAGGAGCTATGATAGTAGACTTGAGTTTTTGAGAAAATAATGATGATGATGATGATGATGATGATGATGATGACAACCATCATCATCATTGAAACAGGATATTAGAAACTGGGCTGTGAATGATGAAAGTGATGACCCCAAAGTTGAAGGCATGGAAGTTGAAGTGAGAACATTGCACTGCACTTAGAACAGAAATCTCCCTTTCTATCTGCATTACTCCATTAGGGTGATGTAACAGCTACAAAACAACATAGAGGATGCAAGACACATACCAGGGAATGAGAATCACTGAGTCTCTGGGGAGAAATTGCCTCATGAAGCTGTGGGGGAGATTTTTCTCATGCTGACATGGAGTGGAATTGGAGAGGGGAGCCCTAAATTAGAAAAATACTACACCTCAACAAATACACACTTTCTCCTGGATGTACACATACGTGAGTTAAAGGAATGAGGAGGAGAGAAGGATTAAATGGGTTTCCAAACTGTTAAATATGAATTACTAAAGGATATTTCTACACAAATTAATTAATTAATTAATAATTAAAGAAAGGCAGTAGACGATGGCTTTATTTTTTTTTCTAGAGCCAAACTGAAAACATCTAAAATGCGATAGAAGATGAAGATTTGGAGACATGGGCAGATGTCAGTTTCCAGATTTTGGATGCCCTGGCAATGTTATTGGGTATTTTAGAGTCAAAGGTCAGGCTCTGGTAGCTGCAATGAGCCAGGCTTGGCCACTTGTCCTCAGTAGGCCAATTAGACAAGTCACAGAGAAAGTAGAGAAATGAGGTTTATTCAGTGTGGCCACACTGGGGAGAGGAACAGATAAAGGGTGCAGCAATACCTCCCCCCATCTGTTTTCATGTTACTAGGATGAGGTTTAAGGTTTCAAAGAGAGCAGGGAATACATATATGTATGTCCTGTCCAGCAGGGCATTGAACAGGGGTCCGGGGAGATCACCTTAGAGAGTGGGGGGTAAACAGGCAAAGACGCAAAGAACCACGGCTTGTCTATAGGCTGATCAAACCGTAATTTTTACTTTTTACACATGGGTTATATACACAAAAAGGCAGGATGTGGGGAAAGGGATGACGCAGGAGCATAGGTTTTCAGGGGGAGTACAGATATCTTCCAGAACAGAGTGTCAGTTGGGTGAAGGTTCAGGGGAGAGGACACTATGACTCCATCTATGATTCACTTGTCCTAATCTAAGTTGGTACTATCCACCAAGGCTACCCAAGGTCTATAACTATTTAGGCTGGCAATTTTCCACCAAAGCTGCTTATTTACAATAGCTGTTTCAGTGTTTTCCCACAGAGACCGGAGACTTTGTGTTAGCAGGCTGACTTAGGCCTATGGCTGATTTTAGGCCTTCAGGTATAGGCAAAGCTGCCCCTGACATATGTAAGCAGTCCTGTTCAAGGTGAGATCTTGCTCATTAGTGACTCATTTTTCTCAATTCTAGAGATGAGTCCTTTCTCTGGCTGGTGCTAGGACTTCATTCCTTCATTTCTTGTCTCCTCCTTCTCTTCTTCCTCTTTCTTCCTCCTCTTCTTCTACTTCTCCTTCTCCTCTTCTTCCTCTTCGTTCTTCTCTCTCCATCCCATGTGTGTCTATCTTCTCTCTATCTCTGCTTTTCTGTCTCTGTCTCTATCTTTTTCTGTCTGTCTGTCTGTCTGTCTGTCTGTCTCTCATACACACACACACACACACACACACACACACACACACACTGAATAACTAGAAGCTTGGCAGTATCAATTTGAAGATTTAGTAAAAGGCTACAGTAATCAATACAGTATGGTATTGGCAAATGAATTGATAAATAGATCAATGTAACTGAGTATCTATCCCAGAAATAGAACCATGAAATGAAAGCGAATGATCTTTGAAAAGGAGCAAAGATACATAATGGAGGGAAGAACCTTCTAAGGAGTTGGTGCCCAACAGCCAGATATTCCCACACAGAAAGTGATTAGAGAATCAGTTTTATCTCCTCTATACATTTTAATGAAAGTGGGCCACAACCCTAACCATAAGGCATGAAACTAGGAAACTAGAAGATGAAATAGGGAAAATTAAGATAATTTCAGGTTTAGTGATAACGTCTACAACATCGAAAGTGTAACCCACAGCACAGGTGTTGATAGGCCACATGTCATCAGCACGAAGATTCTGTTCTATGAAAGACTCTGTGAGGAGAATTAGAAGACAGATCACAGTGGAAGAGAAATATTTTCAAATGACATACTGAGAAGGCTTGTCGCCCCAAGTGTAAGAGAACACTTAAAACTCAAGATAAGCAAATGAAGAGTCTACTTAAAAAATGAGCCAAAGACCTTAACAAGTTCCTTTATCTATCTATCTATCTATCTATCTATCTATCTATCTATCTATCTATCTATGTATATGGGGGAGGAAATAGCTATACAAAAATGTGCTCTACATCATATGTCACCAGGGAAATAAAACGACAGGGAGATACTACTACACACACCAATCAGAATGGCCAAACAAATTTCAGAATACCAATGCCAATAAATCTCGGCAAGGACAGCTGGTCTGCATGGCTGGTGGTGACACCAAATACACAGGTGCTTTGGAAGGCTTTTTTTTTCTTTCCTTTTTTTTTTTCCACAAAACTAAACAGATCCTCATCACACAAGGCAGTGAATATGTGATGTTATTCACCCAAGAGAGTTGAAACTTTTATGTCTACACAGTAACTTGAATAGAGCTGTACAGCAAATTTACTCATGATCACCCCAAACTGGACCAAACTGAGGTGTTCTTCACTAGCAGAACGGACAAACTCTGGTATGTCAAGTCTAGATGCTGTTGAGTATTTCAAAGAAATGAGGCATCAAGACATGAAAAGACTCCACCGACTTTCAGCTGTACATTCTTATGGGGAAGAAGCTGATTTGAAAAGGCTACGAACTACGTTACTCCAGTTCCTTGGCATTCTGGGAAGGGGAGAATATGAACACCATATAATCATCGATTTACAGGAGTTTATGGAAGGGGACAATGAACAGGGAGTGGGGGGACGACTTCCAGGATAACTGATGTTTAGTATTGACTGACAACTCAACAGGACCTAGCGTGACCAAAGACACAAGCTTCTGGGCATGTTTGCAAGACATTTTTCAGACTAGGCTAATAGAGGTGGGAAGATCCTCCCTAGCTATAGAAAGCCCCATTCCATGGGCTGCAATCCCAGATTGAATTAAGGAGTAAGTGGGCTGACCACCTGCATTCATCTCTCTCTGCTTCCTGACTGTGGATACAGTGTGACCTGCTGCTTCAAGTTCCTGCCTCTGAGACTTCCTCTTCATGAAGGACTGTAACTTCAAACTGTGAGCCGAAACAAACCCTTTTCCCTTCAGTGGCGTTTGCTAAGCGTCTTGTCGCAGCAAGGAGAAAAGCAACTGACACAGACAGTGGAAATAATTTAGACGCGGTCGCAGGGGCTCTACACCATGCCTTTACACATTTGGGCAGACTCACAGAAAACACAGCATCAAGTAAAAGCCCCAGTGTAAAGGATGGACTTGTAGAGATAACCATGTATCAATATATAGGCTGGTCAGTGTTAACTCTGACGAGGAAGTTAGTAATAGGAAAGCTATGCATATGTGGAATGGAGGGACATATGGGAAATCTCCATAACTTCTAACAACTGCTCTCAAAAAAAGTCTTTTAAAGTATGCCATCCTTATTTTTTTTTAATTCTGTTTCTAAAGCAGGGTTATAAGTGGAATATCTCCAGGAGAGAAGCTGCTTAATTCATTCATATCCAGCCATACCACAGCCTGGGGTGGTTCTTACATTAGCTCACAGTCATCTGGGAGAAGCAGAGAACACTTTAAACATAACAGCTAGCCTGGCTTCCTGCCCTATGTCATAGTTCAGTTTCAAGCCAGAAGGGTGTAGTTTTTTGTTTTTTTTTTTTTTTAAATGCGTGTGTGTTCCTGTATATGTGGGGCTACACATATGTATTCATGTGCATTTGCACACCTGTGCATGTAGAAACCAGAGGATAACCTGGAGTATCATTTCTTGTTGCCCTGCAGCTCGATGAGTAAGCAAGACTAGCTGGCCAGTGAGTGCCAGGGCTTTTCTGACTCTGCCTTCTCAGTGCTGGGCTTACAAGCTGAGTCTGGCTCTTTCGCAAGGGGTCTGGGCATCAAACTCAAGTCCTTGTATCTGTATATTGAGCACTTTACCCACTGAGCCATGCTCCACATTTTAAGCTGATAATGACATTACCAAGTATTTATGTATGATTTGTGTGTGTGTGCATGTGCGTGTGTGATATGTGCATGTGTACTTTTAGAAGGCTAGAAGAAGGTATTGCATTGCCTGAAGTTAGTTACTGGAAGTTATAAGCTACCTGACAGGGGTGTTGGGAATTGAACTAGGGTCCCTGGGAATGGCAGGAATCGTTCTTATTCTAGGGACCTCTCTCCAGCCCTAAGAACTACATTTTACACTACAGTGCCAGACACACCAAACCTGAAGCTCTTAGTCATAGTCAGTGTTATTTCCTTGACCCTTTGCATTCTGGTTTGTTTAGTGTGCAGAGCAACAGTTACATGACCTAAGGTGAGTCTGTGACTATTGGATGGGCCTTGAAGCTTTCATAAAAATTGGCTCATGCCTTGTAGACACCAGGCTAAACCCTGGTAAGGCAGCGGGAATTGGGGTAGGGAGGGTGTTAGCTGGGCGACCCCACCTTCATCCTTTGTGGCACATGAACTCTTGGTGTTTTCCCACACTTCAGCTCCAACCCAGAGCTGTTCTTTGAAGCGCTGCCAAATCTCTTTACTTGGCAGACTTTGCAGCTCACTTTCTGATGCTGCAGGATCCTGTCAAGCCCCTTGAAACTTCTCTTGAGACTCTCCATTCCCTCTACAAAGCAACTTGAGTTAAACCAATCCTAGTTTTTCCACAGAAAGAGGGAACTAGGGTTGGGTTTGAAGTCTCTTAGAAGAGGGAAATCCAGAGGGAGAGGTCCTGACCAGAGAAGGCAGGGCATCTGAGATAGAAGGTCAGACATCAACAAAAGAACAGGTGGCCTCAGGGAAAAGCTTTGTGGGAGCTTGAAGGCAGTGTAGCTGTAGTGAGTCCTTCAGACCCTGACTCAATCCCAACTCTAAACTCTCTCCCAGTCTCTCACTTTCTACAACTGCAACATTGAGATTTTATTAGCACTCCATAAACTGGTATAGTTAAAAGTGGGACAATGACCCTAATGTGTCTAGCAATCATTTTGAACTTTTGCTGACAGGTAACTTTAGCAATACCATGATTTGAGTGTGGAGTTCTTGACCAGTGACTATGGTCAGTGTGATGAAAATCCTGGCGTTTCCTTTCTTCTCCCTTCTTACCTCCTATCGCTCTAAAATAGAAACTGAATTGATGGCCAGCTGTGGCAGTTGGTGATAAGCAGTTGTCTGGCCAGCCAGCCTGTGAATGTTGCCATTTAAGAGCAAATGGAGATGCTTGTAGTTTGAACATTCATATTTTCAGGACTTCTCATCTCGCAGCACTAAGTTCTGTGGACCCTTTTGAATGTAGGTCCTGATTAATGGAGATCTGTCACTAGGGGAAGGCTTTTGAAGGTTACTCCAATGTAGTTCTATCCTATACTCTCTGCTTTCTGGTCTGCCACGCGAAGAGCCTCCAACCATATATTGCTGTTGCTACAAAAACATCATGCCTTTCCAGCCACGATGGGCTGACATCTCTCTGAGATCATGCTCTGAAATAAGTTTTCTCTTTTTTTGCATTGTTTCTATTGTACAGTCTGCCCATAGGGACACAGAAATAATGATACAAAGACTAAACATTCTTTACGGAACAAATTACTGCCAGGGAACTTCAGTGGGTGAAGGGCATCAATTTGACAAGAGAGTCTCCATGGTTGGTACCTCTTAAAGTATTGTAATTGGAGTGGGATTTAGGCTTGGAAGTTGGCACCAGAGCCAAGGCATCTCTTTATATCCTTGGCTCCAAAACCAATGGTGATTAATCAGAAGTAGAATCCACAATGATTCTAGAATTTTCCATGGTCTTAGAGAAAAGTAATAGTCAACAGTTACCCCACCATGAAACACTGGCCTGTCTTAATATCATTGCCTTTAGCCCTGTCTGATTATGGATTCAGTTACCTCCCAAGAACTCTATGCCTTCCCAACCCCACCCCCAAACAAACTACAAGAACACTTCATTTTTCAAGTAAAACAAAGTGCTAAATGTGGGAAACCTGCATAAAGAGTGTGTCATTTTAAAATGGGTTAGGCACTCATCCTTTATCACACTCTTCTGTTTACACCTCTCAGGTATAAATAAAGAAGTATTTGTAAGAGGTGTGTGTGTGTGTGTGTGTGTGTGTGTATGTGTGTGGGTGTATATATATAGATATGTTTATAATAGCCAAACATATGCTTATAAATATTCATAAGATAATCATGCATAAACGAATACATTAACTTCTTTAGCCTCACTGGTTCTGATTATAGCATTCCTTTTCTGTCCCAGTTAGCATACCCTGGGAGGTTCTTCTCATTAGTGAAGTTCCAAAAAGTAAGTGAATGGACTGACTGCAACTGATAAATGTTACAGGAAAACATTTGTTTTCCAAGCTTTAAACAATATGAGTGTGTCATCTCGCAACTCTAAAGGTTAGACATGTGAAAGAGACCTATATAAATTTTGGAATTTGTTTCCACTTCTGTGAAAGATAACACTTAAATTTTAGGTAGGAATGCCACTGACTCTGTAGAATGAGTAATACAAAAATTGTGCGTTGGTGTGTGTATGTATGTGCTCACGTGTGTGTGTGTGTGTGTGTGTGTGTGCGCGCGCGCAGAAATATGTATGCCACTGTTTGTAGGTGAAGGCCAGAGCACAACCTTCAGGCATTAATCCTTGCTGCTCCACCCCTTTGAGACAAAGTCTCTTCAGTGCTGCATCAACCAGGCCTGCATATCCAAAGGCTTCCAGGGAGCTTCCTGTCTGTGCTCTGAGCTCCCTTGGGTGCATTGAGATTACAATCCCTGTTGTCAGGCATTCCCAGCAAGTACTTCTATCCAGTTAGCCATCTCCACAGTCTTAGTGTGAAGTTTCTAATAGTATAAATTCTTTCAATCCATGAATATGGTATATTTTCCCACTTGTCATTGTCTGCTTCAATTCCTTTCATCAATGTCTTGTAGTATTTTAGTGTCTAGGTATTTACCTCTGAGGTGGCCAGTTTCCATGTCAGTGTCTCAGAAGTAGGGAACCTCAGCTGCAGAAACATCCTATTGCTTTAACTGCTGTGGGACAGTCACCCTGAATGTGTGTAGCATCTTCAGGTAGGGGCTCAGACAATCTAGTAAAAACTTGACTTTAAAATGAGCAAAAGAAAAAAAAGAGTATAGCATGCTTTTCTTTAAATCATACTTTTCTTTGCAGGTGGAAGGAATGGAATCTTCTCATGGGGACATGTGTTTAGACATCACTAGTTATAGCTTACACTAGATATGTATGATATCCCAGATGGTGAATCAGAAGACTGCAAACCAGCCCCAAAGGTGGGAGGTCTCAACAACAGAATAGGAAGCCCTAAAATTACTTTTAAAACAGGATTTGTTTATATCCTAATTTTGTCAACTTGATTAGACTGAGAGATGTTTAAGAGATTACAAAAAATTACCACAGGTTCTGTTCACATGGATGTTTCTAGAGGACTTACTAAGGGTGAGGGAAATCCACCTTGAGTGTGGGCAGCAACACCAAATAAGCTCTTTTAAAATTATTTACTCAGGTATTGTCAAAACAATGAAAAACAGACTAACACAGATAGGATAAAAATGGATCACTATCTTGATGTTTTCTTGATTTTGTAAAGGAACCACTAAGACCAATGTCTTTAGATTCTTGATTAAGTCATCAACAAATACCTAGGAAACACTTAAAGAGTTCGAGGGACTAAATTGGGATTCGGGTATAATTTTGACCAAGAGCAACATAGTTACTTAGCTTTGTAAACAGAGTCACCACACAACACAATCTGTAATAAGAATGTTTTTTTTTCACCATTGCCCAGTTACATTCAAATCTTAGTTCTGGGACCCCCCTCCTTCCTTACTACCATCTCCTGTAATGAAGCTCAGGCCCTGGCCCAAGCCATGTAGGAAACTATAGCAAGCAAGTGAGTTTTCTTAGCCCACTGTTTTGCATGGCTGGGATGGGCGTGCTCTGAGATTCATGGACCCAAGAGACTTCATCCCAGGGTTACTTCTTGCTGCTGATATTCTTTCCTGCTACTATTATATAGCCTAATGATTCCTGGGCATTAGCCCATCCCATTGCAATTTTCCTGCAGATCAGTATAAAGATGTGCTTTCATATAATAATGTTCTTTAAATGAATTAATGACTTTATGGAATTCCTGATTTCATTCAAATAATTTTAGGAAGAATGTTTAAGGAGATAGATTTAGTTGTTTTGCCAGAAAGACAATTAGAATCAAAAATAGAATGTGCCCCCTCCTAGTAGAATAGTAAGTACATTGTGTAATAAGAAGTACAATGATCTTTCATAAATTGCAATAAGAAAGAAAATAGGCTTGAGATAGATTTGTGATAAAACAAACAAACAAAACCCAAAACCATTCATTCTAAGTCAGGTCCAAGGATAAGGCCACAGATGTGCACTGTGATAAAGCAAGGCCATGTGAAACACTGCTGTGAACTTATAATGAGCTTATGGAATGAAGCACTGCTTAGAACTTACTATTGATGTCCTTCTGTAACTCCCTTTTGTGTAACATTTTATCTACAATGTAATTTTGTAAAGAACTTTTATTTAAGAAGATATAAAAAGACTGAATGAAAAAATAAAGTGTAGCTGTTGGGGCTCTGTTCCATCCATCAAATGTGTGTATTATGTATGTATATATATCTGACCGTCCATCTGTCTGTGCATATGTAGGTATACGTGAATATATATAGAAGTATGAATGTACACTTATGAGATGATGAAACTGATGGTTGAACCTGGCCAAGAGTGTGTGTGTATTCTTGACTTCCCAACTCTGGCTCATGAAGAGTTAATGAGCTCTGAACCTCTTACCTTGTCAGCCAAGATGCCCCTGAGTTAAAGAGTAAAGAGCTCAAATAATTAAGTTTCTTTTCCTAATTCCCTACTGCTATCAGCGGGAATCCATTGCCAGAAGCTGATGGCCCCCAAACAGTAAGGAAAAAGCTATGGCTCAGAGGTTATCAGCCTCCGGTCTACCTACTCTACTCCTCACCTCAGTACCTGAATGTTGGGTCAGAACCCTGACAAGAGCCCCATCATCCCTTGCTGGGAAAAGACATTCTGAATATCATAAGCTTTTGACAACTAGTAGACATCAGAGAGGGACAATGACTTCCCACATATTTCAGGAAAAAAGGAGAAAAGTTAAATGACTATAACAAAAGTTTACAAGACTGGTAAGACTTTTTATTTTACCACTTTTATTACATTAATTAATTAATTAATTGTGTGTGTGTGTGTGTGTGTGTGTGTGTGTGTGCACTCACAAACACATAGGGCCCTCTAGAGGTAAAAAAAAAGAGCCTAAGATTCCATAAAAATTCACATTATTCATGGCTGTGAGTCAGCATATGGGGTGCTGGGAACTGAACTCAGGTTCTCTGGATGAGTAGCAACTGCTCTTAGCTGCTGACCTCTCAGACCCCAAAACTGGTTTTTGAGGGATACATTCTGACAGTGGCTATCATCATTGATTTCATTGACTGTGGTGTTTCTCTGGGATTAGTTTCAGGGGAGGGGAGGTTGCATTAAGCTTATATGCTTGTCTATATTTCATGTTCTATTTCCTTGCAAAACATCTGTTTAAAGTTTTGGCCAGGATTATGAAGATTCATTTAATCAAAACAATAATTTGGAAATCACCAGTGTAAACACAAGTAAAGTGGTTTTCATTCTCTTCTGGTGCAAAGGAGAGTGCTTTCCTGTCCCCTCCTCTTTTCATTTGAGAAGTCAGGTTAGCTATGGGACTCCTTTCTTCCTACAGGTGACATTCTACCATCTGATATGTGGCTCCATCATAGGCAATCTTCATAAATCTCTTAAGTATTATCAAAGCACTCTATTGTGACATAGTGCCCAAGTGTGCTTTCTCTCTCTCTCTCTCTCTCTCTCTCTCTCTCTCTCTCTCTCTCTCTCTCTCTCTCTCTCTCTCATACAAATGCATAATACCCAGAAATCTATAACAAAGAAGAATACCTTTGTGACCTTAAAAAATGCCTTAAGACACCAAAATGTTAGGAAAAAGTTAGACATTATATGAAAAATTTAAGACCACTATTAAAATGAATCAGAATGGCTTAAGCTAAGATAAAGAATTTTAAGCATTAATGTTTAATAAATATGAATATCTACAATATAGAAGCCACAGACAGTGTTCTTAGACATGTAGAATCTGTAAATGAATATTATACTTTGACAAAAATGGGTTCCCAGGGTCACATGAAGGTACCTCACCCCAGGGCCTCAGAGAGAAATTTCTGAATAAGGGTAGGCTTTCCAACAATCAAAGCATGACTGTGACACTCTCCTGATTCCAGTTCACCATCAAATAATGGTTAGGAAAATCCTCTCAGAGAACTTCTGCAAGCCAGCTTGGAAAGCTGTGTTATTATGCAATATTAGTTCAGCTAAACCTTCTGATTCGGCAACTATGGAAAACACCGGAAGATATGAAGAGTACTCTGAAAGACTTCTGATAATTCTGAGTGTGGGTGTGTAATCGGGACTCTGGTTATTTTTAGTCAACAGAGGATAATTATAGAATGTCTTGGGAATCAGAGTCTTGGGATCTGAGAAGCCAGTGTTTGTTCAGTTCCTTTTCTAGGGGGGCTATACTTTAGAGACCTGCTTGGTGAGTCTGCTTACAGGGGCTGTGTGTGCTTGAGTTTCTGCATTTATAGTTCTCTGGGGATAAAAGGAGGTTCTGTGGTGATCTAAGCCAAAACCCATCATTTAATTCTATGAATGAAGACTTTAGCTAATCAAGCTTTTTGAGCTGGTAGAAGGGTCGAAATTCTAAGATCTCCATCAGAGATCAGAACAGGGGAGAGGCCATACTTCTCAGATTGCAGCTAAACAAACAAACAAAAAACAAAAAAAAAAAACAAAACCTCAAATGATCTTTTCCCCTAGATTATGTTCTGAGAAAGTCTTTGTAATCCCTAAAAACAGACTGCTTTCTTTTTCTTTAATTTATTTTTTAAATTGCATGTATATGTCTGTGTGTGTGTCTGTGTACAGGTGTGTACACACGAGCGTGGGTGCCCTAGGGGTCCAGAAGATTGTTTGTATTCTCTGAGCTGGATTTACATGCAGTTGTGGGCCACCCAACATGGGTGCTGCCAACCAAATTTGGCTCCTCTGAAAGAGCGATGTGCACTCTAACCACTGAACCATCTCTTCAGCCCTTCTTTATTTTAAAATAAGATAATTTTATTTACATAAACATGTTGGCATTTTTGTTTTTCTTGGCCATAATCCTCCTCTTTTCTCTCTCCCATTTCTTTCTAAGGCCCCTACTTCTTCCTAAGACATGTCCTTCCTACTTCCGTGTCTTCTTTTCAAAACATCCCCCAGAACTAATGAGACTTACCTTGAGTGGGTTGCAAGGGGTAATGGATGTGGGGTTATTTTACTGGATTACGATCAAATTATCAACAGCTACACACTGAAGAAAAATGACCCCTCCCTGATAGCCATTAACTGCTGCTCAGCTAGGGGTGGAGGCTCACACTTCTCTACCCCATCTCTGCTTGAATGCCCACCGGTTAGACCTTGTGCAGGCCTCGCTCTGGTAACCTCTGCGGCTGTGAGTTCAGGAAGGCTATTGGTTCACCCACAGTCCAGGCTGTTTTCACCGTTTGCTTTTGTTTCCCCAAGTACTTGTACATACACAGTTTTCTATATTTAGAATTCCCCACACTCCGTTTCTTTCTTAGCAATTCCTCATCGTGAATATTAATCCAATGTTTCCATTTTGCACGATAATGAATAAGGCCGAGGAGAACATCTTCGCATTAATATTTTATCCATTTCAGAATATATTTTTAGAACTTTACCCAGACGTTATATTACTGTGTCACTAGAGATAAGCATTTTTAAAGGTCCCAGTGTTCCACTCGACAGGCTTTGCAGCCACGTATAGTTACCACCCTCTGAGCACCCCAATGCCACCTTTCCACTGACTCTGACACCCTGGGCACTCCGGGCTAAGAAGTGTGCATCTAAACAGGTAAAAGCGAGTCTCCTAGGAGCTGTTCTTTACATTATTTTGGTGAGCCATTTCCCAACTAGGGATATTTTTATTTTGAGAAAATATCCTTGAAAAGGAAAGATTTCCCACAGTCAGCACTGTCCTCTCTCGTCCTGCTGGAGATCCTTTCTTGTTATTGTCTTAGCAGTTCTCCACTGTTGCCTCCCAACAGCCAAGGCTGCTTCTCCATTTCACTAAGAAGGCTCCCAAGACATCGATGTGGCTGTTGCATAGGACTAAAGGGATGGCTCAAAGACCGTATGTTGACTTTAATTGTTTTCACTGGAAATGTATAGACACCTGGCTCAAAGTCTTTTAATAGCAAGGCTTGGATATCACTAATATTCTAAAGTCATCAGAATTGCCTTTGTTTGGGTCCTGATAGTTATGTCTGGTTTCCACCTCATCATCATACCTCATGATGTTGTCAGTTTGATGATGATTGCTGACCTGGTCCCTGTTGGGGGCCGATTTTAGCAGAAAGCGGCTAGATCAACTTTGCAGCCATCTGGAACCATATACCCTGACGAAAGATTTGGTTGTCAATAGCCTACAACAGCTGAAGCACACTCTGATATCCCACGTATTTTGTGTTGCTATTTACTGCCCCCCAGCTGCAAGGCGCACGTGGTAGTCACGCCTGCAAGGTATTGCAGTTCACGTGCTGTCCACGTGCTATCTACGCCATACATGCTTATAAGGTGCATGTGCTATCCAAGCCTGCAAGGCATTGCGGTGCACGTGCTGTCCACGCTATAGACGCCTGTAAGGCTTATGTCATATCAACACCTGCAAGGCACGTGGTATCCACGCGCCTACAAGGCACATGGCAAAAGCGTATAAATACCTCAGAATTCCCTTCAATAAACGAGACTTGATCAGACTTTCTGTCTTGTCTCCATTCTTCGCGTCTCTTCCCCTTTATCCCCACTCTCTCTCTCTCGCTAGACCCTGACCCTCGGACCGGAGCGGCAGCTTGGGCCAAGACACAGTAGTCGCCAAGCATGGAGCAGAGCAGGCCGCAACATTTTGGCCCACAAAGCCGGGCAGTACGGGCCGGGACAGGTCCCCAGTGTCTCTAGCAGCATGCGTGTCCTCTCTAAAACTTTTGGCATCAGGCTAGACCATTCTTGGAACTACAAAAGCATCAGTTTACTCCCTGAAATCCTTAGTTTTTGGTTTCCAGAGTTCATAAAGAATAAATAATCTGGGGAGTGAGTGGGACACAGTGGTTGCGACCCAATTAATGGCAGCTGCTTTCATTCCAGGTCTGAAAAGCTGTCCTGGTGCAAATGGTCTCTCAGAGGTCCCTGATGGTAGATGCCCAGAAGTCTGGCTCCTTGTCCCCTTGTCACCTTCAGGCAGATGGCTGCTTCTGGATGACAGATGGGAGGCTTGCAACTATTGCGTTGACGATTCCTCAGTTAGATCTTTCTAGACTATGTAATTGGCAAAACAGAATTCAAACCGAGGGAGCAAAATCAATAGACGAGATAACAAAAGACAGTATTTACGTTCTTCAACTAATGAGAAAGCCTTGGGGAGTCTCTTGAAACAATGACTAATGAGCAACAGGGAGTAGTGTCTGTCAGGAAAGAGCCATGGGAAGTGTTTGCGGGCTCTGCTTTCATACATGTCCATAAGGACCTCCACAGAGGAGGTCCCACTTGTCAGCGACTTCATATCTGAAGATGAGACACATGCTGTAAAAGACCCCGTGAAAGGCAGTCACTGCAGACATTGCTGCTGAGTTTGTGGGCTGCTGCTTCTGGAAGGCAGACAGACAGCACATGCTGCGAGAGGCTCATGGCCTGTTCTCTGGGAAACATCTGGAAACTTTTACAGCAGTTCTGTCCAGAGAGAGCAAGCTTGTCTGCGGTGATGTCATCAGCCACAGGACATCAGACAATTTATATGGATTCTGTATGGGAATCTGGATAAGGGGTCACAGCCCACAGAAGGAAGGCAGAGGTCCAATAATTGCCCTACATCCTCTGACTTCCTGATAATTCTTACAGAAATAGAAGGTGTAAAGGGGAAGGAGTGTAGCCCCGTGTTACAGCACACACATGGCACATGGAAGGCCCTGAGTTCACTCTTCAAAGTTAAAAAGTAATCTCGAAAAGAACTAGAGGGGTTGACAAGATGGCACAGTAGGCCAAGTGTTTGCAGTGTAAATGTAAGGACTTGTGTTCAAGTCCTTGGCACCTGGCTGTGTATATCTGTCATCCCAGAGCTTAAGATGGGGTTGGGGGGACACAGGACAAAGCCAAGAGCTTGCAGGACAGGCAGCCTAGCTCCAGATTTAGTGAGAGACACTGTCTGCAAAAATAAAGAGCAATAAAAAAGATATTCAGTGTCAACCTCTGGCCACACACGCACACACACCCCTCCACATACACATACACACACAGACACAAGACACACACAGACATACACATATACATCCCCCCCACAGGTACACACTACGCTCACACCCACACCCCCCACACATACACACTACAAACACACCACACACATATATACACACACACACATACACATAGCACACACACATGCGCACGTGCACACACACACACACACACACACACATGACTGTACTAGATGACAGCATAAACTTGTACTGTGCAATGGAACTAATCTGGCTCACACACCAAGATTGTTGGTATGTTCAAGCTCTTTGGCTCACATGAGGATGATTATATGGTTTCTTCCTTATCTTCCCAGACTGTATCAGATCTTTGTATTGCCCCTGAAATTCCTTGGCTGTCAGGGGTGCTGCTGGACCATGCCTTGTTAAGCAGGTAGACCTTTGTAATTATTCAGGAAAAGACATACAGAGGACTGAATTTTGTTCCTTTTGACTTGAAAGATATTAGACTTTGGGAGACTTGAACATCTTAAAGTATGGTGATGGAACTATTTTTGTAGTGACTTCTTAGAAGGATGTGGTGCTCGGGAATTAGATGATACAGAAACTATGAGTGCACAGTTTTCTCGCAGAGAACCTGCATTCAGCTCCTAGCATCCAGAGTGCACAGTTCATGGCACCTGTAATTTCGGCTCCTGGAGATCTTCTGGCCTGCACAGGCATCTTCACTTAGATGCACATGTACACAATATGATCAAAAACTTAAAATACTTTTTTTAAGAGAAGAAAGCAATTCATGCTACCTTGTTTCCATTAGAACACAGCCACAGAAAGAGTTCGTAGTAAGCACTTTCCCTTTTACTATATGACTGCTACTCTTTGCAATTATTCCAAGTCAATTAAATTCGATTTTGGGGGTTGGATTTATTAATGTTATTAGCACACTTGGCTCTAGTAATGATTACAATTTGCCAAGTGAGCAGTGGGGAATTCACTGTTTAACTTAGAACCATATGATCATTTCTCTCCATTTGTTCCTGAGGTCCCAAGGTTCTAGCGTCATTAAATTGCTAGAGCATATCTGTTCACTCATGTTTGCTTTCTCAAAGCAATTAAAAACATTATGGTCTCCTTAAAAAGTAATCTTACCCAGAAATATGGCATATTTAGTTTCAACTCTGCTCAAAAGGTTCTGCTTAGATAAAATGCAAATAACGTGTTTAAAAAGTAGATATTAATATTAATATTATCTTCTTTACTCTCACTTTCATGTTTATTTACTTTTTAGTTTATTGTTATGTATATGTGTATATTATATATATGTGTATATGTATGTGTCCATGAGTTCATGTATGGTACATGTGTGCAGGAGCCTACTGAGTTCAGAAGAAGGTATTAGATTTGCTGAAACTAGAATTACAGACAGTTGTTGACCAGCATGTGGATGCTGGGAACAAAATTTGGATTTTTAGATAAACAGTCAGTGCTCTTAATGGCTGAGCTATTCTCCAGCACCCTACTTCTATATTTAAAGGTGGAAATTCTTTAAGAAATAGCTGCAATGTACAAGAGTTCAGAATGCAAATACTATTCAAATAATAGAATTAAGCGTAGTTGATATTGGTGAATGAATGGAAGGTGGGTGGATAGATTGATCAATGGATGGATGAATGGGAGAAGAGAGGGTGAGAAAGGTAGCTGAATGGATGGATGGATGGATGGATGGATGGATGGATGAATTGATGGATGAATTGATGGATGAATTGATGGATGAATTGATGGATGATGGATAATGAATGAATGATGGATGGATGGATGGATGGGTGCTGGATGAGTGGATGATAGATGGAAGGATTGATATATGGCTTAACATTTTCATGATCTTTGATGAAATTAGTCCAAAACGCAGGACTATCATTGAAAAGTATTGAGAAGTACTCAGTGACTATGATTATTTTATGGAGTTTGCCAGGAAGCTAGAGAAAATAAATGTTTAATTTTTATTTGTAATATCTAAGATGCTAGAACATAATTTATAAAGTTTTCACACACATAAGACCAGAAATTACAGAAAACACAATAATGATTCTTTTTTCAGCACAGCAGACATTTTAAAAAGACAATTTTAGAACCAAAATGATTGAATTTGATGAATTTGGGATGCACCTGCAGGATATGGACCAAGAGTTGGCTAAGACAAACTGTGCATTTGTTCAACCCGACAAACACTAATTGGAAACTTGCCATGTGCCAGGAAGTATGCTCAGCAAAAGTGAATATAGATCTGTGCTGGCTAGTTTTATGTCAACTTAACACAAGCTCTAGTCTTGTGAGAAAGGGATTCTCAATTGAAAAAATGTTTCCATGAGATTGGGTTGTAGGAAAGCTTGTAGAACACTTTCTTAACCAGTGGTTGATGGGAAGGACCCAGCCCACTGTGGGTGGTGCCATGCCTAGACCGGTGGTCCTGACTTCTATAAGAAAGCAGGCTGAGCAAGCCGTGAGAAGCAAGCCAGTAAGCAACACCCTTCTGTGGCCTCTGCATCTGTTCCTGCCTCCAGGTTCTTGCCCTGTTTAAGTCACTGTCCTGACTGTTTTTTTTTTGATGATGAGCAATGGTGTGGAAGTGTAAGCAAAACAAACAAACAACAAACAAACAAAAACTAAACCAAAACAAAAACCCTTTCCTCCCCAAGATACTTTTCTTGTAGTGTTTCATTACAGTAAGAGTGACCCTAACTAGGAAAAAAAAAAAAAAAAAAAAAAAAAAAAAAAAAAAAAAAAAACCCTGAGAGATGACACTGTATAAAGGAACTTGCCACAAAGCCCGAAGGCCTGAGTTTGGCCCTGTGACTTATGTTATGGAAACAGAACCAATTTTCAGAAGTCGTCCTCTGACTTCTTCTATATGTGTACCATGGTAGACTTCGTCTCCCCTGTTCATAAGTAAATACAATAAATCTAAAAAAAAAATCAAAAAGTTAACATATTCATATATTCATTTCTGCCTTCAGTGATCATGTAATCTCATTGAGAAGGTGCCATATAAACAGATAATTTTGGTAAATTACACTGAAGTTTGGTCATTTATACTGAATTATAATGTTCTTGAAACCAGGGACAAACTTATTCATCTTTACTCCCCAGTGCCTAGCTGAGTTTGTGGGATACTGCAGGTGTTCACAAAACATTATTAACTTGATAATCCTTGGTATTAAAATGCCATTTTTTTGAGAAGTTGGTGGTTAGAAAATTAGCAATAATGATGTTAATGGTAAAACCTAACACCCATTGAAAGCTTATCGTGTTTCGTGTTGAGAATACTAAACTAATTCATGTCATTTCTCTATAATCCTTTGAGACAAATGAGCTAGAGAGAGAGACTTGCTATTTTACTGACAATAAAGTAAAGACACAAATTAGCTGGACATTTAACCATCATGGAAAACTCAAACTCAACACACTTTCAAAGTAGAAGGGGGTACCTAGGTACCAGGAATATTGAGAGCAAAGAAAGAATGGTGAGAAATTGACATTTATAGATATCTACTAAGAACTCTGGGCTTGTGCTATTGGAAATTACTGTAGTTAAGGTGGTGACATCAACATACTTATGCTTTTATTTAGGTTATTTCATGCTCTTGGTAGAAGCCATGAGGTTGACATGAACATACTCTGAAGACTGTAGAAGTGCTGTAATGGCAAGAGGATTGTGATAAATAATGTTAAAGAGGAAAATGGGAACCAGACTGAGAAACATGAAAGCTATTCTAATATGTATGTATATATGTATATATATTTTTAAATAAAACATAGTTATTCTAATATATTAGAATGTATTCTAATATATATGTATATATGCAAAATCATTGGGATGTTCAGAAGCACAAGAATGAAATCACTAAACATACAGGTCAGAAATGTCAATCTATCAGGACAAAAGGAGAATGTTGAGGGGATGGTGGTCGGGAAGCTATGTTTGGAGGCCCTCGTCACATTGAGGCAAGAGATGAAGGCAATATGATTGGATGGCAGGACCTCAGCTTCGGGCAGTACACAGAACAGGACAGCTTCCAAACATGGTGACTGAATGATCATCAGTGAAAACAGAGAGAGGTGGGAAGAGAGTGGAACAGAAGCCACCACAGATCCTGATTTGTCTCCCTAGCCTCTGTTGACTATGCATTCCTGTTGATCCTACTGAGGGTATTAGTTTGTATGTTAACTTTTGTGGTTGCCCTACTTAGCTTGTTGCCAGTGTAAATTAATGGGGTTTCATGATTTCCAGGCCTGGAGAGAGCACCTTAGGCAACGGTAATTCCTAGATACTTTGTGATTTTCTAGAATGTTTATAGGGAGGAGTAGAAAACCCCTAGTGACCAACCAGTTTCTTTGATCAAGTTTCTACTAGTCCTTATAATCCTGGACAGACAAGAAGGTAGATATAAGGTAGCAAAAAAAAAAAAAAAAAAAAAAACCCAACCGCCCCCCCAAAAAAAAACTCAGCTGCATCTGGGCAGCCATGTCTCCTGATAGTCAGATGACTCCTATGGTTGAACTTCTTAAAGCTACAGTTAGGTGGTCCCATTACATTAGTAACTAAGGCACCAAGGAGCTTCCCTAACTGCTATGTACCTGCATTAGCAAAGGATCTGAGTCCTCAAAAATCTCTGACTTGGTTACAATGGCAATATCACTTAGATTGATGTCTGCTTCCCTTTGCCCTGCTGCCCTTGTGGAATTTTCTAGAGGACAACCAGAAGAAATATTCTAAAGATATGATCGATCTTAACTTAGGAAGGAAAAAGAGCTATCCAATTCCAGGAATAAGCTTCTCACCTCACAACATCCATTACAAGTTTTATTAAAGCAGTAACACATGGAATTGGAACATAGCTCCGTCAGTAGAGTCCTTGCCTTGTAAGCATGAGGACCGGAGTTCAAACCCCAGCAACGGAATAATAATCCAGATGTGGTGTTGTATTGTTATAATCCCAGTGCTGGGCAGGCCAAGGGAAGAAAAGCTCTGGGGCCTGTGGGCCAGTCAGCCTACCATAATCAGCAAGGAGTCTCAGGTCCAAGTGAGTGGCCATCTCAAAAATCCAACATGGTGGGTGCTGATGGCCCAGCAACTAAGGTTGACCTCTGACCTCTGCACGCATCTTCATACACACGTACCCTCCCCAAGCTCCCCATCTGCATATGCACACACCCACACAAATAAAAATAACCATGCACAAATACATAAAATCAAATCAACGAAACAGACGCCACTGTGCTACTACCCTCTTTGGGGACAGCCCACTGCCATCTCTCCCTAGAGTGTTGCGCTGTGACAAACCTCTATTTAAATTGTGTCTGTTGATCAAATTCTTTCCTTCAAGAAGATATGAACAGAAAGACCCTGGTGCCACAGCTCTGCACTTGCATCCAGTCCTTCAACTAATAAAGTTGGCGACATGAAGTGAAAGCTTCAGGCACATGCTGGCTCTGGCCATGGCATACTTGACAATGCATTGGCTTTGTGTACAAGTATGGTTTCCTTGCTGATTATGGCAGTCTTTGGAGATGTGAAATGTCATTTTTCCTCTTCTTAGGTCGCTCAGCTAGAATAGGAACATGCTTGGTGCTAGATGACAAAACCTTTAAGCTGTAGATCAGATAGGACTCTGCTCTTCTATTCAGTTGGCTTGCTTACTTTCCTCTTTCATCTGCACATTAATAACCCCTTCTGGTGCTTCCTCCCCTCCCGTCTCCTCCCCTCCCCCCCACCCCCACCCCCACCCCCACCCCCACCCCTGCAGCTCCTCTTTTGCAACCCTGTGCATTCTTCCAGATACTGCTTACAGTCTACACTGCTTCTGCGCAGCCTTCTCTGACAGGTACCACACCCCCTTGTCAGCCGTCTTTGGTTCTCCTGAACTTATAGAACTGCCTCTCCTCCACTTGAATGCCCCGATTTTCTAGATGACAAAATAAAAACTGGTAGGTATGGGATTGACATGACCCAGAAGCTGGGTACCTTGTATTTTATCATATAACAAAATCTCTCAGGTAGCTGTCTCTCTGCTGTCTGGGCAAAGATGGGCACAGATCAACAACCCAAGTGAACAGCATAGAGTATGTGCGGAGGCAAACCTGTGTTCTGTATGTCCACTTGGTTGGCAGTGGGGTTATGCACCAAAGCTCGTTGCTCAGCCTTGCAGCTGCTTCTGGTCTGTGTTCTGCTTTTGTGATGGTGATGGGCAAGTTTCTGTCTAAGCAGCTAGGCCAACGTCTTCCTCACAGATATTACTGACTCTGGCTATGCTTCCAAGCACACACACACACACACCAAGAAGAACATTTTACTGTTAGCGTGTCTTTTGTGTTGGTAAAAACCAAAGGGTTCAAACCCTCCAGTGTCTTCTATGGTGTAGCTATTCAATTTTATTCTAAGCTGAGAGGAATTATTATTGACTCTCTTTAAAGTGGATCAGCACTCCCTGAACAGAGGAAGTAGCCTGTATTCAAAGCAAGGTGTACACTTTTGTGTTTTAGCCATATTGGTAGAAGACTTGAAAAGTGAAACCTTTTGGCCTAAATGCAGTTTAGACCTCAGACATAGCCACTGTGCTGAGATAGCTCTGAGTGAGCAGCTCTTCCCTTCATTTACAGCTATGAGAGAGGAAGAACCCACGGGGACCATGAAGCAGCATGGGATTGCAAGTTCGCATCATTGTATTTATCGTTCTGTTGTATGCTTGGAAAATGAAGTTGGCTAGCAAAATAAATGGGAAATGGAGGGAAGAAAGGCGGGAGTGAGTGAGGGAGGGCAGGCCAAGATAGCTCATAGTTGCTCTGTTTCATGGATACTTTTTCACACTTTATGCTAGATATGGTATCAGGCATTGGAAATAAAGAATTCATTTCCACTCCTGAAAGTCTCATGGGGACACAACTATTCATAATCCAAACAAGTAGTGCTGATGATACAAAATTCAGCCTCCTTCGTGGAACTGTACCCACAGTGGGCCACTTAGGCCTACAGAAGAGGATTCCATTGAGCTGAGGTTTAAAAGGAGAAAATTTTGCCCAGGGAATGGAGCAGTGTGAACAGAAGAAAAAACATGAGAAGACAGAGAGATGAGAAAGGTAGAGAATGTTCTAGAACCAAGGAGTGATTATAGGCAAAAGGATGTCTATGGGGTTGTTAGGAAAATAAGGGGACTTATGCAGAAAGATATGAGAAAGTGCAATGACTTGAGATTTATTTTCCAAGCACATAGAGTTATTGATAACACTCAGCAGTCAAGAAGGCTGTCACTACCTAGAAAGGACATGTGTGTATTTGTCCCAGAGAGGATCATATACTCACTCACCCACTCAGTCATTATTATCAGCATCACATCACTGTTTTTGAAAGACACCACCTGAGTGACATACAGAGACCATGGATAAGTTAGCAGGCTATTAAGAGTTAGCCATTTCTACCCATGGGCTCCACAAACTTAGATTTAATCAGCTTTGCTTGGAGAACTTACCAGAACAAGAAAACACTGAAGATGCACAGACATGTTCTGCCCTTGCTATTATTCCCGAAGCCATAATAACTATTTACACAAAATTGCAATGTATTGGGCATGCCTAGAGTGCGGAGGTGTGTTAGTATTTGTGGGAGGGGTGTGGAGTTGACAGGTAAATAGTATGCAGTTTTAGGGAATACTTGAGTGTATGTGGATTTTGGTATCTTCAGGAATTCTGGAAGGAATCCTTCACAGATACCAAGGGATGACTCTAAAGAGAAGTTGGAGGCAGTGGAAAACAGAACAAGTTCAGCTGGCCCGAGGAAGGAGAGGAGAAGCTGACTGAACACAGCTGAGACGGTGGTAGAGGAATCACAGACGACTCTCACTTCCAGTGTGATGACTGTGAACTGTTAGTGGCAGGAAGATGCTACTAATGGGAAAAGTGCTTGCTCACATGCAAGCAGGGGAATCTAGGTTCATATACCCAGGACCCATAGAAGCAAGATATGGTGGCTCATGTCTGTAAATCCCAGTGCTTGGGACCAGGTGCCTGCCTCCCTCTTTTACTGTACCTTGAGTTTACTGACATCATCCACCTGAGGACCGTAACCTTGGTTCTGCTCGTGAAACGCCCAAGAGCCCCTCTCAGAGCCTTTGCATATGCTATCATCGCTCATCTGTTAGATCTTTCCATTTGTTGTATCTTTGGGTTGCCATGATCTCAGCTTAACAGCCATCACCCCGGAAAGTTTCTCTTTCTCTTCCACATGAAGAAGACCTTGTTCTTGTTGACTGTGACACCATCCACTTCGCTATCACCACAGACATTTTATCGTCATGATTGTGTTGTCTGTGATTCGAGATTCCTTGAGAGTTCCAAATATCTTCCCATGGATTCTCCATGAAACCTGGGGTCCTGTTTACTGTTGTGCCTCTGGTGTCTAAGACAATGGATAGAACTAAGTTTCTGCTTAAATCGGTGCTTGCTAAAGGATGTAGTATTTGAATTAGGGAGCAGGGAAGGATAAAATGAAGGAGGAAGGGAGAATAAGAGGCAGAAAGAAAAAAAGGAAGGAGTTAGAGATGGGAGATGGAGAGGAATAGGAAGTACTAAAGAACCCAGATCCTTGGCCTGACTCAGATCCCAGGAACTAGAGGAGTCGTCCAAAGGGAACTGAGAACTAGCTGAGCCATGAAAACCAGGAGAGTCCAAGTTCCTCTAAAAACATTGGTAATTTGAGCTTGGGTGATCAGAGTTTGAGTAACATCCAAGGACCCAAAATACAGAGCCTCCGACAAGATAGTGAAACACACACTCCTGGGTCTTTATTCTGGAATATGTAATCCCTCCCTGGCTCCTGCTTCAGCAATCCATTTTAAACTCAAACTAAATTGTTATCATCATACTGTATGTGTCTGAGTGCAGACGTGTACGTGCTGTAGCTTGTGTATGAATATGAAAGAAAGTATTTCGGGAGTCATTTTTTCCCTCCTACCCTGCTTTGAGGCAGGGCCTCTCTTGTTTCTGCCTCACTGCTTGCTCCAAGTTAGCTGGCCTGGGAGGTCCCAGGACATGTTTTTGTCCCCGTCTCCCATCTCCTTGTAGGAGTGCTGGGATCATACATGGGTTCACCACATCCTGCTTCTTTATGTAGGCTCCAGGGACTGAACTAGGCCCTTCAGTGATCTTTTGAAGAACTGACAAGAAATACCTCAGCAACACCTTTACGTTTCTCTTTCTCATTCTGGAATGTTCTGTTAAATCCCCATCCATGACCAAGCATGCAATTAGAAGGGGTAATTTCAGTCAAGAGGGAGAAACAAGGAGTTTAAAAAAATGTATTCTCTCGTTACCTTTTGTTAGTGCCTCCGGGATTCTTGTCGCTGCTAAGAGCACTTGGCTCCGAGTGCTTTATGGTCATCTGTCGTTCAGCTGAAGCACTGCTGTGTGCTGTTTGTGAAAGACACCGGCAAGAAGGGTGCCAAGTGACTGTTGTTTCTTTGCATGCCTCTGGAAAATGCAATGCTGGTCTCCCCAGGCCGCTCACGAGAGCCAAGTTCTAAATAGAAGAGAGCCGAGCCTTCTGCTCACTGCTGGGTCTTCTGCATTCAAAAGACTTCTCCAAGTTTCAGTAATTAGATTTTAGGACGCGTGTGTAAAGCCTTCCCTACTTGCTTCCTTTATTCTCTTATCATCCTCTGTTTCTTTGATTCTTCAACACTGGATGGCAAACTTATAATCATCTGGCTGTGCACTGGGACATTAGACAGATTGAAGACTACGGCTGAGCCTAGCTCTCATTGTGTTTCCTGCAAATATTAGTTATTCATCTCTCAGTATGTTGGCCCCTTGCACGGTCATGTGACATTAACATCGCTGTTTTGTCTCTGAAGTCATTTACTTTTTTTTTTTTTCTTTAGTTGTGTGTGTATTCAAAAACTAAGGGAAAAAATCTCAGGTATTGTTCCCTGGGAGTCATCCACATGATATGTAGGTATTTATTTGTTTGCTCTGGTTATTTATTAAGATTGAAGATACCATCTCTCACTGAATCCAAAGTTGACTACATAGGTTAGGCCGACTGGGCAGCAAGCCCCAGGGATCCATGTCCCCAGGTTGATATCACAAGTGTGCGCCACCACACAGAGCTTTCTTTTTGACGTGGACTCTGGGGATAAACTCAGGTCTTTCTGATTACAAGGCCAGCACTTTGCTAACTAGCCCGTGTCTGAGCCCATTTTTTAAATGTTCTGAACTGATCAAGCATCTGAAATCACAGCAAAGCTTCTTTACTTTGTGACTATCTAAAAGTCAATTAAAATAACTACTTATTACAATTAAAAATAATCATCTTTTATTTTTCTTTTTGCAAACAAAAAGGAGGGTCTCATGTAGCTCTGGCTGGCATCAAACTTGCTATTTAGATGAAGATGACTTCAAACTTCCGACCTTCAACTCCCGAGTGGCTGAGTGTCCCCTGGTTGCAAGTGTTGCCAGCATGCCAGGTTCTCTAATGTCTGTATTATTTTATTTTTAGAACTATAACTTTAGAACTATATTTATTTTATGAAGTTTCCAGAAGAGGCATTAGCCCAAGGCTAAAACTCAACTAATTAATATCTACCAAGGCTGACCGCTTTGTTCCTAAGGGTACAAACTGGGCCACCTGGGTCTGTGTGGCTACTCCAGTCGTGTTTGTTCCCTTTTCATTGTGATCTGGTTCCACTGAAATTTATAGAGTGTTTTCTTAGGTCGATTGATTTAACTACGATTATTAATATTCCTAACCATGCTTTTCTAATCAGAGAGGTGAGAGGCGAGGGAGGAATGGTAATTATGAAAAGTCAACATTAGCCACGGGTGCCCTCAAACAAAGACCGGTCTCTTTCAGGTTCCTCAACTCTTTCCCTCCAACAGCATCACTGTGGTGCTCAGTGAACACGTCCTAGCCTCCTCCATGTCCTCGATTTCATCCGTCCCCTTCCTAGTTTTCCCCTGTGGCCTCGACAGTGCATATCACCTGTGGAGTGTGTAACCGGTTGCACATGGGCTCAGAAGGTCTTTGCATGTTCTGTCCCTTTGCCTAGGTTCTTTGATCTTGCACCGGGAGGCAATGAAATGTTCTGTGCTGATGATTCCTCAGATAATCAAAGCTTATCCTCTAAACATTCCCAAATATTTTTTTTCAAGGTCCCAACCGTTTCAACAGAAATCTTTCTAAATATATCACAACACCTGATCGCCTCCTTCTAAAAACAAAATGTAATTTCTCCCAGAGAGACAGCAGTGTGTGGAGGGAAGAAGGAGCAGCCGCCTGCCTTTGTGCTTCTGGTTTTCTCTATGACTCCAAAGTGACACCACATGTTAATTAGGCTGATGTTTGTCCTCCGACTCCCTGTCTTCATGAAGCTCACAATTTTATGGAGTAAGAGAGTATGTAAATATGTCAGAGACATAATTAGAGATAAACACAGAGGGAGCCAGAGAACTGTGTGGGTCAAGCATAAGTCACAGCCTTATTTGGTCAGACGGGATGCATAAGAGAGAGATGAAGAATCCAGACCTGAGTCTCCGAGGATGAACACAAGTTTGTCTTAAGGATCAGAAAGTGCACGCAGCTCACGGGAAGGCACGGAACGGAGGCACATAGATTTAAAAGAACATGGTGTGTCTGCTTGACAGACTTGTAACTAAAATACCAGCGAATGGGGAAATTGATGAGAAAGAGGCTGGTGTGTGTGTGCGTGTGTGCGTGCGTGCGTGCGTGCGTGCGTGCGTGTGTGTGTGTGTGTGTGTGTGTGTAGATGCACACGTGTGCATCTATGTGTGAGCACATGTGGAGGCCAGAGGAGCATCTCAGCTGTTGCTGTTAGGCACCATCTGCCTTGTTTGTTTATTTTTAAAGACACATATGTGGGATTGAGGAGGGCACATATATACTTTAGCACATGTGTGGGGATCACAAAACAACTTGTGAGAGTTAGTTCTCTGCTTCATCGCATGAGATCCAGAGTTCAAACCCAGAGTGACAGGCTTGGCAGCAAGCGCCTTTATCTGCTGAGTCATCCCGGTAGTCCATCATGCTTTTGGGGACAACTAGCTTAGAACTCACCAAGTAGTCTGGGCTGTTCTCCCAGCAAGCTCTAGAGACCCTCTTGTCTCTGCCCCCTTGATGACAAGTGTTTGCCACCACGCCAGATTTTTGAAAAATATGGTCCCCGGGGAGCAAACTCAGTTCTTTGTGCTTCCAAGGCAAGCGCTTTACTGGCGGACCCATCGGCCCTGCTCCTCTCCTTTGATTGATTGTGTGGAGAATGCTGGAGAATCCTAAACAGGGAAAGAATGGGGTTGGATCCTGGGTTTAGTGAACCGACTATGCCTCTGGGGCATTCTTGATTCTTGAATCCACCAGCCAGAGATCAAGCACCCAGTAAAGTGCAGACAGAGACTGCCAACTCCTGGGGAGTCAGACGTGAACAGAGTAGATGGTCTCCTTGTTCTGCTGCCATTAGAACTGGAGATGTGATGGAAGTTAAGCCAAACAGCAGGGATACATTTCGAGAGATTTTTGCATATACGATGTAGACGGGACTCTAGATTTAGAAGGTGGATCTAAGGAAAATCCCAGGCTCCCTGTGGAGTGATGACCTCGTGATTGGTACTGACTTGAGCAGTCCAGCAGTGGTTTGAGAGCAAAGTGATCTCATCCACTCACTCCTGGGAGCCTTTCCTGGCTGAGCCATCTCATTCTTCCTTTAGATAATCACTTTCTCTTCCATCCTGCCCCAGGAGCCCCCTAAAGACCTCTAGTGTTCCTTCCGTTGTTAAAAGAAGACATGGCTTTACTGATTTTTTTTTTTGTTCTCTGCTATACTCTGAAATCTCATTTACTATTGCAAACTTGAAATTGAATACCTAGACACTTGATGCTTCAAGAAACCTTACTTAAATTATCAGCAAAGCAGAAGGAAAGAAGCAAGGGGGGGTGGCACAAGGAGATGAGAAAGAGCTGACTCGTCAGTTTGACTTAGCATTTTTTACAATAGAGCTGATAGTTTATATTGGAGCTTGTTAAATTAGGAGTCTCTGTGGGATGTGAGTACAAGGAGAAAGACCAGAGATTTAGACATCTGTCTGGGACAGCGTGCATTATGTGTTCTTGATACAATTTAGACAGAGTGTTCCCAATGTCAGTTAAGTCAAGGAAGAAGAGAATTTCAAAGGAGGAGATGGTACCAGGTATCATAATATGGTTTAACAAAATACGGAGCAGAAAGCCTATTGCACATGGCAGCCGTCTTTGGCAAAGAGGGCTTCAAGAGAACGGTAGACTCAAAAGCCGGGCTACGGACATTGGGAGATCCACTGAATGTAGTATGTTCCTTCCAGGACCTTCTAGAAAGTAATGCACTGGATAGGGTGGCTACTGAAGGTAATAGGGACCAATAGATGAGACAAATGATATGTCATGGTCTCAGGGAAGAGCAAAAGATATAACACGAGTGGCACGTATATGGGAATATACCTAGTCAACAGAGAGGGGAGAAAGATTTAGATGTCATAGGTCCTCATAGGAAATGGGAAAGAGGACCTGGAAGAAGACTCAGTTAAATGAAGTGATTCATGAATAAGGATAAGGAACTGAGATCTGATTCCCAGCAGCCTTAGAAAAAGGCAGGTATAGAGGTGCCCACATGTAATTCCATTGCTAGGTATGCAGAGGCAGGAGGATTCCCCAGAGCTTGATGGCCAGGAATCTAGTCTCATGGGTGAAGCTGAGGCTCAATGAGAGACTATGTCTTAAAATCAATCAATCACTCAATTAATCAGTCAATCAAGTCTCATAGGTGAACTCAGGGTTAGGTGAGACACTATGCCTCAAAACAAACAAACAAACAAACAACAAACAAGCAAACAAGGTGGAGAGCAATTGAGAGTGACTTTTAACATAAATCTCTGGCCTCTATACACACACGCACATAAACATGTATACAAAGCTCCTCCTCCTCCAGCGTGCGCGCGTGCGCGCGCACACACACACACACACACACACACACACACACACACACACACACGAGGAAAGGGAGATGTGAAGGAGTTTGAGAGAAACCGAAACAGAGGGCCTGAGTCTTCTTAATGAAGAGAAGCACCAGGATACCCGAAGCCAAGGAGGAGTCTGACCTCCTTACAGAAGGGCAAGCAGAACCATAGCTTTGTGTAGAGAATGAAGCAGGGATGGCAGGGAATACACGGAGACGGTGCACATAGAGCACCTAGAAGCCGCTGCCCACACATCTCTCCAGCCTGACTATCAGCTTTATTTTTAATTGCCTTCATTCCTTGTCTGATTCCAGCGATAATTTTGTCTCTTTGATCTCTCTTCACAACCTGCCACAGGGAGCAATTTATGGCCCCCATTGCTTAGGGTAGAAGTGGGAGTGCTTCAGCAGAGTGCTCCTAGAAGCCATCCCTGGGACACAGAAGGCACTCACACTTCTGCCCCTGTCCACTGCTTCCCTCCCAGGATCTGGCCAAGAAGCATCAAAATACAGACCTCGTGCACATGAAAGTTGTCCAGCAACTCATTTAAAAATATTTTTATGGGCCTGAAGAGATGGATGGGTGGTTAAGAGTACATGCTGTTCTTTTGGATGACCTGAGTTCAGTTCAAAGTAGCCATATTGGGTGGCTCACAACTCCCCGTGACTCCAGCTCCAGACAATCTAATACCCTTTCCTGGCCTCTGTGGGCACCTGCACTCACATGTACACCTGGCACAAACACATGCACATATATATGGATTTAAATTTTTAATTGCATTTATTCTTTGCAAGTTTCATACATTTATACAGAGTGTCTTGATCCTATCCGCCTCTCCCTCCCTCTAACTTCTACCGTCTCCTGTCATAGCTTCCTCCTAAGTTTATGTCTTCTTATTATTATTATTAAGAAACTTCTGAGTCTAATTAGTTTTGCTAATGTGTGAGGGCACCTGTTGGGGCACTGGCAACCTGCCAATGCCCACATCCCTAGAGGAAAGTAGCTCTGAGTCCATCAGCAGCCACCAACTGGCGATAGCTCCTCTGCCAATGGTGGTGTCTCAGGGGGCTTAATCCTATCCATGCTGGAACCTTGACTGGCTTTATCTTGTGCAGAGTCTTTACGCTCTGCATTTTGATCAGCTCAGGTCTATGGATATGGAGCTACATATGCAGAAGGGAGTTTGACACAGCAGGGTTCACTCTTGGGAACCATGGGCTTTTTATTCAAGTCTACAGACATTAAATTCTTCCTGTGGAGCAGGCCTCTTATCCAATCAGAATTCACTTAGATGAAGGTCCTCTGACTTTTCCTGCTAACCTCAACAGTGTTCGGGCTCCCCTGGGTTGGTTGATAGAGGATAAGACATCCTGGGAAGCTATGCTTTCAAGGTCCTTGTCCAGATTGTTGAAGTGACTCTGTTCTGCCCACTACTTCTCAGTAGTCAGAGTATCTGTCAACAGCCCCAGTATGTAACACAGTTCTACATGATTGGCTAAAAGCAACAGATGGTCTTTCTCAGTTCTAGAAGCCTATACTTTTGACATCAAGCTCCTAGCAGGGCCATGCTCACCTGAAGGCTCCGTGGTGGACCTCTTCCTTGCCTTTAGCTGCTGGTGATCCCCAGAGTTTCTCAGGACTGTTTGATTTGTAGCTATGTCCTACTTTGTTCTGTCTCTCTGTGATCTTCTCTTCCTTGCAGTGGCAGCCTGTCTCCGTGTCATTGCCTGGTCTTTATGTAAGAATACCAGGCCCAGAATTTAGGGCCAACTTTCGGGCGGCATGACCTTATTTTAACTAGTTATGTGTAAATCAACCTCATTTTGACCTACGATTACATTCTGAGGTTCTGGAAGGACATTCACATCAGGGAAGACATCACTTAAATCAAGTCATTGTCTGCGTTCTCATCAATGATGCCCTGTGAACTAGAGATGGTCTTTTCTTCATCAGAGTCTGAGAGTCACCTTACTGTCTTTGATCTTCACATTGGTTCAGGGCTTGGCTTCCATTCTGGGATCTTAGGCATCAGACTTCTTGATGAGGGAACGTACCTACCTCGATCATGAAGGCAAGACGTGGAGATTGTAACCAGTTTTGGCATGTTCCTCCAAGCACAGCTCTTGCAGACTCATAGGAGTGGGGCTTATGGGAGTCCCTACCTGCCAGCAGTTCCTATCTTGGCCTCTAGATGGAGAACTAGAGACTTAGTAACTAAAAATCCTAAAAATAATTTTCCCGAGACCTTGTAACAAAGGATTAAGAGCTACCGGTAATTAGCAGCTGCTGAAAGACAGAGACTCTGCCTCCTCCAGGGACCAGCCCCCGACAGGTTATCCAATCCCAAATGGTCAGCCCTAAACACACACAGGGGAGCTCAACAAACTCAGCAGGTTGTACTTACATATACGTATGCATGTGTGTATGCACATGTGTGTGTAACAATGACACTTCAATAAGAAGCCATGGATCTGAGAGAGGATGGAGAGGAGATAGGATGGGTTGGGAGGATGGAGACGGAGGGCTGGAACGATGTGAGCACAGTCCTCAGGCATGAAATTCTCAAAAGAGAAAACAAACAAACAAAATAAAATCGGGGGGGGGGGAGGGAGAGGAGAGGGAAGAAGAAGAAAAAGAGATTTACCCAGCAAATATAGATCCCTAGATTCCTGAATTTCATTTAAATGAAACCTTACAATTATTGTTATTGGTGGGGGCCGCAGGGCCTGTGTGTTTGCTGGTGAAAGTATTTGATGTCTGTGAACCGGAAGACGGTTTACAATTATTCCCTTCTTTGGCTCTGCCACCTGGAGCCATTCTCCAGTTCTTTAGCCCAGGGATGTAATCTTTCCTTTTCCAAATTCTCATTTTTAGTTTTCAGGGTTCTCCTTGCCTCACTTGGGGGGGGGGAGTCAGGTCTTAGTGGTTGCCTGTGCCTTTTCTCCTTGTGTACAGTCACAGGAGGAGGCCAGGCCTTCAGCTTCCTTACTCAAGAGGAGTGTCTGAGGGCTCAGCAAGACAAACAAACCTACTTGTCTGCCCACCAGTATGTGGATTGGGTCCTGAATGTCCTCCTAAAGCTTGTGTTGAAACCTTACTCCCCAGGTCAGGGCGCTATTGGGAGCTGGACCTAGTTACTATGCATGTGTTCTCTTGAAGGGGGATAGTGGGATCCTGGCCCTTTCTCCTCTCTCTTTTCTTCTTCCCGCCACCAGGAAGCAAACAGACTTCCTCTTCTCTCCATGCTTCTGCCATAATGCACTGTGTGAGCTTGATGAACTGAAGACTCTGAAACTAAGAGCCCAAACAAACCTTTCCTTCTTTTTATGTTGATTACCTCAGGTATTTTGTTACACCAACAGAAAGCTGACTAATACGATTGGTGGCCCAACATTGTAAGAAGAACTTAGTCACTGAGACCTTGAGAATCCCCACTCTTGTTTCTTGTTCCTATGAGGAGGGCATGAAATGTAGCCACTACCTACATCTTAAGTAACTTTCTTCTGTCTCTCTACCTCTCCATCTTACCATCTTACCATTTTAAGACAAAGCGATATCCTACTTCCAGTCAAGAGCATGCACTAGAAAACATGAGGAGAATCCAGAGAACTGAGGTGGACACCAGACACATAAGCACAGTGAGGACTATTTACAGACTGACAGGCCCCGGGAGGGAAGAGTAAACAGAGCTGTTTGTTCAGCAAAGGAATTGTCTTTCCACATTTCTATTTTCATTCGTCAATGCTCAAAAGAGCATTTTGTCAGTCCTGGTTTTCCTCTCCTCCCACAAATTTGTGTTCTACAATGCCTCTGTTTCTCTAACCATTGACTTCCCTTTCTAATCCTCCTTGGCTTTCTCTCCCTCTGCTGGGATATTTATGACCGAGTAGCTCATATGCTGCTGGCCATGCATCAATTTACCTTTGAATACTTTCTATTTCCTCTGCGGCTCTCTCCTCAATAGTTTTATCCTGCTTCACTTCCCCGGCATTTGCTCCGTTCTTCCAAAATTAGCTCCACTAAAATGTAATGTCTCTAGTTTCCCCTTCTGCTGTGGCTTCAATTCTCCCTGGTATAAACACAACTATTAATAGCCAATCTCCTTGCTGTGGCTAAGTCTGTGGCTAGACGCCACTACTTCCTCTTTGCCTAGCTCTGCCCTTGGTACGAAACCCTGGCAAACACAGCAGATCTTGCTTGCCTTGTGCTAATGGTTGGCGTGAATAGCTGGCCTGTTTGATGGGCATAGCTATTGTATAAGTTTTTGCTGCTTGCAGAATGTCCTGGTTTGTTACAGAGCACAGGGCGTCCAGCTAACTCCTCCTCCTTTTCCTGGCACTCTCAGCTCTTCTGAAGCTGCTATGACAGCGCATCTTGCAGTTAAAACACAAATTCCCTCTGGACCAGTAAAACGAAGGCACAGAGGAAGTTCACAGGCTGGTGTTTATTTTGCGTTTTTTAAAATGTGCTTCGTTTTCTGGTGACTACAGCACTCACGCGGACCTCGCACACGCCTCCTTTCAGTCCTTTTAAGACACTCGCCTTGCAGACGGGCACCCTGTTCTCCAGCTTCACTGTCCTCAGGATGTTTTGTCCAGCATTGAATTGAGAGCATAATTTGATGGACAGGATTGAAAGATGGATGCAAAAAAAAAAAAAAAAAAAAAAAAGTGTTGCTGTTTCTGCTTCCAACCTTCTGGAAGAGTGGAAAAACACTCACCTTCCCCAACATTCGCTGTGCTACAGCTGCCAAATTACCTAAGAGGATGTAACAGCCAGTTGGCTTCTAACGTGACAGCATGCTATTTATTTATTTATTTATTTTAAGAAATTATGCATTGTGCTTCCTGTTTCTGTGTAGAGCAAGTTCCTTGTAATAAGAATGATGGTAATTTGCTTCTTCTTAGCCCCTGTTCATTCAAAAACCTTGAAGTGCTTTCGACTGCCGTTGCTTCTGTGGAAACACATAGTCAGGCAAGGACAGATCAGGTTAGAACATTTGTGTGGCCAGTTCTTGGTAGTCTGAATCTCAAGAAACAGAAAGGCTGGCTTTCTCCTGGCCAGAGCCTTCATCTTTTCTCATTACCTTCCCTCTGCACAGTTGTTACCTCTGCCAGGCCCCAGCTTTCCTGGTGAACTGTGAGGAGCTGCCGCATCCTCTCCAATTCATTCCACAACTCTCTGTGTTTCCCTCACCTGGCCCAGACTCTAAGAAAGACCTTGTTGGAATCCTCTGAAGACCCTGAGGCATCTGACAGAGGCATCAGAAGCCCTACTATTTCCCTGGTCTTGCCCTGTCCTCACAGGTACGGTTTTGGGTATGGGTAGTCGGGCAAACATGGAGAAAGGGAGAAGAAAGACGACAGGTTCTCCACGGGCCTTTCTTCTCTTATACATCAGTTCTGTAACCTCACCTGATACTTATACCTCTTAATAAAAACAATAAACAAGACAAACTGAGAAATATATTGATTCGTTCCTTACCACAGCTTTCCATTTGTCTTCAGGACACCGATGTACACTCTGTACAGTTGGACCATGGGTAAGATGGAGACATATTGCCTGCCATTGTACAACTCATTTATGTCTCACAGGAAGACAGGGCTAAAGTAACCCATCCCGGAAGTCTACCAGGCTGGCCCGTTGGCTCCATTTATCCTTCTGCCTCCACCTCCACAGCACTGAGATAGCGGGCACACACCACCATACCTGACTTTGTACATAGGTGCTGGGGGTCTGAACTCAGGTCCCCTTGCTGTCACAGCAAGCACTTTACTGAGCCCCCAAAGCACAAGAGAGGCATCTCAAAGACCTTAATTCAAAGACATGAGATTTTAAATTAGAATATTAAAACCAATCCATAAAAATCCAACTGTATGATTTGGCAGCAGAAGAAGGCTTAACTTTGAATAGCTCAGACATTGGCCCTGACCTGATAAATATCCCCTAGCCTCTGTTAGTACAGCTCTCTGGGAGGCCAGACCATCTCAGGGAGGTTGTTCAACATAGGATCCAAACTAGGTTAGAGCTTTTAGTTGCCTAGGTTCTGACAGCTGGTCATCATATCTCTTCCTAGGAGGGGGTGTGGCATACTTTCCTTGAGTCTTTAGAACATCTTCATCCTGACTCAGTGTTTACATAATTCCTATTTTTTTCAGTATGCCTTTTCTTTTTTACACCAGTCTTTATTTATTTCTTCACATCCTGTCATTGATTTCTCAGATATTTGTGCACACAGATGAAGGACCACTGCCATCACTTGCTATTTCTTTATATCAATAGCCTCCCTCCAAATTTAATAGAAGCACAGAGCCTGACACTTTTTGTAGCACAAGAGCCAAGCTCAAGTACCCTCAGCCTTCATTATAGCACATATTGTTGTTTAGAAGTTAACCAGCTGGAAATTCATTGCAGAAGCAGCCTCTGATGAATGAACATGGTCATTTTATTTCTCTATCACAAATGCATCCTTTTCCAAAGGAGAGTAATTTCAATTTTCATGCTGTTGATGCTGAACGCGCAGTGCTTGCTGGTGCGGCAGCATTCGGTGCAAGGGTAAACAACGGGGCCAAGTCAAGAAATGGTAGCAGACCTTTCTCTCCCTGCCTTGCTCCCCCTTCTTTTATTTCTTCCCCAGATTTCACTCTACTCGACTCCAGGGCTATGTGACAATTCCCACCAAACTAGCAAAGCAAAGCCCGATCTGAACAGAAAGCAGCAAACGGGCAGAAAGACAGATGAGATGAGATTCTCCCTCTGTGTCTTCTATGCTTCATTACTGTCCTGCTTTTCTTCCTGTGGCTGTGACAAAAAGCAATTTAGGGAAGAAAGGGTACACTTTGGCTCACAGACTCTGAGAGATAGTTTCATCAGGATGGAGAAGACATGGCACTAGCCAGGGAATGCATAATGGCAGGAACAGGAAGAAAACTGATTGTATTCCACCAGGACAGGAAGTGGGGAAAGATAACAGGAAGTGGGGAAAGAGGAGAACAGGACATGGGGCCAGGCTATAAAACCTCAAAGCCCTTTCTTTATGAAGTACTTCCCTCTCCAAGGCTCCTAAAGTTTCCATAATGGTCCCGGACAGTGCCACCAGCTTGGGAACAAGCCTTGAAACATATAAGCTCATGGGAATACTCCATATTCAAACCATGGCATTCTTCAGCCATCCTCCATCTCTTGTCATTGTTCCTCATTCCGTCTTTCTTGCTTCCTCTGCTTCCAGTAGCTTCCAGTTTCCCTTTGCCTCCTTCCTGACTTCATTTCCCCTCGATTTGTCTTCTCTTTTCTTTCTTCCCTATCTAGAGATGAGGGCAGAGATGCACACATGTACGTGTGCACATGGGTGTGTGGGTGTACAAATTGCGTCGGAATAGACTTGCATGTACTGAAAGCCATCTGCCCATTACCCAGAATTAGGTTTCTAGGAAGGAGATAAGACTAATAGGAACCTCACTTAGAATTCCATACTTCTCTCTCTGGGATTTTCTTTTTTTCTAGATAACTCTTACCACTGTGTCTGGTTTTGTTGTTGTTGGTTTTTTTTTTTTTTTTTTTTTTCCTTTCAGGAAGGAAACTAGGTAGGATGCCATCAATGTGTGCCTATGATGTCCTCTTCCATGTCTTCTGAGATTTAAAGTGACAGAGGCCAGCTCTGGACTTAGGCCAAATTCCCTAAAGCACTATATCATCTCACTCAGCCAAGGGCTTTCTTCTGGCTTATTTCACACCTAGCAAACAGCGTTAGGACCCAAGTCCTCTTCCATCACTGTAGGGATGGATAATGGAGAGCAGATTCCACAGAAGTCTTTGAGGACTGACTCTGGTTTCATGTAATTTTGGTAACAAAATCACTTTTATTTGAACAAGTAAATAGATAAGAGACTTATTTTAAAAAAAGGTAGTCAAGCTTCTTAAGGTAAATATTAAATGAAACAGCCAGTCGTAGCAACATTGTAAACCTCATGATGTGCTTCTAGCTGCATAAAAGATCTCATAGTCTTTGTGATCAAGGACCTGGGCTTCCCATGCCTCCTTTCTAGCACATGGTCCCAGTACTTTATTGCAGTATCCCAGTGTTCAGATAATAAATGCTAAAAGCAGGAAGAAAAGGAAACTTCTAGTTTAAAATAACAACAGGCTGGCAGTTTGAATGCTGGGGTAAAAGGGACAGGAAGAATTACCCTTCCCATTGTTGTATATGCATTGAAAACACCATGCTGAGATGGCATATCCATTACCACACCCCCTTGCTCTTGGCGTCCCATGTTCTCCATCACTGCTCTGCTCCCTTCACAGATGTCCTCAGGCTCCTGGTTCCACTGCTTGACAACAACCCAAAGGTGTCACCTGCAGTCTGAGACACATTCTTACAACATACAAGCCTGTCTCACAAAGTATGTAAGTTCACTCTCCACTCAGCTTCCGTTGCTAAGGGTCTTCTCTACAGCCTCACAGACTAATCGACCCTGGTAGAAGAGACAGTTTCTTGTAGCAATCCTGCTTGTTTAAAACGGTGAGATCAAATATCCTGGCAGTGTTGTGCTAAGACAAAGTGTGTAAATACAGGGCAAATGCTGGCAAAATGTACTAACTGGATCTATGTATCACAATAGAATAAATAGATAATACACAGATAATACATAGGTTTTATATATGTATATACATATATATATATACTATTATAGATGACAAATAGATAAAGAGACTAGCCATTCAGACAGACAGATTAGATAGATAGATGATAGATAAATACATAGATACATAGACACATAGATGCATATATATATATATATATATATATATATGATAGATCGATAGAGACACATGCATGCATACATGTATACATACATACATTCATACATACATATACACATACTTATCCAGAAAGATGATTAATGTTGGTTTATGCTTAGTTTAGGCAGATTTATTTATCATGTCAATGGCCAACTTAATTTTAATATTAGCAAGGAGGTTCTGCTGAAGGACCTGTATGACTATTTTGAGTCCATTCTTCTTCTTGAGATGAACAGAGACTCTACATTTGAATCACAGGGAGACTGTGAAGCCATGTTGCTGGGGCTATCAGTGAGGGAGCTTGTAATCTACTTCCTACCACAAAGATATGTCATGGTCATCCAGTTTTATGTCCATTTTGTCAGTGCACACTGGGGCTCCAATAGGTAAGGATGGCAGGTGTGAAGGTAGGGTGCAGAAGGTTGTGAACTGACCAGGTTGTGGAGCCAGTGAGCGGCTCAGGATGCCTGAGGTTGGAGATGGCATTTCCCAATCAACAGCTCTTTGAATGATTCTAGACCATAGTGCTACCCTTCCCTGAGCTGACCAGCTACGAGCTAGACTTGTCAGAATAAAAAAAGGTTTTCTGCTATTCTACATGTTCCTTTCCTAAAGGATAAACAAGTCACCTTTAACTAGATCTTGCAGGTAGAAAGCCCTTGCTATCAAGTCAAGATGTCACCAGAGTGTATAAGAAAGAAGACTGGGTACATAGCTTAACAGTAAACCACTTGCCGCACAAGCGTGAGGATATATAAAGCCAGGCATGGCAATGTGCACTTGAAATCTCAGATCGGGGGATGGAGTCAGAGACAGAAGGATCCCTGGAGTTTTCTGACCAGCCAGCCTCACCTCATGTGTGAGTCCCATAAACTCCACCCAAACAAACAAATGCAGGTGGTTCCTGAGAAAGAATACCTAAAGCTTTCATTCATGCATACATGTGTGAGCACTCATACACACACACACACACACACACACACACACACACACACACACACACACACACGCACACATGGGCACACACACACACACACATGGGCACACACTCATATACACACACATGAAAGATAGATAGATAGATAGATAGATAGATAGATAGATAGATAGATAGGGAATCCATCTCGTCTCCATCACCCCCCCCCCATTCTATCCATTTCATAATTCTCCATTTTCTTGGACATTGAAAAAGCACAAGGCGGGCCAGATTTTTTTCATAGGTGTGTCTGTTTTCATGCAATCTGATGCATGTTATTATTAGACCAAACATCTGAAGTGTTTTAAGAGGAAATATTTGTTTACACCTTAAGTTGCAGCAAAAGCAATATTACTTCAGTCTTGTTAAATCAATTACTCTCTGGGCTTTCTGAAGTTGGCAAAGACATCTGCATGCCCTCAGAAAGAGCTGAGGTTGCAGAATTGTTATTTAAAACCTATAGGATTCACATTTTTCCCTCCCCACAAAAAAAAAAAAAAAACACAAAAAACCCAACAACAACAACAAAAAAACCCTAACAAATATAATCCCTCCTAAAACCCAGTTTGGACTATTGCAATAGCAAACACATTCCTTTATTATTTCTGGCACTTTCTTCATGTTCAGGACTTCTTGGGCCATTCAGTCAGACCCGGCCTTCACAATGAAATTTATCCCTGAGATAAAAGAAATAAACAGACCCAGTACCTCAGGCTAACGTGATTTTCTGAGTTCTGGAAGGCGGCTGCCTTTTTTCCCCCCAGCCTGATAAGTTTCCAAGGCAAAATGATTTATCTCTGTCCAGTTCTTCTTGGGTTATTCACTGGGCAGAAAGTGGATTAAGGAAGCAGTAGAGAGTGGCCGGAAATAGAAGAGGGAGTGTGCTGTAGGGGCAAACAGAAGAAGACGATGGCCTAACCCGATTGCTGTATACCTTCCAAAGACGGCAGAAATCAAATTACATCCGAGAAAAAGAAAGTGAAAAGAGAAGGAAATTGCAATATTTTGGTCGAAGGGAGATTGCATTGTAGGGTTAATAGAATTTAGATGGCAACATCATTTTTAAAACTAGATTGACTTGCGCCCGTAATTCCTGAATACACTCTTTGCTAGCAAGGTTTGTGTGTGTGCTCCTCTGACATGACACAAGAGGGAAAATAAAGCATTCGCAAACGATAATTGCCTAGTGCCAGCAACACACAATTCTCTTTCAGAAGAGAACAGGGGCAAGAACTGTTACCAAGGTGAGCCCTGAGGCTGGGTGGACCCAAAGCTCTCCATTATCTGAAGTCCCACCCACCCTTTGTCGGTTCTCTCCAAAGCAGATACTCAGCACCTGGAGAAGCTTTGTCCCAAATCTGGCTGGCAGGCAGTGCCCGGCTTCGGCTTCGACTCAGCTCCTCTGCCCAAAATTCCCCATTCACTAAGGCTGGGTGAACACAGCTATTCAGGGTTACCCGGGGGATGTGTCACTGAGGTTCTCCGTCTCAAGATACAAGACTTATATAGGAATGGGAGTGACATGGAAAATTCAAGCAAGAGAAAGGATAGCTGTCCAAGGAGTGTGCAGATCCATTGTGCTTGACTTTGGAACTGCAGGACCCCCGTACACTGTCATGATGGGTGGGAAGAAAGGAGTGGAGTTAGGCCATTACTGCTGAGCTGCACTGATCTGAGGGGCCTCGTTAGGAGACAGCAGATAGTGTTTACATGATACTGCAAATAAACCAAGCACTGGGTGAGATACTCCACACAGCTTCCAATAATGCTATGGACTAGTTCAATGAGGGCGACAGACAAAGGCCACTTATCTCAGAATAGGTGTAGAACTAGAGGTCATTGTGGTCATTGTCCATTTGCGACATGTGCTATTGCCTGCTCCAAACCCTATGGCCAGGTGACAGGTGAAGACATGCAAGCTGAGGACCTGAGTTCAAACACCAACCCCCACCTCCACGACCTACGTAAAGCCTTGTGTCTGTCTATGGCAGGATGCCTGGTGAGATAAGAGAATCCTCACATGCTTAGAGCCAATTAGTCTGACTTACACAGGGATTAGCTACAAACAACAAAGTGAGGTATGCCATGGCATTTTCATGTTCATGCACAGGGACATACACACACACACATACACATCACACAACACATGCACACATACACACAGATACACACACAGATCAGACACACATACACCTACAGACACACACACCACACACACAGACACACACCACACACACAGACACACACACACAGAGCTTCACACTTTCTTCATTGATTCTTTCACTGGTGTGTATCTCTATTATCTTTGACATTATCTTTGTGGTGGTTTATATATGCTCAGCCCAGAGAGTGGCATTATTCGGAAGTGTGGCCTTGTTGGAAGAATTATACCACTGTGGGTGTGGGCTTTAAGACCTTCATCCTAGCTGCCTGGAGGCCAGTCTTCTCTTAGCTGCCTTCAGAACAAGAGGTGGAACTCTTAGCTCTCCCAGTCCCACATCTGCCTGGACTTTGCCAGGCTCCCACCTTGATGATAATGGACTGAACCTCTGAACCTGAAAGCCAGCCCCAATTAAATGTTGTCCTTTATAAGAGGTCATAGCAGTAAAACCCTAAGACAGTATTGAAAATAGTGACCATTCGCTTTCAAGGCTCTCTCTCTCTCTCTCTCTCTCTCTCTCTCTCTCTCTCTCTCTCTCCTTAGTTATACATCCTGCTCACTTCCTTCCTCCCACCCTTTCCCCCTCCCCCTCTTCTTCTTTTCTGAGCAGGTAGGGGCCCCCCTGGGTGTCCCACCCACCCTGGCACTTCCAGGCTAGGTGCTTCCTCTCCCACTGAAGCCAAACAAGGCAGCCAATTAGAAGAACATATCCCACACACTGGCAATAGCTTTTGGGATAGCCCCTGTTCCAGTTGTTCAGAAAACACACAAAGACCAAGCTGTATATCTACTACATATGTGCGGGGAGGCCTAGGTATAGCCTGTGTATGTTTTTTGGTTGGTGGTTCAGACTCTGAGAACCCCAAGGATCCAGGCTAGTTGATTCTGTTGGTCTTCTGATGGAGTTCCTATCCCCTCAGGGGATGCAATCCTTCCTACTATTCTTCTATAAGAGTCCCCATGCTCCATCCACTGTTTGGCTGGGGGTGTTTGCATCTGTCTGAGTCAGCTGCTGGATGGAGCCTCTCAGAAGACAGTTGAGACCCACCCTTAACACTCTTTGTGCATGGAGTCCATTGCTCCTGACTTCTGTTTATTCCTTGTTGCAGTTGAATGTGAAGTGTCCCCTACGTGGTCAAGTGTTTGCACACTTGGACCCTGTCCTGGTGGTGCTATTTGGGGAGACTATGGAATCTTCTGGACATGGGGCCTAGCTAGTAGACACAGCAGTGCTGTAGAAGTGGCACTGGAGGATTATACATCCAATCTCGGCTACAGTCTAGGGTCTCTGCTTTCTGATTGGCTACTGAGATGTGCGCCAACCACCTCAAATTCCTATTGTTCAAGTCCATGAGCTAAAGTTAAGCTCTCTTCTCCTTGGCTGTTTCTCCCCAGTGGTGTCTCAACAGTGAGAAAATGACTAAAATAGTCCTCTGTGTCTGTCAAGCCAAGCCAATCTCCTAGTGATGGGCGTTTGCTCACCACCAGCTCCCCAATCTCACAGTCAACACACTGTCCGCCTGTGGGTCTTTGAGAGATGAACTTAGTTGTACTTCTCTTCATCAAAGACAGAAATAGACGGTGTCAGTTGAGGACAAGAATGAAATGGTTCACCATGCCTGAACCAACAAGTATCCGATACTGAAAATACAAAAGGAGATTCTTCTAATCAATTAAAAACCCAGAAAAACCTTAAAGAAATCAGGAAGTGGATAGAAGCCTGATTTTTTATGAGAATTGAGCTGCTCCAAACTAGTGAACCCATGAAGAGATCTTCAGACTCCTTCATCAACTGGAGAAATGCATTTTAAAGCAGCAGTGAATTAACACTGCATGTCTCCTTACAATGGTATCAGGCAGTACAGAGTGTGGTTACAGATTTGTAGACACTGAACCCACCTTGGACTGGCAGAGGAAAGTACAGCCATCCAGGAAGATGGCTTAGCTTGGTCAAATTAAGTACACATCGTACTCCTGACCTGGAAATTTTAACCTTGCCCCAATACTTTTATAGTCTGGGGTTTTGTTGCTCTTAAAAAAAAGGTTCATCTATCTTGGGTTTGTTTGCAGAGGATAAAAACTTAGCAATGTTTGTTCTTTCCAAAATGTCTCACCAGTTGAGCTCACCCTTGTGTTGGACCCCACCTTCCACCCACTGTCCCCTCTGCTCCACTAGCATCGCAGAGATTCTGGGCTCTGTCTCCAGTGTAGTTGCAATGGTCAACCAGTGACCCATTTGGAGACTGTTTAATTCTTTCTGGGCACTGAGCCTTCATGCCAAGAGTCATGAACCAACTGCAGACCCAGAGGGAGAAAACAGTCATAGAAACTGAGGCTCATTCTCTCTGGTATTTATAAATTCTGGTAGAGTGGGATTTTGGTTTTGGTTCAGGGGCTGTTTGTCTTAATGGGGCCCTTTTGGTGTTCCTCAACTCCTGATCTCCTGGTAGTATCTCCTTATTTCTCCTTATTGAACTCAGGGGCCAGATTTTTAAAATATTCTCTCTCTCTCTCTCTCTCCCTCTCCTTTGATATCTCTCTCCTCTCTTCATTTTCCATCCCATTCCGAATATCTCCTTCTCTCTCCTTGTGTATTTTTCTCATTGTCTTTCTCTCTCACCAAATGCCCTATGAATCCTGTTTAAAAACAAAACAGTAAAGCCTTGAACTGAGTGTGGAAATCAGAAGACACCCTCTGGAGACTCACAAAGTGGATCTTTTACTCAGCCCAAATCCAGAACAAGGGGGGAAGATCTTCTAGTTCATAACTGTAGCCTCACCGGGCTACAGGCTCATCAGCTCTAAGTCTCTGCTTCCCGTTCAGGCTCCTCTAGCAACCCGAATCATGGTGTCTACACACAAAGGGTTAAACCTGAGGAGAAGCCAGACACCTGAAAGCTTTCCCATTTGGGAGAGCATCTGCTGGAAAGGTGTCAGTCACTTGGGTTGAGAAGACCCAGACAGCACTTAAAAGCTGCCAATCATTTCCTATGAAAGCAGAAAAAGAAACTTTTAACTTATGAATTGCCAATATTGCCTAGAGTCAGTTAAAAAGAATTTCTTTAATGTAAAAAAAAATGATCTCCCAGATCAGGCCACTTCTTTTCTGTGAAACTATTTGGAACAGCATTATCTGTCAGGTTGAAGAAACAGTTATATAGATTGATTAAAGCATAAAAAAAGACCTGGCCTGATATCTGTTGGATATAAAGCTCTCCATCAGTTTAGAAGGTGACAGATTGCTAACGTAGAACAGGAACCTGCTGGGTGAAGTTGACACCCAGCTTGTGCCAGGCACATGGGACACTAGAAATTTAACTGCAACTCAGTAAAACTTCAGTTGTAGTCACAGTATCCATACCTCGGCTGCTCAGTGGTCGCAGGTAATTTAGTGGCTTTCATTAGGAACAGCACAGACAGCAACAGTTTAACTTGGCAAAGTGCGTTACTTGGGATATGGCCATGGACCCAGAGTCTAGGCCTGTTCTGGAAGTGGGGTGACTTTCATGATTCTATGCTCCATGTAAGGAATAAGGTCTTGTGCTCAGAAGTGGTCCACATTTGGTTCAGTAATTTGTCATCTTGAAATTATTAATTACTATTTATCAAGAGGTCATGAGCTTTCATTTTTGTGCTAGGCCCATTATATATCATTATACATTCATTATTTTTTATTCTATTTTATTGTGTGTGTGTGTGTAGGTATATACACGTGTGCATCTGTGTGTAGTCCAGAGGTTGACATTATGTGTCTTCTTCAATTGATTTCCACCTTATTATTATTATCTCTCTCCTGAACCCAGAGCTCACTGACTTGGGTGGCCCAGCTTGCTCTGGATTTTCTCCCAAGCAGTAGGACTGCAGAGCAACTGCCAAGCGCGTTGGCTTTTTGTTCAGTTGGGTTTTTTGTTTGTTTGTGTGTTTTATTTTGTTTCATTTTTGTTTTTGTTTTGGTTCTGGAGGTCCAAACTCTGGCCCTTGGACTTGCATGGCAAGAACTTTATTCATTAAGCCATCAAGTCAGACCCACAACCAGTCTTGTCTGAAAGCTTGCTCCAAATGGAGAAATGGGGACTTGCCTGCTGCCCCCATTTATCAGAATCTAAAGTAACATGACCCCCTCCCAGCTCCACCTCACTGTCATTAAAATACTATCTAGAAGAGTAATCTTCTATTTAAATCTGTAGATTTCTTTCTTCAAACCTATTAAACCTGAAATTTCAGAGTCAAATGTATAACAAAGATTAAAACAACAATGTACATTAGGACTCTCTGCCTCTCTCTCTCTCTCTCTCTCTCTCTCTCTCTCTCTCTCTCTCTCTCACACACACACACACACACACACACACACACACACACCACTTGTAATCAATAGTGGTAATACATGAATATTTTGGATTGAGGTTTATATAAGAGACTTAACACCTGTATCCTAGAACTCTAGCTAAACATTGTGTACGAACTCTAATTTTTGACACACATCCCAACCTGGAAACCCAAGCTTTCTTGAAATTAGCCAACAAACGGGAACCATGGCAACTATTACAAATATTTTTGTATGAACTAGTTGCCAGCCCATGTTAGCACCTACTAAGAAGCATCCACTTTGTGCTAGTAACTTCACTACATGACCTTATATAATTATAGGCTGAAGAGTAGGCACTGGCAATCAATCACATGTTACCCATGAGCGACTGGAGGCTCAACATGGGTAACTCACTTACCCAATCAGAGAGAGAGCACTTGAGTTCACTTTCAGGGCTAGAATAAGTAGAATAAGATGAGGAGCTTGTCTTGGGTATCAAATTGAAGAAATCAGCCCAAGATCCAGTAGTCAAAGTAAAAGATGTAAATTTAGTATTTGAGAGAGACAAAATTATGATAGAAATGTTCATGATGAGTGAATATGAAACATGAAATATAAAATTATATAAAACAGAGACAGGATATTGTCGTGGGTTGGGTTTGTGCGCATGTATTATTACATAGTCGTCCTGTTCCATTAGCCCATGGTGCCTGATTATTACAGGAATATTGGGTTTCCAGCCAGGCGTGTGAGGATTGATGACAGCATTTAGATATATTGGGCCACACAACCTATTTATATTGTCCAGGCTTCTGGCTTTCTTTGCTTCATTGGAAATGGGCAGCAATGTCTTACTAAGTCTATATATGGTGTGTGTGTCTTGCTCTCCCTGTGGCTTAGCTTGCCACTGCCCGTGTCTCACAAGCCTGCCCCCACTTACACCAGTGGTTCTCAGTCTTCCCATCATCTTAGACCTGTCTGTCCCCATGACCATCTCCGGGATTATCGGAACGAGGCCTGATGGCCTGACATGACTGTTGTAAAAGTGACCAGTTCGTTCTACTGTGTGGCGTGGCTCGGTGATGTCCTTCCTTTGCCTGTCCTGGAGGCTCACAAGCCTCTAGCACATAGATGGAGCTCCATCAGAGCAGAGGAGGTTACGTGAGCATGAATCTTCTCTCACGGGGAAACAAGAATCATAGGGTTCTAGAGCAAGGTGCTACATTAGGAATGAGAACATCTGAGCCAACAGACCTTCGTTAGTTTGCGAATCACACCCATGAGAATAATAAACCCCCACTTATTAAACAGTTAAACAGGAACTGCAGAGAGGGAGCAAAGGTTCCTGGGCTTTTCCCAGTGTAGCCATTACACAACACATTTGCACAGACCATTCTCATAAAAAAAAAAAAAAAAAAAAAAAAAAAGGCTGGAGAGATGGCTCAGCAGTTAAGAGCACTGGCTGTACTTCCAAAAGACTCTGGCTTGATTCCCATCACATGCCTTTCAGTTCACAACCATCTATCTGTAAATCTACCCTGCCCTGGCCTCCACGGGCATCACGCACACATGTGGTGAGCAGATATAAATGCACACAGAATACCCACATGCATAAAACACATACACCAAAGAGATAACACACAGAAACCAAACCCAAGAGGCATCCTCAAACCACTAAGAATTGTCACAAAAGGTTTCTCAACCCAAAGCACACAAGTTAAACTTGGTTGACCTGTATCTCAGTTCATAAAGTGGGGATATGAGGCCAAATGTTTAACTGGAGACACACGATGTTTTATTTAAAAGATGATTAAGCATTCTTTCAACATGGAGAGACTCCACATGAGAATACACTGCTGGTTAGACATGGGGCATTTGGCAGTACACCTGTGCTCCGTTTTTTTTTTTTTTTTAAGATGATGTTATATTTATTTATTTATTATTTATGGGATGTACATATGTGGGTGGACATGTATCATTTGTGAGGAGGTCAAATGACAACTTTCAGGAGTTGGTTTTCTCCTGCCACCAAATGGGTTCCAGGAATCAAACTCAGATCATCAGCCTTGGCCACAAGTGCCTGTGTGGACTGAGCCAGCTCACCAGCCCAGATCTGTGCTCTTGATTATAACAGTTCCCTAGAGCTGCTGACTGCTGGACACATATTTTTGCAGAGGGCAAAAAAACAAAATCCACATATAGATAAACACCTGAAGCTGGGAAAAGTTAAACAGTCAGCTTAGCTCTTCAGAGAAAGAAGATACTTAGCCGTTCTCCCAGAATGCTGGGAAGAAAGATTATAGTTTATAATCTGGAGACCCTTAGGCATCTGTTGAGCCAGGCTTCACCCATATCCCCTAGAATTCCTGTTTTGCTACCCCAGACCCATTTCTCCCTAAATCTTGAGCATTGCTTCCAAGCTATAAAACTCTCTTATGAGCTGTCACTGCTTTACAACAGCCTAAGTGGCTTCTGTGTTATCTTAGGGACAGTCTAATCTTCCTTGTGGTCTATTTCACTCACCTGTGTTAACTGTTCAGCCCCAGTGGGGTTGAGCTCACAACCCCTGGTGGTGTTGTCATTGGAACAAAATGTGCTACACATACAGTTGGGACACAGAAGTTGCCCAGACTGGGAGATAAGACAGTTTCCCACAGTGGAGATCCAAGAAGGGTACATCTCAAAGAGCCCACGGGGATGAGTGAAGTGGCTCTGGGGTAAGGCTCTTGTTACCAAGCCTGATGATCTGAGTTTAATTCCCTGGACTCACTGCAGGACTAAGAGAACCAACTCATAATTTATCTTCTGATCTCCGTAAGCATGCTGCTGAGCACGTGTGTGTATGAATACACACACACACACACACACACACAGACACACTTAAAGACACATATGGACACCCACCAGGGACACAGATACACATATACAAGGACACAGACCTACAGAGATACACACACAGGCACATACACAGACATACCTATAGACACACACAGGCACACACACAGACACACAGAGAGACACATACACTCACACACAGACACACATATTCACCCACATAGGAATGTAGAGACACACAGACACATTCACACACACAGGCACACAGAGACACGCAGACACACAGAGACACAAACACACACAGACACACACATTCACACACACAGGAACAGAGACACACAGACACACTCACACACACAGGCACATGGAGAGAGACACAGTCACACAGACACACACACAGGCACACACAGGCACACAAAACCACACACATACTCACACACAGACACACACATTCACATACAGAGACACACAGACACAGAGATGCACACAGGCACACAGATACACAAACACACACAGAGAGACACAGAGACAGACAACAGACAGACAGACAGACAGACAGACAGACACACACACACACACACACACACACACACACACACACACGGTGAGAGAACTGTTTCCCCAGCTCAGGCTTACTTTACAGGCAACCCAAATTACCACAGAGGAATTGATCCTTTTCACTTGAAATCTCTTTTTCATGTCACCAGGGATTTTCCCCCTCTTCCGCCTGCTTTGGGCTATTCTCCTACTCAACGATGGTCTTCCAAATGCTCTCTAAAGTTCCTTTGTCCCTCTGGGCTTAGCTTTCTGAGTTACCTACTTTGCTTCCTCAGTACTTCCTACACAATCACCTCAGTAGAGAATCTGTGTGTTTTCCTGACTTCCTCGGGCTGCAGGATAAGCTCCTTAAGTTCGCATGTTTATATTTCATCGAAATCCTCCTATCACACAGCTGAGGGTGGTCACAAACGTGTCTTGCAGCCTTCAAAATGGGAGAAGCACTTCCCAATTGCAGCCACTAGAGGTCGCTCATCCACACAGTCTTGCCTGGCCCATGTTCCCGATTGCACACGGATTACTAGACAAGCTGGAAGTAGGGCAGGCTGTCTTTATTTCTTTTTCTCTCCAACACAGCCTCGGGCCATCAGCGCTTCTGATGTCAGGGTCCCTGCCGTGCAAGCTGAAGAATAGAAAACACTGCAAATCACAAAGGTCACTGCCTCTGCTCTCTGCCTGCCCACTGCTCACCTGAAATCTTCTGCTTCACCAGCAAGAAGAGCCCAGCTCAGGTTCTGAATGTTTTTTTTCCCCCAGCTCCAGTATTCCAGAAGTGGGAAGGGGAACATGTGACCAGTGAGCGCATTGTATGTGTGTGCTTACAGATTATGCCTCAGATCGGTGATGTATGAAGAAAGATGTCCACACACATGCCATTCCTGTGATCCTTGGGGAGTTTCTGAGCTGGGCTCTGTACTAAAAACAGCACTGGCTTTTGCATAATAAGCCCTGGCAAATGGGCCAAGCTTAAGGTACAGTGATCAGATCATATTTGAGAGACTAAAGGAGCACTATGAAACAGAAAGTTAGAAGACTGGACTAATGCTGCAGATGGGTGGGAAGGGAAGACATACAGGCAGTTCTAGCTCAGATAATAGGTGCTTTGCATAGCTAAGAGCCTAGCATGGTGTCATGTGGGCATTTGGGGGCAGAATGTTGATGGAAGTTGAGAGTGACTGATTCAGGTGACCGTGTCAGTTATAAACACTCAGAAGGTATACAGATGCTGGGAAGAGAGCTAGCACAGTGCGGATGAGCGAAGTTCTGGCTGCCAAACCCTTAAAAGCAAGCTCTAGTGTGCCCCCGGCAGTTTCTAAAGTAGCGTTTAGACCTACTGGCAAACTTCAAAGGAAAGGCATGATGATCAAAAGGCTCTATTCAGGAGCATGAGCAGCTGGACTCCCTGTGTTCTGACATTGATTAGCCATGACTTAAACCCTCTGTACCTCAGTTTGCTCACATTTAAAATGGGACTGATAGTCTCCATCTCACAGGTGTGGATAGATACAAAGTACTTGGAATTGTGCCTGGTGCAGGTCCAGAGTATAGTCACATGTTACTGAGTTTGAAATGCACCCTTAGGACATCATTGAATCAGCTTGTGTACACATATCTATACAAGCAAATCATCAGAAAACTATGTTTTCCAAATGGTCTTCTTGTTCTGGCATAGCGAGTCAGTGGACACCTGGGAGCAGAGTTGGGTTGTCTTTGCCCTCTCTCTCTATTCTTGTAGGCCACTGGGAGTGTGTACATTGATACACTGTAAGGCCATGCTGGAAGGTCCTGGGGGTCTCACCATGCCAGGTCGCAAAGGGCCTTGATTTACAGCCCTGTAACAACACTGCTTTTAAAGACTCTCACCTTGCCCTAAAGCCTTGAAGTGACCACCAACTCTACCTCCCTACGCATGGAACTGCTTTCAGGTCTCCGTTTCCAGAACAGAGAGGTATAAGTCCATACTAAGAATCTTGTTCTATGAGTAGCTCCCTCCCACAATCAGCTTCCCCAGAGTATCCAAGAGCCACCATCCCCGGGAGACTCACTGTTCATTCTGACATTGAGCAACAAAGTAACACTCCTTGACTAACTCAAACCACTTGGAACCTCAACATTGTGGGTGGATCCAGTTTCAATGTAGCAATTGGTCCGGATTGTCTTGCTGCTGAAATAGATACATTGTAGTTCAGTCTGGTCTTGATCCAGGCTGTTCCCGGTTCCTCTAAATCTTACAGAGCCCCATCTAGGTAGTTTTTAGTTTTTAGAAATAGGGGTTCAGAGAGTGCAGGTTGGCCTTGAACTCCCCATGTTGTCAAGGATGACTCTATACTTCTGATCCTCTTGTCTCTATCTCCCAAGTGCTAGGATTACCATCCTCGGCTTCCAGTCTCTATTGCCTTCCACAAATCAGATCCTTAAACAGCTTCGATCCCCTTGTACACATTTTTCAAGACTGTAGCTGCAAACTGGGGCATGCTTGATTGGAGAGCAATAACCATCATCGATTTTCCACCTCCATAGCCCTTAATCACTTTAAATTTCATTTCCAGGTCAATTACTCCATGTGACCTCTTGCTAGTAACATTAGCAGTGGATTTTTATATTTAGGGTCCAGGATGAACAAAGCATGAGATTAAATCAAGCACCAGAGAACGATGCTATCAACATGCACTGCAAACATAAATACAGAGTGAAAGGGTCCACTGGAGACTCACACAGAGTATTTACAGTAAGGTCCCCCCCCCCCCAATAAGATAAATTGTGCTGGTCAGTTTTAACTATCTGCTTGAACCTAGGATCACCTGGGAAGAGTCTTAATGAGGAATTATCTAGACCAAGTTGCTTGCAACTATGTCTGTGGGGGATTTGTTTTTGATTATTAACAGAGATAGGAAAGTCCACCCTGAACACAAGTGCGACCATTTCATAGGCTTAGCCCTGAATCAATTAGTAGTGAAAAAAGCTATCTGAGCACAAGTAAGCAGGCAGCATGTGCAGATGAGATTCAGTCTGTCTTCAACTGTGGCTGTGATGTGGTTAGCCGTGTGAGTTCCCGTCATGACTTCCCTGAAGTGATGGACAGCATCACATCATCATTATCAAGTATTGCATATGTATACAGTTTTTATGGTGTACACTTACATAACTGTCAGATGGGTGCTTTAGTTCTCATAAGCATGGTCACAAATACACATGATACGTTGTACTGCGATATTAATGTCATGAAGCTCCAAGAGTTTCCCAGTTTCAATATAGTCTTAGAGGTCCACCACTGTGTATGTAGTTCTTCATTGGTTGAAACAATGCTATGTCCTTTGATGACGTCTGTGCTCTTTCTTACTATTACTGCTATGTTTTGGTTGTATCAATGTTTTATCCCCGGGGAATGCACCACTGATGAGTGGTATTCTTTGCGCATCCTTAGGTTACTGGCACATGTCTGGGGGTGAGAGAAATAAAAACCATCCTGACATCACAAGAAGATCATCACAAGAAGATGACTAATTTTCTAAAAGCATATCACAATTTCCCTATACCGTGATTATAAGATACATAGACCATTTTTCCCCCTCAAAGTATTATCTGATTTCTCTGTCATCTTTTTCAAATGTTGCATACTTGGTGTAAGAGTAAAATTGTGCCTTGTTTTGAAAGTGTTGGCTGTCAGAATCTTACAAGAGCTAAATGCATCTTTGGCTGGTCAAAGGCACTTCTTCTTGGTGACATAAACATGATTAGAAGAGCCCTTAATGAGAGAGTTATGAGTGTTTACATATTTACTGTCCAATGTGGGAAAAAAAAAAAAGAGCAAATAACTTACCAGGAACTTTTAAACAGAGTATCTAAGCTTCAAAAAAGAAGTTTCAAAGAAAATCATCTCATTTTATATTGTTAAACTCCCACCATGAAGTCTGGAATTGTTTGCTAAGAAATGAGTGAGTCTTTGGTGAGGTGGGACATGGGGTGGATGTGGCAGAGAGTACAACAGGGGGCTCCACCTCATCTACCCTCCGGCCTTCTCTTCCTTCAGAACTCCTTCCTCTACTGATCTTGTCTTTTTTTTCAGCCTCCTTTGAACTATCTCAATTTCTTTCATAATATGTCATCACATACACATAAAGTTTTCTATTTGTTAATCCAAGTTGTAATTTTTTTACTTAATTTTTTTGTTTTTTTTTAATTAATTTTTATTTTATGCACATGGGTGTTTTGCCCGTGTGTATATCTGTGCAACATGTGATTGGTAGGTGCTCTTGGAAGGCAAAAGGGGGCACAGGGTCACCTGACACTGGAGTTACAGATAATTAGGAGCCATCACATGGGTGCTGGGAATCAAACCCAGGTCCTCAGGTCCTCTGCAAGACCAGTCAGTGTTCTTAACCACTGAGCCATTCCCACCACAAATGTTTAAAGTGAATCAAATGCCTTTATAGTTCTTCTGGTCTTTGTAGATTCCTTCCTGCACCCCTGCTCCTTCTACCAAAGAAATCAAATGTTGTTTTGGCTTGCCTCTCACAATTTAGGCTAGATTGGTGATTCCTAGTGGAAAAAAAATAGTAGCCTACCCAAAAAATACAAATGCAGAAAGTGTAGAGTTTGAGAAATGTTGACTTGATAAAACTCTTTCTGTATGAGTTTACTTCTTTATACTGTGTCTTATGCTAGAAATGATTAACAATCTCTCTTTTTTGGTATCATTCCTTTTATTTAAACATAGGTTCTTTTCTCATACAATATAATCTGAATACGGTCTCCTCCCTCTACTCCTCCCACTTCCTGCTCCCCTCCCATTAGATCCATTCCCTTGGGGAGGGGGGTCTTTCTTTAGAGATGAACAGGTTTCTAGGGGATAACAACAAAAATGTCAAAATAAAATATACTAAGAGAAAACAAAAACTATCATATTGAAGTTGGACAAGCCAACAGAAAAATAAAACATCCCCAGGAGGAGGCACAAGAATCAGACACGTGCTCATCCAGACACTCAGGACTCTCATAAAAACACTAAACTGAAAACTTAACTTATAAGCAGAGGACTGGGTACAGACCTCTGTAGGCCCTGTGATTTCTGCTTCCGTGTTTGTGAGTTCACATGGAGTTTGCTCAGTTGCTTTAGAGGGCCTTGTTCTCCTGGTGTCCTCCATCCCCTCTGGCTCTTACATTCTATTTTTTTAATTATTTATTTTATCTTACATTTTATTTTTTTAATTGTTTATTTTATTTATATGAGTATACACCAGAGTTGTCTTCAGACACACCAGAAGAGGGCATCAGATCCCATTACAGACGGTTGTAAGCCACCATGTGGTTTCTGGGAGTTGAAGTCAGGACCTCTGAAAGAGCAGTCGGTGCTCTTAACCCCTGAGCCATCTCTCCAGCCCAGCTCTTACACTCTTTCTGCCTCCTCTTCAGCAGGGTGACCTGAGCTCTGAGGGAAAGGGTTTGATGGAGACATCTTGTTTAGAGCTGAGTCAGTCTCTCTCTCTCTCTCCTCTCTCTCTCTCTCTCTCTCTCTCTCTCTCTCTCTCTCTCTCTCTCTGGATCTCATTCTCCCTTCTCTCCCTTCTTTACCCCTCTCCTCCCACCCCATTTGCATCCCTGTCCTTCCTCTAGTCTGAGACCTTTTACTCTGTGACCCTTTTACTCTGACAAGTGCCACTATCACAGCTTGTCGCCATCGGGCAGTGTACTACAACTGAGCCCAAGGTCTCTCACTCTCTGTGTAATGTCTGGCTGTGGGTCTCTGTGTTTGTTCCCCTCTGCTGCAGGAGGAAGCTTCTCTGATGATGGCTGAGCAAGGCACTGATCTATGAGTATAGCAGAATGTCATTAGGAGTCATTTTATTGCTACTATTTTTTTTAGAGCAGTAGTATTTGATTTTACCCTATGTGTCTGGGATGTCTAGAGGCTGCTCCTTGGCCAAAGGTTCCATCTCATGGAGTGGGCCTTAAGTCAAATCAGAGATTGGTTGGTTACTCTCATAATGTCTGTGCCACCATTCCCCTACCTTTTCTGCACTCAGGATAGATTGTAGCTCAAAGGCTTTGTGGTTGTGTTGGCATTTACTTTCCTCTTATGGTAATATGTAGAATATCTTGCCATGTCTTAGACACTAGAACATGGAAGTGAAAGTTCTATGCAGGCACTGGCTCAGCCTCTTTGTGTTCAGTCAATTGTGTGGGTTTTGTCTGCAGCAATGGGCCCTACCTTGCTGTCAGTTTGTGAAGAACAACCTATTGTCTTGGCTAGAGTAGGGATCTCATTAAGCATCAATGATTTGGGGAAAGTAAAATAAACATCAGGTTAGAGAGTATGTCAGACACAAAATATAGGGCACAGAGAAGTTTCTGGAGCAAGTGCAGTACCGAGCTGTAGACAACAAAATGTCTGTCATCTTAACTTTCCTTTGGCCAGGCCCATACCAAGAGGGTGTTTCAGAAAAGTGACCTGAGGACAGGGAAGGGTAATGATTTTTAAAGAATAGCTGGTGGTATAGTGTGGATTGTGATTGTCCTTCTAAGGCCCTAAATTAACAGTTTGTTCTCCAGGTAGTACTATTGGGAGGTAGATAAAACCACAGATAATCCCATATTATGGGGTGGGGGGTCTTAGGTCATTGGGCTTGCCCTTGAAGGTGATTGGATAGTAAGAGCCCATTCTCTTTTCCTTTCCTTCTTGACCCCTCTCCACACACCTCATATGTGTTCCTGTCCCTCCTTCAGTTTGAGATGTGACCCTTTTACTCTGACACATGCTACTATCCCAGTGTGCTGCCATCAGGCAGTGTTCTACGACTGAGCACATATAAGCACCATGTGTTTGAGCATCCAAAACCTTGGATTCAATAAGCCCATTTTCTCTTTATAAATTGTTTCAGGTATTTTGTTATAGAAACAGAATTCTGACTATTTTAGGTGAGCTGGATTTCTGTCATTTATCTGTGTTAGTTTAACTGTTCTTATGTGATACGTCATAACGTACCCGAAAGAGTTTTTAGATTTTTCTTCTGTTTGTGCTTAAACTAGAGACACTCCCAGAGCTATCCTCTCTGTATCCATGGTATTTACTTCTTGTTTCTGGATCCATGATCCTGAATCAAACAACAGCATTGAATCAAAAGTCAACTCATAGATGGGCTAGTAGGACCTAGAATTCTAGCCTTTTCTATGGTATGCTTGGGTTTTACATTTCTCAGCAATAAAATAACGTCCCACGCACTTTAGTTCAAGTGTTTAACCCCACAGAAGGTGACATAGGTTTTTGGGACATGCATGTCAGATGCTTAGACCTTGGCCTCAGAGATTCCCATTCAATCTATACAGGATGGAGAAAAACAAAGTTTTGTTGTTTGGTTTTCAATATTTGTATTTGCATATGTGTTATTAAATAGAAAAGTCCTTGAACTGGACAAAACACAATTTGATGGAAGATAAGTCTTCACATATAAAATGATGAAGTGGGGTTGTGAAGGGATGAGAGCCTCCATCTGATGAGAATGAAACTCACAAAGCATGTTTCATCCTGGCATATAGCTCAGCACTGGTGGGGACTTTCTTATTTGTGTATTTTTGTTCCCCTAAATCATAGTCTCTGAGCTCACCAGTGCTGGCAGGCCATAAAGTTCAAATTCCAGATGTCCCAGACACAGGAGGCCAATGAGTGGCTCCTTTACCATGAAGTATATAGACACCAGTAGTTCTAGCCTTTGTAGTAACCAAAATTGCTTCTGGACGTTGCCAAACAGATCCTGGATGGCAAACCATCTCTTGTTGAGAACTATTGATCAGAATATACCAGTGGCCAGGAGAGACTTGGGTTCTGCCTTCGGAGTCGGGGCATGAGGTCTTTAAAAATATATACACGTGAATTTGGATGTGAGGTGACTGAGATGAGGCAGGGGTGAGTCCACCATTGTGAACCACAGATTCTCCCTCAAAACAACAGAGATTCTTCCAAACATGTGATTTTTGTCTCTGCTGAGTCACAGCCATTGTGTTGAGGACTTGTCCCGCTATGATAACCACGCACCAGAGGAAATATGAAAAGGGTTCAGCGTGCTGTGAGCACTCAATAAATGTTTACCATTATTAAGACTTAGTATCATTACTAACAGTTATTATCATAGAATATTCGGAGCATATGGCTTTCAACACTTTTAAAAGTGGCTTAGTTATGGTTTTATTCATTTGTTTACTTTATGAACACAGAAGTACATGCGTGAAACAGCATGTGTGTTGGTCAGAGGACAAGGTTTGAGAGTTGCTTCTCTTTTTTCAACATGTGAGGCCAGGGATGGAATCTGGGTGGTTAGGATTAGTGAAATTCCCTTTACCATGGAGCAGTCTTGAGAGAGCTCAGTGTTATCACAATGCTGACACATGGACTAGGGAAATCAATGGCTTAGTCAGCCGAGGGCTCTGCGTGTAAACACGAGGATCTGAGTTTAGTTCCCCACCCAGCATCTGTGTAACAAGCTGGGTATGGTGACATGTACCTCAAGTCAGTGCTAGGCGAGTGGAGACAAGGGAATCTCTGGGGCTTGTTGGTCAAGAGAGTCTAGAGGAATGGGGTGACTCCAGCTCTTGTAAGAGACTATCTCAAAAAGTAAAGTGAAGTGATTAGGGAGACAGCTCAGTTAGCATAGTGCTGTGGCAGCCCAAGGCCCTGAATTCACACACACACACACACACACACACACACACACACACACACACACACACACACACGCCCAGAATGGCAGCATGCATCCGTAATCTCAAGGCCAAGGAGGCAGACAGGAGCATCTCTGGGAACTTGGTGGTTAGCCAATCTAGCTCAAACTGGCAAGATCTAGGCTCAGCAAGAGTCCCTGATCTCAAAACCTGGGGTAGAGAGAGCAATCAAGGAAGACACCAGACATTGCCTTCTGGCTTCAACTTCTACACATATGTGCGTAAACACAGGAACAGAGTCAAAAGTTAATATTAACTTATAATGGTCATAATAACCTTTAAGACCTTTCTCATTATCATTGTGATGACCTCGAGCTTGAGTTTTTTCTCCTGTTTTGTTTTATTTTAGTTCTTTGAGGCAGTACCTCACTCTAAAATCCAGGTTGGCCTCACACTTGACATCTGACCCTTCTGCTCAGTCTTCTGAGAACTATGATCGAAAGTGTATCCCCATGATATACCACTGGGTTTTCTCCTCTTCTATAAATGAGGAAGCATGTTCAGAGAGCTGCAGCCCCTGACTAGCTAGTTAAATGGGAGGCCCAAGGCTGCTCCTAGTTGATTCCGACTTTTAATACCTCCTCCATATTATCTGCTAAGAAACTGTAGACTTGGCAGGACAAACACCACAGAGTGGGAAATCCACAGGGGTATGGGTGGGTTCCACTGTGGACATCTGTCTTTTCCTTTCCAGACACAACTCCTCCTAGCCCACCACGTTACACTTTTAGAACATGAAAATCAAAACCTAGCTGGCACATTTGCTTTTTCTTCCACAACAATCTGGTGCTCACACAAAGCCGAGCATCCTGCCCTAACCTCTGCGGGAAGAGCTTGCCTGATAGAGGTGTTAAATACCGGGAGCCAACTCCACTTCTTGTGCACTCTACACAGAGTTGGGTGAAATTCAAAGCAGAGGATTTTCAGTGCTTCGTATGCAACCTTTTCCAAGAAAACCTTTGGCGTGCGATAGCTGTGTCACGGATCACTTTGAAGAACCGCCGCTTGAACCATGTTGTCATCTGAGCGTGAGGTAGAGTAAGAGAGAGCTATTTACTGAGCCACACAGCCAAGAGTTCTTTGTGGCACGACTTTGCCAGACACAGTTGATCGTGAAAGGCCTTTGTCTGCCGGAGCTGAAGCCTTGAGACTCAGCGTTGCCAGGGGCAGGTGACAGAGAAGCAAACGCTGCTGTCTGTGGGCTGAAAGTCAGAAATGACTAAATAAGGAGCTTGTCAGTGCTCCATAAAGATGCGACAGAAGTTAGATTTGCTCTGAACGTTAAATCTGAATTTGGGGAAATATTGACATTTACCATCTGAGAATCCACAGCTACCCTCCTTTCCCCTAGATGTGCTGATAGTCTTCACTGACCCTCTCGGGGTGACACCGCCTCCCTGCTGTCCCCTACACACACAACCTGGTGAACACTTACAGCTTGTGAATACTTCAACAGTGAGGGTTTAAAAAGTGTATTAACTTTATTCTAGAGGGTCTGCCTATGGCATGGGCAATGTTACATGATGGAGCAAAAACCCCAGCGAGCTAGTCCTACTAATAAATGGCCAGATGCTGTGTAAGAGACCAACAGCAGAGCTCATTCTCAAAAACAGAAATACGATGATGGGTTTCCTTTTAGAAGGAGGCCAGGACCTTCTCCACTTAGAACAGAAGCACCCGTTTCTTATTTAAGAATGCTAAGAAGGGAAGAAATAGACAGAAAAATAAAATAAAGTTAAATGTGCATTTTGGGAACCAAATGAGTAAAAATACCACGTGAGTCTTTTAACTTAAGAAGCCCTGGAGACGATCCTTATTAATTTAAAATTCACTAGATAATAAGACAGTGCACATGAATTAAAACTGCTATTCACAATGCACACACTCCAAGTGTCTAGCAGCCATTCAGCTGGAGCATCTGTAAACCTCTGTACACACGGACACAAGATACCTACATGTATACACATATACATATATATACATATATATTAACATAATATATGCATGCACACACACATCTGCACATATACAATACAAGACACACACACACATACACACACATCTTTGTTCTTAGGCTCAATGAGGCATAAGGAAAATGACAAGGTCTCTATATCGGGAAGTGAAACTTCTGTATGCATGTGCAGAAAGAAGTCACCAGAGGTTTCTAGAACTTGCCCATGGTTGTCTCTGCCCACCTGTTACTGCCAGGGTTTTCTGGAAGAAGGTCTGTTTCCATTACAGCCTCAAGACCATTTTGGATTAATCAGATTATCTCCATTTTGGTAAGATAATGAAACACCCAAGTGCTTTCTAGTTTTAAAGAAGTTTTTGTTCTGTTTATTTATTTTGTGTGTTGGAGCGTGCACAGGACCACAGCACCACTCTGGATGGAGGTGAGAGGACAGCCTGCCCTTATCTGTTAAGCTATTTTGCCAGCTCAATTCTTCCCTTTTGCTGAGCCTTCTCACATGCTTCCCCCACCCCCACTGCCCGTCTGCTCACAGTGAGGTGCATTCAAGTGATTGGTTCTTTTTATAAGAAACCACAAAAATGGGATAAAACAGCATGTTAGTTTTTAAGTGACTATAAATTTTTCATGAAAAGAAATGGAGTCCTCAGGATGTGGTAGGACAATTTTTAAGTACTAAAAGCAAACTTCAACTCTCAGCCCAGAATCCTGCAGTCCACAAAAGAAATAGAGGAGGTTTGGGTGTGTGTGTGTGTGGGGGGGGGGTGTCATGAAATAGAAATAAAGATATCCCCAGAAGAAGGAATTCAAAAGATTTTTTATTTTTCTTTCATTTTTTTTATGGAATATATTTTGGCCATACTTCTTTCTCTCCTGCATATCTTCCTAGCAAGCCTATCATGGAAGACACCACATGTGTATATCATTGAACATGAAGAGCTCAAGCTGGCACTCCACTAGAAGCTTCCTCCCTATTGATTATCTGGAAGGAATCATACACTAGAGGAGAAAAATAACTAAGAGTCTTACCCAACAGCTGCAACAACAGCTGTAATAACAACCTGCCTGCAAGACGTACTGGTGCATTAGTGGCACCAATGTCATTGGAGTAACCAGACACTTCTTTCTTTCTTTCTTTCATTCTTTCTTTCTTTCTTTCTGTCTGTCTGTCTGTCTGTCTGTCTGTCTGTCTGTCTGTCTTTCTTTCCTTCCTTCCTCCCTCCCTCTCTTCTTTCTTTCTTTCTTTCTTTCTTTCTTTCTGTCTGTCTGTCTGTCTGTCTGTCTGTCTGTCTTCCTTCCTTTCTTCCTTCCCTTCTTCCTTCCTTATTCACTTTACCTCCCACTCACTTCCCTCCCAGTCACCCCCTCCCACAATTTCCCCCTATCCTCTTTTCCCCCTTTTCTCTGAGAGGGTAGGGGGGCCCCTGGGTATTTCCCGACCCTGGCACATCAAGTCTCTATGGGCCAAGTCTCTATTCTCCCATTGAAGCCAGACAAGGCAGCCCAGCTAAAAGAACATATTACATAGATAGGCAACAGCTTTTGGGATAGCCCCTGCTCTAGTTATTTGGGACCCTTACGAAGACTAAGCTGCACATCTGCTATATATGTGTGAGGAGACCTAGGTCCAGTTTGTGTATGATCTTTGGCTGGGAGTTCAGTCTCTGAGAGTCCCAGGGATCCAGGTTAGTTGACTCTGTTGGTCTTCCTGTGGCATTTCTATCCCCTTCAGGCCTGCAATCTTTCCCCCCTACTCTTCCACAGAAGTCCCCAAGCTCCATCCACTGTTTGGCTGTGGGTGTCTGCATCTGTCTGAGTCAGCTGCAACCAGTAACCTTTTAAAATTGGATTTAAGGCCTACTCCATACATGATACTGTTAATGGGGCCAAGAACCTGAGATTAGATAGATTACCGACCGTCTCTAGGGGAAAAAAAATTCTACTAAAATTATTCTGCCAAGTAAACATAGCAAAAAAATGGTTCCTAACACCATATTACTATACTCATTGATCAGTGCCTTGCTCAGCTCTTATCAGAGAAGCTGCTTTGTACAACAGATAGGAGTTTACACAGAAACCTGCAAGTGGACAGAGAGAGAAAGACCCTGGAGTACTCAGTCCCAAGTGAGATGCCTGCATTACATTACCTCTCCTCAAAGCTCGGGGATCTGTGCAGAAGACGAGGTGGGAAGATTGTACGAGTTTTAAGTGGTGGATAATTCCAGGCAAGCAGTGTTTGCTAGACACAACCAAATTCATACAAATCTGAAATCACAGAGACGTGCATCAGATCTGCTCAAATTCAAATCAGATAAAACCCTAGCATGGAAAAGTGGGAATAAACACAAAGCCTCACCTCTAACCAATAAGCTATTTGCAATTAACAGATGATGGGAAAGAGAAAATCAGAAAATCTTCAATTAACAACACTGGTGTATCAACCTCCCAGGGCAGGTGACATGATCAGAGACAATTGGCCAACAGGAAACAGACTCCATGATTGCTTTTGTTTTGTTTGGGTTTGCTTTGCATTGCTTTGCTTTGTTATTGGTGTTGTTATTTGTGTGTGTGTGTGTGTGTGTGTGTGTGTGTGTGTGTGAGAGAGAGAGAGAGAGAGAGAGAGAGAGAGAGAGAGAGAGTTTGTGTGTGTGCTTTTTTTTCATTTTGTTTTGTGCTTTTTTTTAAGACAGAAAAAATATGATGTTGGATCGGTAGGGAGGGGGGATCTGAAAGGAGCTGGGATAGAAAAAATAATATGAATGAAATAAATGTAATATTGATAAAGAGACAATGCCCCAAGTTAACACCATATGCTATGAAATAAAACCGCCACTACCAGGAATGAGTTGCATATTTTTGAGTCATTGGCTAAATGGTTCTCAAAGACCCCTCAACCATCACAGACTGCTGCCACTGCCCCACAACCTGATGGTAAGAGCACACTGCAAAGGGCATTGTTAGCTAACATACCTGCTATATTCATGCAAGGCAAAAGAGACAGAAGGAAACGATAGTAACATGAAACTGGAAGCAGTAGGAATAAAAGAGGAAGCACAGAAATGCCAGGCACGCAGGTGAACACCGTTGACAATTAGCTTGCTTTTCTAGAGGAGAGCCTTGAGTTGCCAGATTCACAGGCACTTCATCCAACAATGGAAATCTGCAAGATTGACAGGCAGAAAAGCAGGTTTCTAACCAAAAAACAGCAGGCACTTTATAAGAACAAAGAAGTCAGAGACTGCTGGATGGCAGTGGATGGCACAATGACAGAACACAGAGATAAAGATACCTGCCAGCTCTCGATTTCTTGCTTCCAGTTTCCCTTTCCCTCTGGAGCATTCAAAGGTGCTGTGCCCATCCAGGATAGGTGCCACCCCATCCCCATCTGTTACCCTCACACATGACAATGCTCTCTGGAAATGCCACCTGTGGACAAATTATAATTTCAAAATATATGAACATAATAGGACACGTCCTACTTTCTTCCATTGTTGTGACAAAACACCCCGATGAAAAAGCAGTGTTAGGGGAGGAAGAAATGATCTAGCCCACAGCTTCAGGTTGCAGTCCATTACTGTAGGGAATCCAAGCCAGGACATGAGGCAACTGTCGCATCATAGAAGGGCGGAGAGAAAGGAAAACACCTATATCTGCACACTTGAGTTTATGTCCGGCCCACTTTCTTCTGTACAGTTCAGGGTCCAGTCCATAAAATGGTGCCATTCACATTCTGAGTGGATCTTCTTGCATCAATCAACAAGCAAGACAACCTCTCACAGTCAAGACCATGTACCAACCTGACCTGGGTAGCTCCTCAACTAAGTTTATCTTCCCAGATGATTCTAGGTTCTAGCAAGATGACATTTAAAGTCAATTGTCACCAAGCAGCACAACATTAATGGGAGATGGTAAAGGATTCTATGTAGTGATAAAAAGGCTACATCCTATGAGAAGGGTAAATGTTGGTCCAGAGTTTACTATCAATGTCTAAGTTTTTATTATTATTCAGAGCAACTGCTGAAATGTAAGCATGCGAAAAGAGAGACATAATCTAAGATACAATAGAAGAATTTCAATGGCACAGAAAATATTCAAGTAACTCAAAGCGAAGGGGAAGCTGAAGAGAGCAGAGAGATAAAGCAGAAAGAAAAACAGATTTAAATGCAATAACATCAAAAATGTTCTCAAACGTAAATTGCCACATAAACCAATTGAAAGACAGAGATCAGTAGATTTAAAAAGAGGGGCCCAAACTATAATCTGGCTACAAAACTCACTTCAACATAAACATAGTTCCAACCCCCAAACAAGTTGAAAGCCAAAATATAAGATCTATGCATGCAAACCGTGACTAAAGTAGCACTGAACAATGAGGAGGTAAAGACTGCTTAAGAGTAGAGACAACTGCGGGCAATTACACGATAATGGAAAGAGACTTTCAAAATATCTGAGAGCGAGAGAACAGCACTTCAGAGGGAAACAGACACATACGTGCACAGAGACCTCAGAACACACCAGGGGTTGACTGAACTGGGAGACAGAATCAACCAGTGTCAGATGAGGAAAAGACCCCCCAGTAATGTGAAAATGAATAAATAAAAGAACAGAAATGTTTGGAACATCTCTCCTTGGCTTTTGTTATATACCTGGGTAATTAACATGAATGTCTAAGGCTGTGGGATATATGGACCAATAGGAAGGTAGTCATCTAGTTATTAAGAAAGGAAGGAAGGAAGGAAGGAAGGAAGGAAGGAAGGAAGGAAGGAAGGAAGGAAGAAAGAGAAAAAAAAGAAAGGAAGGGAGAGAGAAAGAAAGAAAGAAAGGATACTGGGGAGTGTGACACGTCTAACACACTTGCCATGTAAGCACAAGGACCTCCAGCAGGCAGGCATAGTTTGCCCATCTGTAATCAATCCCCAGGGCTCAGGATGCAGAGACGGGATTCCTGAGCAAGCTGGCTAGGTAGACAGACCAAATCAGCCAGCTCTGGGTTCAAGTGAGAGACTCTGCCTCAGTCTATAAGGAGGAGACAGACAGATAAGGACATCTGATGTCAGCCTCTGGCCCCCACACACATGTGCACATGCACCTGCAGACGTGTGTGCTCACACACATGCAAACATACAAACACCTTCACATACACAGGGAAATACATGAGCAGAACCTGGGAGATCTATTAGAACTCTTACTACAGGAACTTATGTACAAGCTAAGGGCATCATTTCAGTTATTTCAATAAAACTCAACTGGCCTTAAATAAGTCATCTCTCCCTTTGAGTTTCTTTCTCCTTGTCTGTAAAATGGAGGTGAGCTTCCCCTCCCCCTTCCCACCCTTTCTCTGACAAAACTAAGCTTTACCTACATTTTCTTCTGACTCTGATTTTCTCAGAGCTTTCTATTTTCTGGCCAATTTTTTTTTCTAGGCAGACATTTTCAAATCATTGTTGGAGCCAAATTATCTTTCATCTTTCTATTTAACTTGGGAGGAATTAAAGACAAGAGAGGCTGTAACCCCTGCTTCGTGTCACTCAGTCAAAAGGCTGTTGTCAGGAAATCTCCTCTCAGATACAAATATCTTGAAATGAAGGCCAAAACCAATATGAAATTTTTTAAAGAGAGCGGGGGAAGAGGGAAGACAACACGTTCCAACCACACATCTTGCTTTTTTTTTTTTTCTGCTGAAATCATTTCTACCCCTTAGGTAGACAGCAGCGTAGACCATATTTAACCAAATACTATTCATGCATAATGAGAAACATGGATACATTGCTTTAGGAAAGTTACATGCTATAAACAAAACCTGACAAACTGTTCTGACTTTGATAGTGCAAGAAGAAATGGAATAAATTAAAAGCTAGCCACATTCTTCTCAGCTTTCTGATGGGCTTTGTCCAAACAGTTCAGACAATTGCAAAATATTAGTCAAGCCATGTTCACGCATTTCACTATTGTGGTTTTAATTTAAGACCGTTTGTTGAATATTTACTTTATTGTTCTAGCTGGAGACCCGGGGAGACGCAAGATGGAGGAGAAAGATTCTCTAGTTAACGGGAATTTCTCACTGGATTCACTGTAAACTCCAGTAAAGAAAGGATGAATGTGTTGTTTATATCTTTTGCATATGAATGGGTATACATGTTTGTGTATGCATGTGCATGCATATACATGTGTGCATGCATATGTGTGCATGTACATATGTGTGTGTGTGTGTGCACATGCATATGGAAGAGAGATAGAGACGTCAAGTGTCTTGGTTCCTCTACTTTACTTTTGACACGGTCTCTCACAGAACCTGGAGCTCATCAATTTGGCTTAATCTGGCTCTCCCCAAAGCCCCAGAGATCTTCCTGTTTTTGCCTCCTCAGCACTGGGATTACAAGAGCATGCCATTTGGCCCAGGTTTTATGTGGATGACAGGAATCTGAATTCAGGTCCCTTGTGCTCACTCACACAGAAAGCACTGTCCCGACCCAGCTCGTGCACTTTAACCAGAACACAGCATAAAGCTGTGTGCAGCATAAAGGTGGATGTCCCCCATCTTAATTATCAGGAGATAGAAGAATAGATCGAAAAAGCTAGTGTTATTTAACCCGTTACTGAAGAAATGGCTTTCTAAATAGGAATGACCTTCATACAGTCTGCTATTCACATATATATATGAATGACAAGAAAACAAGCATTTTTAATAGACAGACACCCCCTCCTCGACAAGGTTGATGAAAAGTGTTAGGCAAACTTTGTTGCTAGGAGTACAGTTCCATTTGCTGCTAAGTGTTGGCATCAATCGCACAGGGGTCATACGTTTAAATATTGATTTCTGAGGAAGGGCTTGAGGTTTGCATTAAAACAAAACAAAACAGAAGACAAACAAACAAAAAAGCTTGCATTGGCCATGGCCTGTGGAAACTCTCCAGAGTAAGAAGAGGAAGCATGAGATACCAAACGGAGTTGGGGTTAGGCTCCAGCTGGATAAAGTTAGGATGACTGGAAGGGCAGCAAGACAAGAGTAACAAAGATAACATCTCAAATTGAAAATGAATCTAGAGATTAAGAGGAGGCTGCATGCGTAGACACAACAGTAGAACGTACTTCCCTGGGCCCTACGGCTAGTTGGTGATGGTTTTGTTTATACTGGGCTTGGGGGTCCTGGGCTCCTGTTTTAAAATCTTCTGGGGCTTTCAAAAGTGAGTGCTATAGTTTATCGAGAGAAAGAAGCCACGGACCGAAAGATGAATCCTGTGTGATCTCACTGCTGTGTGCAATCTGAAGAGGATGGTCTCACAGAAGCTGAGACGAGGATGCTAGCTGCCAGAGCTCGGGAGGAGAAAGCAGAGGACCGAGGGAGCATGGTATATAGCCACCAGGCTACAGCTGGACTGGAAGAATCCATTCTTGTGTTCTACCAAGGCATAGGGTGATTGTAGTTAACAGTATTGTATAGGATTCTCCAGAATAGATGGACTAGCCTACTTCAAACACTTTCACCACGAAGAAGCCACACAGGGCTGAAGCGATGGGCCGGCTCCTTCCTCTGTTTGAATTATTACGCATTATTTTCACATATGAAAACACCGCACTGTTTCCCATACATACATACAATGAATGTGCAGCTCTGAAAAACAGCAACAATAAGAGAGTACCCACCATATATTCATGGCTTAGAGGAAGGAAGGGCAACCCTAGCCAAGGTAGGGGTCGGCTGCCTGCTTTGTAAATGAGTCTCACTGTTTTGCTTGGTGTACAGAATTGTATTGTTTCTTAGAGTCACTGCCCCAGTGTCATATAATGGTTCCTGAACTCTAGGAAGAGGACTCTGGGGGAAGACATGAGGCCCAGTGCTCAGGAAATTCCAGAAGACACTGTCTACTGCCAGAACCTGCTGGGGGTCATGAGTGACTTGGAGAGCCCAGTTCAACTTTGGTGCTACCATGTGCTGAGATTGAATTTCTAGGGCTCTGTCTTCTCTAGCCCTACTTGGTCAAACAGACAAACAAACAAACAAACAAACAAAGTCAAAACAAAACTACAAAAACCAAAAAGCAAGTAATCAAGCAAGCAAGCAAACAAACAAACAAACACTTTGTTGCCTATTCCAATTTGACTGCCGTGGGTTAGTGTAGCTTTTAAAATAACGTCTGAGACTCTCCGCTGACTGTTCATTCCTTCATCAGACTGGCTCACCAATGTGCATCTAGAAAGAGCAGCTGTTCAAGACCTAAATAAAATCCACATTTCCAAGTTTGCTGGAGGTCCTTTAGCACTTTTCCCAGCTGCGTTGACTAGGGGATTTGTTTAGAAGAGAAGCTTTTTGAGAGAACCAAGTTTCATAGCAGGGAAAAATCTCCTGACTTTCATTTCGTGAGAAGTCTCTCCCAACTGGAGGGTCAGCCCTGCTCGATCGCCTCCTTAGTGGGAGGGAGGATGTGTGTCTTCAGGGAACAATGAGAAGCTGCCCATGCTGTGAGCTCAAGAGACCACTGGTCTGGAAGTATTGCTGAGAGTTGTAAGGGAGGGGGCTTTGGAAGTCTCTAGATCCTTGGAGCTCTTTCACGAACGAGGAGGACACATCTTTGTTTCTTGTATTTCTTTTTCTTTCTGAATGAAAACCTTGTAATACATTATCACTGTTGTCCTCACGCCATTTCCTTTGGAGAAGCCGACTGACATTCTCTCAAGGCAGTTCCTATAGCTCTTCCCTTCCTGCCACTCTGCACTTTAGTCAAAAGAGAAAAGGCCAAGGTAAGAGGATCAGCAATAGCCTGACACATACAGAGGCGGATGCTCGCAGCTAAGCATTGAACTGATCATGGGGTTCCCAATGGAGGACTTAGAGAGAAGACTGAAGGAGCTGAGGGGGCTTGTGGGCCCATGGGGAGAACAACAATACCAACCAACCAGAGCTCCCAGGGTCTAAACCGCCAGCTTGGGAACACACATGGAGGGACCCATGGCTCCAGCTGTATATATAGTGGAGGATGGCATTATCAGGCATCAGTGGGAGAGGAGGTCCTTGATTTCATGAAGGCTGGATGCCCCAGTGTGAGGGAATTCAAGGACAGGGAGGTGAGAGTGGGTGGATAGGTGGGGGCACACCCCCACTGAAGCAGGAGGAGAAAGGGTAGGATAAGGGGTTTCTGGGGGAGGAATGGGAAAAGGGGATAACATCTGAAATGTAAATAAATAAAATATCCAATACTAATTAAAAAAAAAGAAAATCAGCAAGAATCCTCAGAGCTTTGTACACAGAAAGAAGATGTCCAGGAATGAGCACCTGTGGCTCTGAGCTGTAGCCGTGACAGTCAGAGCTGTGTGACCTTAACGGGGTAGCTAAACTTCTCTGATATTTTTATTTCTGGAAGTTGTGTGAGATGATGTCATTTTAAGAAGATGCCTTTATGTTTATTGCATGTGTATGGTTTTGCCTGTGTATATGTATATGCACCACATGTGTACAGTGTCGATGGATGCCACGGAAGGGAGCTGGATGCCTGGACCTGGGGTTACAGATGACAGTGAGCTGCCATGAGGGTACTCAGAATGGAACCAGGGCCTTTGGCAAGAGCAGAAACTGCTCTCAACCATGGAGCCATCACTCTGACCCCCTCTTTTTTTTATCCATAAATTTCAGAGACTCTGTAGCTCAGACCTCTTTCAGAATTCCCAACTGCATCCATGAGACCCTGACTTAGAAGCTTAAAACTCATTTGTGAGAGGCATGTCCTATCCTCATCTATCATCAGAATTCTCCCAATGAGGTCACAACTCCCTGGATGATTGACACAAAGAAAGAGTCTACCCTGAAATTGATTCAACATATAGTATTGATTTAAAACCCCTCAGCTCCGCAGTTTATGGTTGGAAATCCACTTCCAAGCTACTTTTCTCCTTTCTTGATTTTCTAATTTTATCTGAGACTCTCTGTTACATGACACATCAGGGTGACTCTTTAATCGGTCCCAGACCAGGGGATTCTTCATGGAAACATACAGTTCCATCATCTAATGACAAAACAGTGATTATCACAGGAAGTAGACTCTGCTATGTTTCAACAAAAAATTTAATACTCACAAACCACACACTGAAAAGGAATGCATCATTTGTATCTTTGCCTGAGGAAGTATTGGTAAGGTCTCATGTTTCATAGAAATGAAACCAACATCACAACTCTAAATGTCTCTTCTCTATCGGAGAAGCAGAGATTCCAAAGAGCCAAGAGACAGGAAATTTGATCTCATAGGACAGTTTGAAGGCATCTAGGTCCAGAGTGCTCAGTCAGGTTTCAGGAAGTGGAAAGAAGAAAGGGCTCCAAACAGCAAGAAAGAGATTTTGAAAGAGATAATAGACAGTTGCATCAGAACTAACACAAATCTATGAGAAGGCTCTTTGATGCCCCTGTATCCCAGAAGAAAAAGAGAAGGAGGAAGAGGAGGAGGATGACAAAGAGGCATAATAATAGTAATAGTAATAATAATAATAAATAATGATAAAAATAAAAAAAGAAAAAGAGAAGAGAAGGGAAGGGAGGAAGAAGGAAAGAAGGAGAGAAAGAGGAGGAGGAAGAAGAGAAGGTAGAAGAGGAGGAGGAGAAAGAGGAGAAGGAGGAGGAAGAAGAGGAGGAAGAGGATGAGAAAGAGGAGGGAGAGAAAGACAAGAGGAAGAGAAGGAGGAAGAGGAAAAGGAAGAGGATGAGAAAGAGAAGGAGGAAAAGGAGGAGGAGGAAGAGGAAAAGGAAGAGGATGAGAAAGAGGAGGAAGAGGAGGAGGAGAAGGAAGAGGAGGAGGAAGAGGAGAAGGAAGAGGATGAGAAAGAGGAGGAGGAAGAAGAGGAGGAGGAAGAGGAGAAGGAAGAGGATGAGAAAGAGGAGGAGGAGGAGGATGAGAAAGAGGAGGAGGAGGAGGAGGAGGAAGAGGAAGAGGAGAAGGAAGAGGATGAGAAAGAGGAGGAAGAAGAGGAGGAGGAAGAGGAGAAGGAAGAGGATGAGAAAGAGGAGGAGGAGGATGAGAAAGAGGAGGAGGAGGAAGAGGAGGAGGAGGAAGAGGAGGAGGAAGGGGAGAAGGAAGAGGATGAGAAAGAGGAGGAAGAAGAGGAGGAGGAAGAGGAGGAGGAAGAGGATGAGAAAGAGGAGGAGGAGGAGGAAGAGGAGGAGGAGGAAGAGGAGGAAGAGGAGGAGGAAGAGGAAGAGGAAGAGGAGGAAATGGATGGTGAGGGTCCTGGCCTGTGCTTTGCCTCATCCTATACAATGCCAGTAAGTTGCTTGTGATGCTCTGAGACTTTACTACTCAGAATCATAAAAGAGCTGGGCACCATTCCCAGAACATTGCTAACTTTTCTTCTTCCTTCTTTGGTCCACATATTATAATTATATGGGGATTTTTTTCCTCAAAGCCATTTTCAACTCAAGAAATTGAGAGAATATGCAGCCCACATGTTACCCAGGGTTAGACCCAGTTTTCTTGCAACAGTGTCTTGCTGGTAAATGGCTCCTCCAGGAACAACAGGGGTGTGCAGGGAATATAAAGATGACCTGCCTCAGTCCAAAAGGAATGAATGACAACCTTGCAAGTGGACTGGGCTCCCTCTCTACTCCAGGAGGTTCTGACCAAACATGGGTCCAGGCCCCACACCTCTCTTGCTCTTACCAAGGAACTGTAGCAGAATATTAGCTGTCTGCTAAGTCAACTTTCTTTCTGTGTACCCCAAAAGTTGCAGGAACTGTTTTCCTCACCACTTCTTCCCTTCCATCTCTAGTCTCCTGTAAGCTGCAACCAGGGTTTGCATCCTGGGTACCCAGCATTTGCGTTCTGGGTAACCAGGGTTTGCATCCTGGGAACCATCTTTTCTTTCTCTAATTAGCAATATGATTCCCCCAGGGGCTTGTCTGGGCTGACACAGGAGTTTAGAATCCTTTCTCTCATAGCTCTTTCCTCTGTCCTCTGTCTGGCCTACAGACACCGTACTGTCTGATTCCTTGGGGTTGTTTTGCATCCTCAGCTGCCTGCACCTCCCCAGCTCCGTGCTTGGAGCCACCCACAGGGCAAAGCCAGGAAGGGAAAAACAGACACCTGGGAAATTTCATTTCTTGCAAGTCACTTCACCAAGTTTCAGTTTCCCTCCACAGTCTGCAGGCTTTGACCTAGTTTTTAGATTTCTTTCCAGTGTAGCATCCCTTTATCTCAGAGGGAAACAGGACACCCTCATTTAACCTCTTCTTGGGGTCTCTGCTTTAGGCCTTTAAGCAAATGACCCACCCACACCTTTCTAGAAACATCTTTCTCTCTCTCTTGCCTCCTTACCATCTTGTTTCTCTCCTTCCTTTCCTTGCTAAAACCCTTGAAAATGTACTTTCCACACAAGCTTAGTCTCTATAACTAGGGCCCGCCCCCATTCATACTGATTTGGACTCTAAACTCTAGACAGATGCAATAATCAAAGTCATTTGTTCCTTAAAAATTAAGCCAAAGATGTTGAGACTTGGAACGATAATGGATAAGACAATTAATTTTCCAATTGTCTTTTGCTTATTATCTTATTATGACTCTACCCTGGGGGAGCCACAAGCAAAGCTTAGAAGAGGTCTGCTGTTCAGGCTACTAAAAAATCAAGATAATACCCAACTTTCTAAACGAAAGAGATGGGAAAAAGAGTCATTATGTGCTGGCAAATGAGTAGAGGAGAGAGCATAAGAAGAGAATCCTACAGTTCTGCTTATGGACCTACTGTGTGCAAGGCCTAACCCTCACAGCAAAGGCTATAAAACTGAAATGTTTCTAAATAGCCAGCCATCTTTCAGTTAATTCTGGAGATGTACATGTGTGAGGCATGCCAAGGGCTTGCAAGGCTTGAATGCACTTGAACCACCATCCACAGAGGCCAGAAGAGCATTCTGTGAGACCTTCACTTAGTTTACTACCTCATCAATTAAAGTGAACCCCAACACTTCCCAGAGACTTATATAATGATATTCACAAGGTCTAAGGCAGAGTCTTTGCACTGCCGACACCACGAGAAGACCAATTTTTAAGGAAATGAACAGTTATATGTGTCATTTACAGATGACCCACATGTTAAAATCCTCAGGCAGATGCTTTAAAGCAGCCACTATCACCATGGTCCATGAGGCACAGTTAAAAAGCCATGTGAAGGATGAAAGGAAATGAGATCTCTGCAGAGAGGCAGAAAGCATAGAAGAACAAACTGGTGACAGTAGAACTCAAAACATAACTCCTGAAATTTGAAAAACTACTGAGATAAGTCCACGAGACGACATGAAATGACAAAAAAAATAATAACAAGAGTATCGATAAAACAATGAAAGTAAGAGAAAGTCTCTGGGACTGTAAAAAACAATCAAGCACTCTAACATACATGCCACTGGAATTTCACAAAGAGATGATGAGAACCAGATTGGAGCTGAAAACTTTTACTATTGAAGAAAGGGAACGTATGCAAAGTTAGCTACAGTTTTATGCATTTTATGTGCATGTGCACATACATGGGATGCACATGCATGGGATGCACATGCATGGGATGCACATACATGGGCATGTGATTGCTATGGAGCATCCGAGTGGGTGAGACGATACCTTATGGGAGTGACATCGCTCCCACTGTGTGAGTTCTGGGGATGGAACACAAGTCTTCACAGTTGGCAGCAGGGGTTTTTCCTACTGAACTATCTTGTCAGCCCTGAAAGAGATAAGTTAAGATTAAAGTAGCTTTACAAATCATAGCAATTCAGTGAATGCCATCAGGTTAAGCACAAAGGAAACCACATTGGATATATAATAAAGTGCTATAAATCAAAGGTTAAAAACAATCTATCTATCTATCTATCTATCTATCTATCTGTATCTGTAACCTACCTACCTATCTCTCTATATATTACTTTATTATGTATAATATATTGTATACATACACATAGATGATAGATAGATAGATAGACAGACAGACAGACAGACAGATAGATAGATAGATAGATAGATAGATAGATAGCACCAGTGACCTAGAGCCTTCTAGGGAAAAAAATGACACATTGCAAATATTACAGATGGGAGAATAATGTGCCAATGAATTGTGACTGCTTTATCAGAAACCTTGGCAGTCAGGAGACAGTGAATTAATGTCTTATGTGTTGAAAGCCCAAGAATCTTTCAGAGCTCATATCTAAGAGACAGCTTAGCATGGAGGTGGATTAGAGAAATACAGTTCAGGACCAGGAAGTAGCACAGAAACGTGGAGGTTAGAAGTGAGTTCAGAGAGGAAAGATGCCCTGGCCGCTAATGGAGGGTTGGCTGGCACTCTGAATGTCAGGCTGACAGATCTGAAAGGGCAAGCATGCCCACACCCCCGCCATATACACACACAGTCTGAGAGGCCATCCTGAAATGGTAATAGTATCAGTCAAACAGCCACAGCTGAAGGATAGCAGTGTCCTGGGGCTGTCAGACCTGACTGGACACAAGCTCTTCCTCAAACACGTTCACAGGGTCTCACCTTCCTTCACACAGCTCCATTGGCCTTTGTCTCATGCTCTCCTGATTCAATGTAATCAAGTCCTGATTAACTCAGTGGCCTGGTTCACATTCAGTCTCACTCACTCTATAGAAAAGAATGTATTGGAAACCTCCAATGTACCGAGGAACTGACCCTGCCCATAAAGCTTTCCAAGACCTTCCTACTAAAAGCACCGAGAGCCATTTACCCATTGAATCTTTAGATCAATTCCTTAAACTCATTTGATTTGCATTAGCTGGCCATGTACCTGTGCACTCTATGTTACCTGAGGATATGAGGTACCACTCATCTTCAGCTTAGAAGCAGGGTCTATGGAAGTCATGTATAAGCATTCATTTTGGAGCTGGTGTGATAGCTCAGTCAGGAAATGTACTTATCCCCAAGACTGGTGTCTTGAGTTATAGCCAGACATGGTAGTAAAAGAAAACTAATTCCCAAGAGTTTTTTTTTTGGTTTCCACCTATGTACTGAGGCATGCACATGCCCTAGCCCCTCAACCCCACACAGTTAAATAAATGTCTTCAAAATTGTAAAGGCATTCATTTTAGAACAACTAATGGAAAAAAGAGACTTTTGCTTCCTCTAAATATATTAGGATACTACCAATCATAAAGAGTAATATGAATTGTTTGTAATTAAGAAAAGATCACTAAAACAATCCTTAACTCTATCAAATGATATAAAATTGCAAAAATAAATGCACTGATATTTTCTAGTTATTTCTTATATTTTTAATGTATTTATGCTCATAAGAACCAAAGAATGCTTTTTTAAAAATCTTTTTTATATCTTTTAACCTGCAGATCCTGTATGTGTGTGTGTGTGTGTCTGTGTCTGTGTATATGTCTTGTAGGTCCTTTGTTTATATTATGGCTTCCAATTTTGTAATTTTGCAAGGTTAATGAGTATGTGAACAAGTGGCTCTCTCTTATGCCTTTCCTTGAACTCTTTCTTTACCTGCAGAATACTTAATGAGAACTCTGGTCTGAGGGCTTGGACCAATGATAGAGTGCTATTTAACACTCAGGAAGCCTTAGGTTTGAGCCCCAGCATGGCAGACACAGAAAGCCCGAGCCCTTATTTTACAAAGTAAAAACACTGAGAGTTTAAGACCTTCTCTGTAAGACCACACTAATTGACCTCAACTAAAATCCAGACCATCCAGATTGTCTGAGGTCCATGCTTCCCTTAATATGGTATTGAGTGTGAGGTGCTGACTGAGGTACAGGTGGGCCAGGAGACTGTTAGACCAGAGTCCAGTGGAGTAAGCCTGGGTGGTGGCCGACATCTCCTCCCAGAAAATTAAGCAGCTTTTCTGAAAGTTGGCTTGTCACTCAGCAAGCTCTTCCTGCGCACCCGTGGCTGGGCGCACCAGCCACTCCTCCCTTACCACCCACTTATTCTATTCAGAGTTTATAAACCCATCTCACAAAAGACCAAAGAGTTCAGAGGGAGCTGGTTATGAAACAAGAGGAGAAGCAGAGTTGGACCGAAAAGTGCGTGTCTGATCTCAGCTCTATCAAAAAACCAAGACAAGAACAAGGCAAACTGCCTTAGTACCTTCAGCGCTTCGGCGTCTTCACTTGTAAAATGATGTTGGAAAGTCTAGTCGCCATGGATACAAAGGTAGGCTACAAATCAACTGGCTACTAAGTGAAACCTTCCAGGTTCCAGTAGAAACAAAAGTGGGGGCGGGGGCAGAAAGGGGGTATGAGGAGCTTTAAGCATAAAAGTAAAAAAAAAAAAAAACAAAAAACAAAAACAAAAAAACAAAACAAAACAAAAAAAACTAAAAAGATTATCTTTAAGAAGTTGTTTTTTTTTTTTTCTTTCTTAGTCATCTCCAAAGAAAGAGGGCCAAGGTGATACTGCCAGTGCTTAACTCAGAATAGATGAAAGGTTCGAAGAAGAAGGAGAAGGAGGCAGATCTGTTGGGGGGAAAGTCTGGAAATAACCAACCACTGATGTTCAAAAGTCATGAGGTCATCATTCATCTTTATAAAAGAGACAGAGGAACAAAGACAAACAAGGCAAGAGCTCGCTTTTACATAACAGCTGGGAAAGGGAAAGAAATAGCTCTTCTTCCTCAGGCCGGGAGCCCGAGAACGAAATGCAAAGCTTTAGGCAAGCGCCTAGGAAATGAATGCAGTTTCTAGTTTCAACAAATGCTTGGAGACATCATGAAAGTCCTTCTGATAGAGACACAAAGTGTTACTCGTCATCTTCTTTCAAATTTTTTATTTAAAAAGTTTCCCAAATGCTGCAGCCTAGTCTGTGTGTTGACCTAAGATCAGCCACCAAGCAAGCAAACCGCCACTTTGAAAGTATGTATCTAATTTTACTGCCCTAAACTTGAGACAGCATCTCATTTTGTACCTAGGGCTGGCTTTGAAATCACAATGATGTTTCTGCCTTACCCCTACCCCTTTTTACTGGATATGTGTGTGTGTGTGTGTGTGTCTTTGTGTCACACACACACAGACAGACACACACACAGAGACAGATACACAGACACACACACATATTTATATATGCTACCACTAGAGCTTAGCTTAGACTTCAGTGTTTATTGAACTCTGTATAAAGCTACAAAGCAGTATAAAGCAGTGCATTATTTGAACAAGAGTCAACATTACCAGTGCTTTCCGCTTTTTTCCTCGTACTCAATCATGATTGCCTTCCTACTGTTCTGTCATATCTGCCAGTGAGTATATTTGGATATATTATTAAGTGAAAAGAAAATGCCTGAGTTTGTCTAGAAAGCCCCTTGTCGTGAAAATACTACTAATCACATCAATATTGTGTAAGAGACCCAGGACACAAGGTTATAGGTCTCGAGGTTACAGAATTGCCAGTGGCAAGGACAAAGTCCCTTAAAAAGCTCTACATCACTTAATACTTTATGCTAAATTTAAATTGTACACCATTGCATACAGACATTTAATATTAAAATAGTGTTTCCATCTCAAAGTTTTCTAATAAAATGAAGTTCCAAGGTTTCAGGGATGCTGCTCTTCCAGAGAACCTGAGTTTGGTTTCCAGCACACACATCAGGTGGATCACAACTACCTTTAACTTCCGCTCCAGGGAACCCAACACTATCTTCTGTCCCCCTCAGGCACCTGCACACATGTGGTAAGCTGGTACACACACACACACACACACACACACACACACACACACACACACGAGAAATAAATCTTTAAAATGATACCCTCCAGTATAGTAAAACATGGAGAGAAACCTACAATTGTTTCTGTCTACTCTTTTGGCTATTTTAGGACCAAATTATTTGTTGTGTTTTTTGAGTTATTCAAACTTCCAAGCCAGCTATGCACTTTGCAAAAGCATAATACTACTAATAAAATGTTATATATTTTTTAATTAACTTGTGGGTTTTTCTGGGCCAGGAATACCATTTAAATAAGAAACTTTCCAAGGAAAAACCAGAAGAGGAGACTTTTCTTCCGAGGTTTCAATTGTAGCTTATGGTGAATGGGGAACATAACATCTCACTTAGATCGACCTGGTTGTTTAGGAATGGAAAATTGTTTTAATTATTCTGTCTGTATAACTGAGAATTTGTGGCAAAAATCCTAATTTGACTCTTTTCAAAAAATGTGAGGTTTATCATCCATTTAGGAAATCTCCCAGATCATGTCTCCACAGAGGTATCGAAGTCCACCATAGAAAGTTCATCACTGCAGCATTATGGATAACCCTAAAGAAATGGAAACAAGAGGCTGGAGAGATGGCTCAGTGGTTAAGAGCATTGACTGCTCTTCCAGAGGTCCTGAGTTCAATTCCCATCACCCACATGGTGGCTCACAACCATCTGTAATGGGATCCGATTGCCTCTGTCTGGAGACAGCTACAGTGTACTCATATAAATAAAATAAATATCAAAGAAATGGGAACAAGTTAAATACTTCTCAGTATGTGTTTCCTCAACTTGTTTGCTCCTATGAGAAAACACTCTTACCAAAAGAAACTTGAGGAGGAAAATATTTATTTGGTTTATGCTTATTTCAAGGTCATAATTCACTCCCGAGAGATGTCAAACACAAAGTGAAGCAAAAACCATGAGGGAACAGGGCTCACTGGCTTCCTCCCAGGCTCAAGGTCAGCTAGTTTTCTTACTATAGCCCAGGACTACTTAGTCAGGAATGGTACTGCCCACAGTGAGTTGGGATCTCCCATGTTAATCAGTAACAAGACAGTTCTCTGTAGACATGGATATAGGCTCATCTGTTCTGGGCAGCCTCTTCCCGCCCCCCATGGAGGTATTATCTCACTTAACACTGGGGTATCTCAAGTTGACAGCCAAAGCTAACTTGGACAGTAGGGAAATTGTTTAAGACATTTGCTACATCTAAATCATGCAATTTCAAGCACATCAGGTTCATCCTTAGAGGAGAATATCCAAGATATACTGTTTGCTGAAAATACCAAGTTATGGCTCTTCAGGGTACTCTTGCTCATGTCGAGCTTACAAAGGTTCTACCGTATACGTTTGCACTGAGGTAGAAGTTTCTGAATGCAAACACCAAGAATAAACAATAGCATCAACAATGTGCATCCACTGATGGGGTGGTGGGAGATGGGGAAGATGGAGACTTTTACATGCCATTCATATTTTCTTATTCCTGATATTTCTATAACATCTAAATAAAGAAATAGACATTTCCCCCTAACCCTCTCAGTCCTCACAATACCATGTTCCCTTTGAGACTCTATATCATCATGACTCTGAAAGTTTTGGCCACGATGTGTGAGCTTTCACAGGCCTGACATGAGATGCCTATGGAGAGAGGGCCACGTCAAAGACTTTGCCTAGCTATAGCAACAACCATCAACAACTGTGGCACATAGACCCATCTCCCATGTTAGGAAGATGAGTATCCTGGCCCATGGTGGACACAGGAGCTCATGTGTGGTGGTGGCACAGTGGAGGTGACACAGGTAGTCAGCTCACTGGGAGGACCAGCATTCTAAGGTGCCCAGCTTCTTCAATGAATTTGGTCTGTGGTAGACATGGCTAGTTACATCATTACTGAATATCTATTCTCTCCTTTCTGATAACACAACTCAGAGTTTGGACTATAGTGTGTCCAGTGAAAAACCCTCTTCAGCTGGAGAAATAGCTCAGTAGTTAAGAGTGCTGGTTCTTCTTCCATAGGATCTTAGTTCAATTCCCCAAACTCATTACATGGCTTACAACCTCCAGACTCTAATTCTAGATCCATTCAGGAGATTTCATGTCCTTTTCTGGACTCCATGGGCACTTACACATGAATGTGACCACCACATGTGCATCATACATACACATTACACATACATATACGTATACACACACAAAAATAAATGTATAAATGAATCTTAAAAAAAAACTCAAAAACCCCTCTTTCTATCTTTTTTGATATTGATGTGGTCATGCAATTTACTGTTGATCAATAGATTGAAAGCAAGTCTTTGGGTGATATTTTCTGAAAATCACTGTAGGGTAGAAGGAGGATTTAAGGACCATTTCTGCTATCTTGTATCTTTAGACTTTAGTCTTCCAGCTGCCTGGACACCCTAGGGGTAGAAGAATCATCTTGTACTCTGTCTGTAAACTGCACACTGGCATGTCAGAATAGGACATTAAGCAGAATGCATGGATTCCCCCCCCCCTGGAGAGTCTCTCACATGAAATAGTGGTTCTTGCTTAGCTGAACCACCATGGTCAAACCTCTATGGTCAAAGACAACCCTGACCAGTCCAGAGTCTTCCAACCTCAGCCTCAGATAGCATAAATGAAGCACTTTCAAGTTTCTGGACAAGGGGCTATGATCCCGCTGAATTAGGGGGTGCATCAAATGAGCCATAAAATTTCAGGAGACTCTGGGAGACGACTTGAATGAACTGATGCTGCAAAGAAGCGTGTCTCAGGTGCTCAGGACATACCTGAAAATCACTGGTCCGTACTGAAGGATTCAGTGAGAAAAAAACAAACAAACAAACAAACAAAAAAAAACAAGTCAGAGTTGCTTAAGCTGTACATAAAATTGGAAGAAAGGTTAGTTCTCACTTTTCCCAGGATAGGTGAAATTCTGGGTCCTTGGTTTGTGAGGTTAATGCCGGTTGCGTGTTCTCCGTGGTCATGAGAAATAAATCACGCATCTACATTCATCATTATCATCTTCTCTGCTCAGACTTGGTCACATTTCATGCTGATTTCCATCCAGCTGCCCACAGTGTCAGTCGTTGGGTGACATGGCAAAAGCTTCTGCATCCAAGAGCAGAGACCAAGAGGGAAGAACCCTGCTCCTACCACCATGTTCCTAGAATGACCCAGCCTCTTCTTACTTACTTACTTTTATTAATTATTTCATAAAGATATTTAAAGTTAAGGAAAGGTAAGCTAAAACCTAATTAACTCCTGAGAAGAAGTTTCTTTTTATTTTTTTCACACTTGCTTGGAGCGATGTATTATCCGTTAGTAAGTAGTGTAAGTAATTATCGTGGAACTGATGTATTTTAGGCAACCCCACCGAAATGGCGTAAACAACATTTCCTGTGTCAAAAGCAGAGATCCAAGCCTGTTTTAGAATGGTCCCTCATCTCCATTTCTTTTAATTTCTACCAATAACTTGTCTTTTTATATATGCTGGCATCCGTGTGGAAGACAGCATCCCACATTGACCAAGTCTCCATCTGGTGACAGACGGGGAAACAGGAACGTAGACTATCACTTTATGCAGATGGATTTCTATTAATACAAGCAAGTGACCCTGAAAGAGAAATCGGCTATCTCCAGCATAACTTGCAGGAGCTAGTTCTGCGTTTCCTGAAAACAGGTTATTTCTAAATGCACAGTGCCGTCTTTCAAGCACTGCCCAGGCATTTTATCCTTCTAAGAGCTATTTAAAAAAAAAATCCCAAATAGGCCTGTGGTTCTCTGTCTCTTTACTTGGAAAAGGATGCAAAAGATACGGAAGGAAGGATGAGACCATGAGGTAACAGTGAGAGCGACAGGTGTCTTGTGGGAAAAAAAAATCCTGAGTTTTTCTGGTCACTGTTGTGGATCCTGCATGGTAGAGGTAGGCTGTGGGCGTGAGATGGATGAATATGAAGGGGACTGGTTTGATTCATTGTGCCTATGTGTCTTGCCTTTCTTCATGAAGACAAACAGCGTGAAATACAATCAAGAACACACATCCGGTAAATTAGTACTTTTAAAAGGTGATCTCATTACGGTCTGAGTATGACATGTCCCCATAGACTCAAATTTTAAATTCTTGGTTCACCATTTATTTGGGGAGGTTCTGGGAATTTTAGAAGGACAGGGGAGTCTACCTGGAGGAAGTAAGTCACTGAATGTGGGTTCACAGAGATCTATTACTGCTGGCTGGCCTCTCCCTGAGTCATTGTGCTTCCTGGTTGGTAATGACAGTTCTGCCGCTATGTTCTACCCAAGCACAATGACTGATGCCTCTGAACCTGTGCAGGAGAATACATCTTTCACTTTGCCACACTTAAGTCACTTTGCCACAGTGGTGTGAAAAGTGAGTGAAGCATCCCCTAGTGGTCACTAATAAGGTCTTAAGGGATAGTTCAAAGTGATGACTTCATTAGCTTCAGTGACCAATCATGGCTGATCATAACCAAGAGGATTTCAACTGTGCCACAGAGAGGCTCATCAGAGAACGATTCTTGAGGACAAACAAACAACTGGTTTATCAATAGAGACAGAAGTGTGGTATAGCCATGCGATAATATACTACCATCATGGGAGCCAGTAGTATGATTCAGCACATACACAGGCACACATGCATGAACCATGAACACACACATGCAAATCCCCTGCCCCCCCCCCACACAATGCATACTTCTTGATATAGTTCTAGAAAATTTCAAATAAATCAAATAGATTTGTTCTAGATAGCTTTTTGTCAACACAAGCTAGAGTTATTTGGGAAGAGGGACTTTTAACTGAGAGAATACCTCCATTAGACTGACCTATAGGTAAGTCTATGGTGCTATTGTCTTGATTAACAATTGATATTGGAGCTTGCTGTGGGCAGGCTCTGTGCTTTTTAAAAACAAACAAACAAACAAACAAACAAACAAACAGGCTGAGGAATCCATGAAGAGCAAGCCAGTAAGCTATGTTCCTCCACGGCTTCTGCTTCAGTTCCTGCTTTCAGGTTCCTACCTTAAGTTCCTGTCCTGACTTCCTTAGATTATGGACTACCATGTGAGAGTGAAAGATGATATTAACCATTTCCTTTCTGAGCCCCATGATGCTGTATCACAAGCAACAGAAACTTCACTGAGAGAGCAGTCTTACTATATAACCCAGCTTTTTTTTTTTTTTTTTTTTTTTTTGGTTTTTGGTTTTTGGTTTTTTCAAGACAGGGTTTCTCTGTATAGTCTTGGCTGTCCTGGAACTCACTCTGTAGACCAGGCTGGCCTCGAACTCAGAAATCCGCCTGCCTCTGCCTCCCAAGTGCTGGGATTAAAGGCATGTGCCACCACTGCCCGGCATAACCCAACTTCTTAATATTCATTTTTATAACACTCAGGACTACTGAACAAGATATTAAGACATACTTGTCAACAGAAGTGCAATTTATAAATTATACATACCATGATAGGATGATTGGATATAGTTTTAAACAGAAAACAGAAAGGAAAAATTGAGGTTATAAAATCTCTCCTTCTTAGAACAAACAGCCTTTTAGAAAATCACATTTCTCCATGGGTCAATGAGATGCTATTACTCAGAGACTAGCCATAGCTAGTTCTCATTCCTATCCTATGAATAAAGTTTTTATTTACATTTTATTTATTTATTGTGTGTATGCATGAGGGTAGGGGAGTTGAGTGCCATGATACATGCATAGAGGCCAAAGAACAACTTGTGGGGAAGAGTCCTCTCCTTCCACCATGTAGGTCCTGAATGTCGAACTCAGATCATCAACCTTGGTGGCCAGCACCATTATCTACTAAGGCACCTCACCAGCCATTGCATTGCCTGCCTGTCTGTCTGTCTGTCTGTCTGTCTGTCTGTCTGTCTCTTTCTCTCTTCATGTGTGTATATGGAGATTTGCCTAAAATGGATTTTTTTTAATGGAAAATGGAATCATACAAAATATCACCTTTGTGACTGGCTCCCTTTTTTAGCATAGATTGTGAAGGCTGTTGCCTCTGCATATCAATTTTGCAAAAATCACTACTGCAGGGTTGTGCAGGCTCACAGTGTGCTTTGATCGTGCTCGCCCTGCTCGGTTACTCTTTCTTATCTTTCCTTCTGTTTCAGTTCTCGCCTCCAAGTCTCTGAGGATCTCTCTTTCAATTCCATGTCTGTTTCCCTCCTGTATTTCAGATATGAGAGAAAAATATGAGACACCTCTCCAACATATTGAAATAGAATTCTCATGCCAAAAATGTTCAATGTTTTTATTATAAAATTCGGTGGTTTGGGGCTTTTTATTTATTTATTTGTTTATTTTACAGAGTTGGGGACTACTATGATTTTTCATTCCCTAACTGTGTGACCATTACCAAGTATTCTCCACTGCTCTGCACATTCACCATCCACTGCTCAGAAATCACCAAACTTTTTTCTCTCTCTGTCTCTCTGTCTCTCCCTCTCTCCATGTCTCTGTCTCTCTTTGTGTGTGTGTGTGTGTCTTCCTCTCTGCATGTGTGTATATGTAGATTTGCCTAAAATGGAATTTTTATTGAAAATGGAATCATACAATATTGCGTTTGTGACTGGCTTCCCCTTTTAGTATAGTTTGTGAAGGCTGTTGCCTTTGTTGCTTGTGTTTTAAAGTGCCTTGGACTTTCCTGTAGGTCACAGATGGGACATCACACATTTTGTCTGGACATCTGTTGCTGTTCACCCTCGCCCCTCTACCTTTTGGCTACTGTATATAACCTGCTATAAACACAGAGGTACAGTTTTTCATTGATTTGTCTGTACAGGTGCCCTTCTGCTTTGGGTTCTGAGGTGGGATCTCATTATGCAATTCATACGGGCTTCCAGCTTGCTGTAATGACCAAGGGTCATCTGGAGTGTGGGGACCTCCTCTGCCTCCCAAATAGGAATTACAGGCATGCACCATCATAGAGGCCTCCAACTTCTCTGCCTCTTCTTCAAATTTGTTACTTTGCGCTAACTTCAGTTTTCCTTATGAGTATGAAATGGCATCTCATCGTGGTTTTAATGTACATTTCCCAGTTAACTAAAACTTATTTTCATGGGTTCATCTGCCTATCTACCTTCCTTGGACAAATCCGCATTCAGAACGTGCACTCATGTGTCTTATTATTACTGAGTTGTAAGAGCTCTTTGTATATTTTGGACTCACATTCCTTATATCATATACATACATACATACATACATACATACATACAATATTAGTTATATGAGTCATATATATGTATATATTGAATTTGTTGAATATATGTATGTGTGTGTAGTGTGATATTTTCCCTATTCTGTAATTTTTTTACTTTCTTGACTGTATGTTTGAAGCACAAAATCCTGTAAATTTTACTAATTCCAAATACACACACATTCATATTTGAAGCGTCTCATATAGCCCACACTGGCTTTGAACTAACTATGTAGCTGAGGATGTAGATGGCCTTGAATTCTGCCCCTCCTGTTTTCACCTCCTATGTGCTAGGATTACAAGCATGCGCCACTACAACCTGCTTTAGGTGGTGCTAAGGTTGGAACCCAGGGCATCATTCACATGAAGCAAATATTCTACCAGTCCTTACATTCTTCTTTTGTAGTTTGACTGTCACATCTGACAAATGGACAGCCTCTTCTAAGGTCACTAAAATGGATGCCTCTGAAACTTTAATCATTAGTTTTGTTTTTTGTTTTTTTTTTTTTTTTTTTTTTTTTTTTTTTTTTTCTTATTTTTTTTTTTTTTTGTCCTAAAGTTAATTTTGAGTGGAAAGTATTCGTGATCGCAGGGCCCAACTTCCCTTGTGTCCTATCCTAGAGAGTAAGCATTGGAGTTAAGGGTGGCTTGTCCTTCTTGAATGGCCTTGATGTCCTGTTTTGAAAGTCAGCTGAGCATAAATGTGAAGGTGGATTCTACATTCTCAGTCCTGCGCCACTGACTTAAATGCCCAGCTTCATGTCAACACTTCACACCTTAATTCTTGTCTCTATATGAAGTTTGCACTTCTTTTTTGGGATGGTTTCCACTACTGTGGGTACTTTGAGGTTTCCATACAAATTTTAGGGGTTAAAAAATGGTAGTTGTCACTCCATAAGAGCTTTGCATTGTGTCTGCATAGTGCTTCTCAACCATCCTAAGGCTGCAACCCTTTAATATAGTTCATCACGTTGTGGTGACCCCAACCATAAAATTATTTTCAATACTACTTCGTAACTGTGATTTTGCTACTGTTATGAATCATAATGTAAATGTCTATGTTTTCCAGTTAGCTTAGGCAATCCCTGTGAAAGAATTACTCAACCCCCCAAAGGGGTCAGGACCCACAGGTTGAGAACCACTGCATTTTTAAGTAAGTCAGGGAGCATACCCACCCCAGCAGTGCTGAGTGTTCAGGAGCAGAGGGCATCCTCCTTCAACTGAGTCTCTTTGTTTCTTTCAACAATGTTCTGTAGCTTTCAATAATTTTATTTTATTATATTTATGTATCAGTACTTTATTATTTTAGATGCTATTGAAAATGAATTCAAACTGTTTTATCTTTTTCTAAAATTGCAATTATTTTACAACAAACACATAATGCCCTCATAACTAGAAAACAACAAAGAGTCATCACTTTAGTTTTGTGAAGATCTGTGAGTCCCAGACCTTCATTTTCTGAGGATGGTTTTAAATGCTTGAATCTGATCTCAGTTTGACACTACCACTCTTGTAGCCTCTAAAGAAGTTGAAAAAACTGCCCTCATTCTCAGCTCGAGTTTAGCACATCTTAAAGTTAGAAAGGACAAATTTTGCTATGCAAAACCTCTGAGGATTTTAAGGATACAGGCTCAATAAAAGCGATGTTTTATTGGAAGTTTGCTCAACAAATTTTTGCCTCATAACCTTGAATCTATAAAACAGATCAGAAGAAAGACGCTTTTGTAACCATGGAGTAGGGAGACATGGGAGGTGTCTTCAGTGGAAAGGGAGAACCACACGCTTGCTTGTGAACACAGCTGTCCTAAGAGAAAGGACAGCTGAATCAGAGGCCCGGGCATCCACCTCCTCTTAGACAGTAACTTACCTTTCCTTTCCAGGGTTGAACATTCTCCATTTTAATTACATCTATGGACTCAACCATCAAGCTCCTTGCAGATTTCCACTGCAGGCCTCATCCAAATACTTTCATCTGCCATGGAAACCTGCTCTGTGGAGAACTGTTTGTCTGATTAATGACTGGTTTTAAGTCCAATAGAACTTGCTGATGTTAGTGTCTGGGCCCGTTTATTGCTATTAGTGAACTGAGACCTGTTTGGCTCTGGCAGATCCAAATAGACATTTATAACAGATCAGAAAGAGCCTTCAGCCATAGAACTAGTATCCCTGGTCTGGCAAAATAGCTCAGCAGGTAAAAGTTCTTGCAAGCCAAACCTGATGACAGGAGTTTTGGTCCCTGGTACCCACATGGTGGAAGAAAAGGTCTAACGTCCACAAGTTGTCCTCTGACCCCTGCACACACCATTGTTAGCTCCATCAAGCTTTGGAACACATGAACACACACACACACACACACACACACACACACACACACAGAGAGAGAGAGAGAGAGAGAGAGAGAGAGAGAGAGAGAGAGAGAATAACAAGAATGCATAATTTAAATTTTTAAGAGAAAACGGTAGTCCCCTAGGAAATGCTAATCCTGCTAAAAGTAAAAGAAAGTTTCTGGAAAGAAAAATTATAGCTCCTCCTTCAGTCCCACCAGGTGAATAAGAGCCCATGTGCAACAGATGCTCAGAGGAGCTTTTGAAAAACTTACTGCTTTTATAACTCAGGCCTATCAGTTCTTACCTGAAGAAGGTACGTAAATGGCTCAAAATGCATTATGGGTAGTGTATAGTGTATGTCTATGTGTTTGTGTGTCTCTATGTGTGTCTCTGTATGTCTATGTGTGTGTATTTGTGTGAATATGTGCATGTATGTGTGTATGTATGTGTCTCTGTGTATGTATGTGTGTATGTGTATATGTGTGTATATCTGTCTCTGTGTATGTATGTGTATCTCTGTATGTGTATCTGTGTGTGTATCTGTGTGTATGTGTGTGTGTCTCTGTGTGTGTCTCTGTGTCTCTGTGTGTGTCTCTGTGTGTATCTGTGTGTGAGTGTGTATGTGTGTGTGTCTGTGAGTCTATGTGTGTATGTGTGTGTGTTTCTGTGTGAGTGTATGTATGTATGTGAATCTGTGTGTGTATGTGTGTTTGTGTGTGTGTATCTGTGTGTATGTGTGTGTTTGTGTGTATATTATTCCCACCATCATCTTTAATTTCTAGTATGTTCATGTATACATTGAGAAAGAAGCATATTATAAGAATTCACAAACAAAATGTGTTAGTCCTTATGTACATCCTATGACTTTTATTTTGACTAGACTATGTGGTCACAGTCCCAGGGACTCAACATAGTTCACAGTGCTGTCAGAACCCATGTAACAGATTTCAGCATTTAAACAAAACCCTGGAAAACCAAATCCCTTCTCTCTAAACCTCAACTTTAAACTTTTTGCATCATCATCATAATAGCGTACCTTCTTGTATTACTGTGCAAAACAAAAAGAACTTAGTTAGGATGGCAGCAACCCCAGAGCACCTTTAAGACAGATGAAGATGTTGCTTGGGTACTACTCTTTGTAAAGCATGCAGTCTTTCCTTACACAAACAAGAATTTAAGCAGCATGCTGAAGCCCTCTGAAGAACGCCGATTTCACATCCGAGTAATGCTAAGCTCATCTCCCCTGAGTGAGACTGAGTCAAGGAGACATGACGAGGTCCAAGTCTTCTGAGCACCTTCATGAAAGCAAGCCAAAGGCTACCTCCCACCTTGAAGGCGATCCAAGCAAGATGGCCGAGGTCATAACCAAGATTCGCAGAGGTAAACTCTGCAATTGTGTTTTTATCAGCAGAAACTCTGAGGCAACTTGTTCATCTGCTCATCCCTCCCTGAAAGCACCACCAGACCCCTTAGCCAATCTCTTTCTCAGCAGTCACTGGAAAAAGCCCAGATCTCCATCTGCTGTGTCTCCTTTGCAAGCCTGCCATTCCTCACGTGTCCCTGACAGACCCCATGACTTCCTTCGTAAGGGCATCTGTGGGCTGAGTAATTCAGGCCTCACGAGCTACAGATCAACAACTAGTAAGCCATTTGAGGCCAAGTTTGGGGGTAGAAATATTACCTTTATTTTATTTTATTTTATTTACCACTATAGAGTATCTAAGCATGTACCACACAGTGAGGGTAATGGCCCATCTCTCCTATAATCTAGGCCAAGCGAGAGCATAAAGGCAAGCATTGTCTGACTCCCAATGTCTCTGACTCTAACATCACCCATTTACTGCAGCCCAGTGTTTCAGCAAATGCTTCTTTTCCAAATAGTTGGCTTGTTTTCTGTGCAAGCTGCAAGGCAAGGGAATCCCAGTGAAAGCAGGAGCTGCAGCTACGTGGACTGTTGCCGTTGTTAGAGGGCCAGTTTATGGAATACCAGGTAACATGATTCAGCTCATTCTGACAGCAAAAGTTAACACTCCCTCTTCGCTCAGCGTCTTGTCGGGATGTTGCTGGTCTGTCATTGTTACAGAAAGCCTACCTACTGATGGGCACACGCTTTCCTTTCGTGTGTGGAAACACTTTCAACAGTTTTCAGCATATGCTAGCTTACTGAACACTTGTGGGAAAATTGACTGACAGGCTTGGCAATGGTTCTGTTAAAAATTCTATCCACAGAAAATAAGATTTGTGGTGGTTTCTCCTTCTTGGTCATTTTGTAATGAATGTCTGCATCTATTGGTGAGTACATATTATGACTCCATGATGAGATTTTGGGTGACTTTGGTGTCAATTTTACTTACATCTCTAATCAAGGGTGACATAACCTATTATTGAGAAATCCTTGCTATTCTTATATTGTAATATTACTTACTGTGTAACCCTGGCTGGCCCTGAACTCACAATTTAGACTAAGCATGCCTCAGATTAACAGAGATCTGCCTGTTTCTGCCTCCCAAGGGCTAACTGATGGCATGTGTTACCATGACCAGCCCTTGAAATTAGTATTTTAAATTGATTTAGATATCCATAGTCTCCACTTAAAATGCCCTGATCACAGAAGCACTTGCTTACTGATAATTTTAAAATGTTAATTGAATGAATAAATGAATCACAAAAGTGAAAGTATTTTTAAAGTTCAATGTGAAGTGAGAAAGTATACTTTAAATTGGAGCTTTTATTTAGTCAATTTATAATATATGTGTGTGCCTTCAAACATCACTTTTACGCTATAAGTATATGCAGTAAAACTTAAAGATAAAATTCTAGCAATACTATTGCTGCAGATAGAGAAAAAGTGGATGTGCATATTGACAGTGTTAAAACATATCATAAATACATGGAAACGTTGACTTTGTTGTGCAATCTAATTGAAGGGAATGCTCCAACAGTGCCATCAGAAGATCACTTCGACAAAAGACATCTTCAAACTGAATCATCTAATTACACACAGAAGTAGAAGATGTTGAAGACTCTGAGCTAAGGGGAAGAGTTGGAGCTCAGTGGTTGGCTGGCACACCAGAGGACACAGGTTATGTCCTCAGTACTGGCATTTAAAAGAGATAAAAGGGGGAAAAAATCATAAGATTACCAGGTAAGAAAACCATGCAGCTAGAGGCTTGAAATTGGCTCCGACGAGACCTACTTCAATCAACATAACTAAAAACTGTAATGAAGCGGAACATGTCAGGATGGTTCTTTTGGGGTAAATGATCCATCCTATATATTGTAGACTTTTAGCAGCACAAAGTAAGGGAAGACAGATGTAATTCACAATATACGCACCTGGATTGTATACACTTCGTACACAAGAAGTTTAGCTGTCCGGGCTGAAGAGAAAGGAGAGAGAGCTGTAATCACCTTCAACACAGTTCCCGCCAAAAAGGGAGTAGAAGTATAAATCAATTACAAAAAATACAAGGAGCTCATCATAAAAATAATAAGCAGATAACTAAATACTGGAAATTTTTGATAAAAATAGATGTGCCAGATTTTCTTGACAATTTATGAATTCCTTTTCTTTATTTTTAAATCTCTCATAATCTTTTAACATTTGTGAATCCCAGTTTTGACTCTGGAAAAAAATAATCCATCACAAGCATCTGCTGTATCATAGAAAGCTGAGAAAGTTCCAGAAATAAGCCATAACTACTGTAGTCCCATCAGATCTGGGGGCCCCCGATTTAGGGATCTTGACAGTTTTGATGAGTGCCGTCACAATTTTCTCTGTGTGTCATTTTTTTTCTGGTCTTTTCTGGGGAATTTTTGTGGGTCCGAATGCCACTGTAAGAAATAACCTGGAGAGAGTCTGCTTTAGACCCATTTCCACAGCTGATAACAAAAACCCACTGCCTTGTATGTTATAAAGAAAAGTGGCTTATTTGGACTCACACTGACCTCAGGTAGAAAGACTTTATCTGATGATGGCTTTCTTGTTCGCAGAGGCATGAGGCAAATCATAATCTGTAAAGACAACAAAAAGGATAGCGTGGGAAACCTCATCAAGCTGGCTTTATTCTTTCTTTCCTTCCTTCCTTCTTTCTTTCTTTCTTTCTTTCTTTTTTTCTTTCCTTCTTCCTTTCTTCTTCTCCTTCTCCTCCTTCTCCTTCTCCTTCTCCTTCTCCTTCTCCTTCTCCTCCTCCTCCTCCTCCTCCTCCTCCTCCTCCTCCTCCTCCTCCTCCTCCTCCTCCTCCTCCTCCTCCTCCTCCTCCTTCTTCTTCTTCTTCTTGTCATCATCATTATTATTATTACTACTATTATTTAATCTTTTTTTTGACAGTCCAGTTGTTATCCCCCTCCTGGTCTGCCCTTCGACTGTTCCTCATCCCATTCCTCCTCTCCATCTCCAAGAGGATGTCCTCACCCCAACCCTCACCCTACCAGATCTCCCCACTCCCTGGGGCCTCAAGTCTCTCACTGAGGCCAGACCAGACAGTCCTCTGCTGTATATGTGTTGAGGGCCTCATATCAGCTAATGTATGCTGCCTGGTTGGTGGCTCAGTCTCTCAGAGATCTTGGAGTCTAGGTTAGTTGAGACTGTTGGTTTTCCTATGGGCTCACCCTTCTCCTCAGCTTCTTCTGGCCTTTCCCTAGTTCAGCCGGAAGTATCCCCAGCTTCTGTCCATTGGTTGGGTGTAAGTATCTGCATTGGACTCTTTCAGCTGCTTGTTGGGCCTCTTGGAGGGCAGCCATGCTAGGCTTCTGTCTGTAAGCACCAGTAATAGTGTCAGGTCACTCTCAACCTACTAACCCTTTAATCCATGAATCACACAAATGTATTAATCCATTCATGAGGACAGAATCCGGGTCTCCTCTAATGGAACAAGCTGGTCCTGCCTTGTCATATCTTATTGTAATTATACATGGTACTGGTGAGTTGTCCCTGTCACTGAAGAGGTCTGGACCTGGTGAGCTAAAATAAGCAATCCTTCCTTTTTAAGTTGTTTTGGGTATTGGTCACAGTGACAGAAGCCACCTTACCTCTTTTCAGGGGTCAACATCGGCTTTCTTTTCAACATGACAAAAGAGAAAATTCTTTGGACTTTGACCAGCACAACTCACCTAGACTAATAAGGTCCACTTGTGTGCATCAGATTTTTCATGGTTTATTTGTTCATTCAAAAAATGTTTATAGTTGGTTACTGAGTCCTTAAAGTAGTTTCCTAAAGTCCTGGATATAGTGGGAAAACAAACAAACAAACATGGTCTCTGCTCTCAAGAGACTTACTCTCCACTAGACAGCTAACGTGGGCCGACCATAAAACTGCTGGGATTCAGTAAATGCAATTTATTTTGTCCTTAAGAAGTTCAGAGCAGTTTCCTTGCTTGCCTTCCCAAGTAAAGGACCTTCATCTGCCCCCCCCTCCAGAGATCTAACAGAAGAAAGATCAGAATATATAAGAAATACAGTTCAGATAGAAATACTGATGTCATCCTTGACGGCCAACAGAGGGATTATGTAACAAAATGGAAACCAAGCGACCCAGAGTGTTATCTTCAACGATGCCTGGGACACTCTATCTTGGTCCTTAGTGGTTAAATTTGAGAAAGGACTCTAGTTACAGAGATATCAGCAAGTGCTCCATAGTAGACTAAAACAGCATGGAGAACCAAGAATGGGAAATTCATATGTTTTCTTTTTTCTTTGTGTGTGTGTGTGTGTGCATGTATGTGTGTAAGTGTATATGATGCGTGCATGCACACGTATGTGCACATACATGTTTTTGTGTTTGGGTGGCACACATGACTTGTGTGGACATCAGAGGGACAGCCTCTGATGTTGGTGCTCACCTTCTGACTTGTTTCAGACATGGTCTTTGGTGTTAGCCAGTGTGTACACCAGGCTAGGTGGAGCAAGATTTAATGGAGTCTCCAATCCTTGCCTCCTATCACCCCAGAGGAACACTGAGATTACAGACAAGCTTTATGACACTCAGCTTTATGTGGCTAATGGGCATCAGAACTCAGATTCTCAGGCTTGTATGGCAAGTACTTTACCCAAATGACCGCAGTGATTTATACCATACATCAAAATGAATAATCGAAGTGAAATTTGCTATCTGGCTAATAAGTATTGATTAATAAGAATGATTGTCACTGCAGGCAGGCTCTAAGAGTCAAGGAAACTTTTCGAGTCAGACTGACTTATTCCAAATCTTAGAATATTCTTTGCAGCTTATTTATTGGGGATGTTCCTTTTATCAAAATCATTCTTCTGCTTAGACTCTCCTTAGGTTTTTTGTGGTGGGAAGGGTCAAATTGATCTGAAACTCCACAAACACATGGGGTAAGTTTTGAGCGAGTTTCCTGATGAAATGACTCAAATTTAGTTCTTTTAAATCTCTCTCTCTTTCTCGCTCCTTCCTTTTCTTCTCCTTCTCCTCTTCCTCCTCCTCCTCCTCCTCCTCCTCCTCCTCCTCCTCCTCCTCCTCCTCCTCCTCCCCCTCCTCCTTTTCCTTCTTCCTCCTCCTCCTTTTCCTTCTTCCTCCTTCTCCTCCTCTTCCTCCTCTTCTTTCTCCTCTTCCTCTTCCTCTTCTTCTTTCTCTTCTTCTTCCTTCTTGTAAAGTCTGGCTTTGTATACATACCCACTTATTGATTGCTGTGCACAATTAGAATAGCCCTCTTTAGGCTAGCATACAAGTCAGGATACTAAATTTGTACAACAGAATGTAGGCTTTGCCACCTGTGCGCCTGTTATCGCAAGCATATGGTGCTCTCTTTAATCAACAACACAAAATATAGGCATCTCAGGCACTCCCCGGAGACTGCAGGCCTGCCTCCCTTTCTAGTGCTTGGCAAACGCTAAGTTACAACATCTGATATTTGAAGGAGAAATTATAATACAAACTAACTCCTCATTCCTTTAGGTACCTAAGTTAAATGTTTTTTGCTTAAATGTAAATATTTCAAAAACAAGGTATCTCTATGAGCCTCTCGCAGAAGCTCCTGTGCTGAGATGAATTACAATAGAGGTAAATACATACTCACCTGTGGGCTGTTTTGATATATCTTGCAATTAAATATATGATAATTGATCATTTTTTAAAAATCAGGTGAAAGTAGAGAAAACCAGGAGGGCCTTGAATCTTCCAAAAAAATTAGGGAGCCACTTAATAATCCGTAACTTTCTTATCTCTGAACATTTTTAGTGAGAAATAAATTTCTAAATTATTCAAACCCTCTTATTTTGATCAATAGTAATACTAATAGTTATTGTCTTTTTTTACTTTATGATTCTATGCTTAACATTGTGCCAAATGTTAACCACGACTCTTATTCTCAAAGACCAAGGAATCAATAAAAAATTATGCAAGCCTCAAACAACATTTTTAATTATACAGCAGCCATAGTTAATGGAAAGAAAAGGCAATAGGTAAGTGGGTTTTAAGAATATTTCACTTTATCCATTATATAATGTTGAGGCCCACATTCTGCCTCAACACTTTGCCTCAACGCTTTTGGGGCTAAGTGCTCTGGTCAAGAGAGAGTGTGGCTCTTGGGGCAAGAGACGCAAAGAATGGAGACAAGACAGGGTGTGATTCAGTCTCTTCTATTTTCTCAAGTCTCTCTTATTGAAGGGAATTCTGAGATATTTATATACACAAGCAGGAGAACACAGGTGAAAACACCTTACCACGTGCACCATACAGCTGAGGTCACTAAACAGCAAAACAAGCTATGTGGGATAAACAATATATTTATCAGAGTGTGCTTCAGCTGTTATAGGCTTTTGACAACCAAGTCTTTCATCAGGGTATATGGTTCCAGATGGCTGCAAAGTTGATCTAGCCGCTTTCTACTAAAGTCAGCTCCCAACAATATAAAAAATACTAGCTGAGGTATCCAAACTCTTTACTGTGTCATTAGCTTTTTCCTTGTAGATTGAAAATTCACCTGCTGTTGATTTTTGGGTAAACTGTATAATATGGCTCAATTCTGAATAATTTAGCGGAATTTCAGGACTACTTTTTGAGACAATCTCCTCTCCCACAATTGCCCCACCCCTGCCATTTCTAACAGCTTGAGTGTCCTTATATTGATTATTACTAGTTCTTCACTTGATCCGTTGATCTAGCATAGTACCATGGGGCTTATTTAATAGTTTCTTACATTAAGATATTTGGGAGAGACAGGCTTCTCGATATTTTGTTCTCCAAGAGAGTTTCAATATTCTTGATCTTTGTCATGCCTGTATAAAGTTAGTTGATTTTTTTTCTCTGAAAAAGACAATAGGATAGACAAATAGTCCAAACTTAAAACTATGATGACGACAATGACGACGATGAAGAAGAAGGAGGAGCAGGAGGAGGAAGAGGAAGAGGAGGAAGAAGGAGGAGGAGAAGGAGATCTGTGTATATTACAGGTGTCTTATTAGAGTTACTATTGTTATGATGAAACACCATAACCAAAAGCAAGCTGTGGAGGGAAGAATTTGTGTGGCTTACACTTCCACATCATAGTCCATCACTGAGGGAAATGAGGACAGGAAATCAAACAGGGCTGGAACCTGGAGGCAGGAGCTGATGCAGAGGCCATGGAGGGGTGCTACTTACTGGCTTGCTGCTCAAGGATTGCTTAGCCTGCTTCCTTAGAGAACCCAGGACCACCTGCCCAGGGATAACACACCTGTAATGGACTGGGCCCTCCCCCACTAGTCATCAATTTAAAAAACGCCCAGTAACCTGATCTTATGGAGTTTTCTCAATTGAAGATTTTTTTTCCGTTTAGAGGACTCTAGCTTGTGTCAAGTTGACATAAAGTTAGCCAGCATGGTGATTGTATATGTGCCAGAGTGTGTATGGAATTTAGATGAGAATTCTGTACAGTCTCCTTCCATCTTTATTTAGACTTTGAGCATCAAACTCAAGTTATAAGACTTGTGATTTCCTGTTTGGCCACTTTGCTAACCCAGTCTTCAGATGTTTGACTGGCGTTGTGTTGCTTTCTATATCATTATGAAGCAAATTGAAATTTTCAAAGATTTATTTTAGGTGTCTGTGTGTGTGTGTGTGTGTGTGTGTGTGTGCACGCGCGCGCGCTCATATATTCCCCTGAATCTGGAGTTACAGTTAGTAGCAGCCTGACATGGTTCTGTAAAGAGAATGCAGGCCCTCTGCAAGAGCAGTGCCCATTATTAACCATTGAACCATCTCTTTAGCCTTGGAAATGAACATTTTATAATATATAACTCTATAATCTCTGTACATTATAAAATTTCACATCTTAAAAGCCTTATTTAAGAATATTTTTAAATTTCCACATTTTAAAAAAATGTATTCCTAAATCTAAACGTAACATTCTTCTGACTTTATAACAAGTAATATTTTTAAAAATTCTATTATTTGTTCATAGTCTGTATGCCAAAACTCAGTTGCTTTCTTAATCTAATATTATTTATAGCTTCAATTATTATCTATAGGTCTTCTGCATAACTACAAAATTAGTAATGACATCTGTGAACAAATAACAGCTTCCCTTTTCTAAGCACAATACTTTTTTCTTATGATCTAACCAAGATTTGTTCCTCTCCACCACCACCACCACCACCACCACCACCACCACCACCACCACTGCTGCTGCGGTCACCACTGTTGTCATCCTTTCTTCCATACCCCCTTTCACTCTGATTTTTAAAATATCTTTATGTATTATGCTTCTTAACAACCTTTTATCTTTCTATGACATTTTAGGCCGTTTACATTTAATGTTAACACTCAAGGTCTTGAGTTTGTGTTGAAGATTACTTTTGTATCATGTTTTCCCTACTTGTCTCAACTCTTCAGTGTCTTATTTTTTCTTCCCTTGTTACATCTTGATTGATCAGCTCCACTTTAATATTTCTTTTTACCATATTACTTCTTATGATTTTAATTATTTCCCTAGAAATCACATTAAGAACTTACTATATGCAGTAGTCACGTGTTACACACTACCACACTTCTCTTGTAGAAGTACAAGAACCTTGACACTTCAGCTTCACTATCCTCTCTCCAATGTGTTATTTCACATTAACTTTATGTCTGTGTGTGCTCATGGGTGAAGCTTCCACAAAGCAAAACTTGCAGCAATTTGTTGTGGATCATCAATGATCCCAGAGCTGAAGCGTGTTTGCCTTTTAAGCTTGCTTTCCTGTATCTTTGCATTTTTGCCTTCTTGTGGTCTTGATTTAAAGTTTTATCGATCTTTTAGTTGATTTTCAATGTCTTGAAATTTCCCCTGAATAGATGAATAAGATACAGTTTGAAGGCCACTTTTCAATCTAAAATTAACCCGAGTTTAATATGATATAATTAATCAACATGACAGGACCTGTAGCTGGAAAGAGGACTCCGTGGTTAAGAGCATTGACTGGTGTTGCAGAAGACCCAGGTTTGGTTCCTGTACTCATTACAGGTAGATCATACCTACCTGGAACTGCAGTTTCTAGGGACCCAACATACTCTGGGGTCTTTGGGTGCCTACACACACACAGCATACATAAACTAATGCAAATGCTCACAAATACACCTAGATGGCAATATCTTGGACAAAGACAGTGACAGTATGACAGTGTGAAATGACAAGAAAATACACAGAAAACTTAAAAAGGATTAGCTTGGGTCTCTGAATTCATTTGAAAGATGCGAGTTAGGTGGTGTGTCTTCTATAATAATATAAGCCTTACATATTTCTGGGAACTTAATGCCAAGAAAATTTTACCTCCATATCTTAACTTCTGTGCTTCTTCTCTCCAAGTTAAAATAATAATTTGTCCTTCTGTGCATACGTAAAGCACAAATCAATGTTCAATTTAGCTTCGATTTTACATTTTAATTGTCAATGTTATGTTCCCAAATAATCCTTAATATGGTTTATATAATTGTAAGGTAATGCTTTCTATAACTTTTAATGTTTAAACATTCTGACTTATTTTTAAAAACAAGTATAATAAGTAGTAAATAATAATTTTCGAGATTTGTCTATTGATGTAATTCAGACATGAGTTTCAAATATTCGTTGTTAGGTGGCACATTTTAGGAATTTGTTCAAAAAATATTCATTATGTAAAAACAGATGCATGAGTCTGAAGGAGCCAGGTTGTGATTTTGGGTTTGATTTTTATTTTATCCCAGCTCCACAACCACCATCCTGAGAGGTCTGCCCACCTAGCTAAATGAACACTTTCACGTGTCTTGATTTTGCCACAGTGCTTTTAAAGAGTAAGTTACAAGGCTATGCATGATTTTTTGTTTAACCATTCTAGTTTTTCTTTCATGACAATAACAGTTGGCTCTCTTACACTTCTATCTTATAGACACATATGTTCAACGCTTTCTTATCTATCACCTTCCAGTATCTGTGCTTTGATCTTATGATATTTGATCCTCATTGTGAAAAACTAAGTGTGAAACCAGTTGAAGACTTTAAAAGAGAAAGCCATCAGTAGTTCCATGGCTATTGATTATCCCAAAAGCAGGTCTATAGTAAAAGCCAGTTTGCCTCTACCAGACTCTTCACAGTAAGAACATTCTAACCAGAGTCAAACTCTCAACTTTGGACTTCCCGCTATTTAGAACCTTGACGTTAATAGATTTTTATTATGATAAACTACCCAGTCTCTGATATTTTGCTACAACACCAAAAACAGGAGACATGGGCACATGATTGCATTAAAATTGCTCAGAATGGAGATACAGAATTTGACACTTATTCTTTTGAACAATTTTTTTGTTTCTGTTAAAGTTTGCAGTTACCTTGATTTCTTTTTGAGAACTTCAGACAATTGTTTCAGGATACTGCCTTGTAACTTTCATGCCTTCATGCAGAGCCACACCTCGCCCTTTAGCTCTCCTGTACACAATGTCAAGTAAGTCATCCTTGTGTAAACTTGTTGGCTGAACCATCTCTCCTCAGATTTCTGTTGTGTTCTGGATTTTAATTTTGGCCTTTAAAATCCAGCTTTGTTACCGGGCAGAGGTGAAACATGCCTTTAATTCCAGCACTTGGGAGGCAGAGGCAGGTGGATTTCTGAGTTCGAGGCCAGCCTGGTCTACAGAGTCAGTTCCAGGACAGCCAGGACTACACAGAGAAACCCTGTCTCGAAAAACCAAATAATAATAATAATAATAATAATAATAATAATAATAATAATAATAAACATAAAAATAAAAAATTCAGCTCCATGTGAGTACAGGGCATCGCCAGTCTGTGGCACTCTCCTCTCTCTAGAAGTCTTTATGCCCACTCTTGAGTCAAGTTCGGAGATTTCAAAGTAATTTAATTTGACATGTGTTTTCTCTCTCTCTCAGTGGGTCATTTTAACCTGTAAATGCAGCCTGTTCGATATTTAATTTTTTTCTTGTTCAATTTGATTGGCACTGCATCCTGTTTATTTTTCTTTTTCCCTTTATTACCAGAATGTTTTTACTCTCTTTAAATCTATTTTCTCTTTATTTACATATTTATGTTCTTCATGATCCTCTCCGAGAGGTTTGCTCAAATTTCCATTCCAAATTTGCTTTTCCAAATTTATCTTTTATTACATATTTTAGTTCTATTAGTGAGCAATATCATTTTCACAAGGTAGTAATTCAATTCCACAAATGTTTATGAAGCATTTATCAAATGTTAGTTACTGTATGTGGGCTGGCCATACAGTGAAAAACAAATATACCTGCCAATTCAAAAGCTTATAACTTGCCAACTTATGAATAGGTGTCTATAAAACAAAACCAGTGCTTTCCAAGTCAACAAATTTTAAAGTAGAGAAGAAAAAACCTTTTATCACTATTAGTTTGATTTCTAAACGAGAAATTCATTTAATGAGATCAGCAAATTAATTTGAAAATATTGCTAGTGATCCTACATTCAAAAACCAACCAATTTCCTATTCATATTGACTCCACTCAGACAAATCTTTGGTTGATGTAGGCTGGGTGACTCTCATATATCTCAGATTCCATTGTAGATGGGACATAAAGTTTTGTTTTGGAAAAAATATATATTTCATCTTGTTACAACTTTGAGATAAAATAAAACTGATCTTTAAAGATACATCGGGTGTTCGACTACTGGCATAGCCTCTGTGAAGAATTCACACACTTCTATTTTAACCTGATTTAAAAAATAATAATCTTCTAACCAAGGTCCCATAGAAGACTTTTCACAGCTTAAATCCAGTAATAGAATGCAAAATGGTGGGGCAAGAGCTGATATTTCACAGTTTTGACTCAAAATGTATAAGAAACATGTATAATGGAGCAACATAAAAGAATTAGTATCTGACACAAGCAGCAGGAGCCTAGATCTGCTTTTCCTTGCATTGTAGAGTAGGCAGCATGGGATTCTGGAAAAGGAAGTCAGAAGATGGGGCTGCTGTGTTGGTTCTGTAAAGAAATCCCACTCAGCTCTGGAGTTAACAGGCAACAGTCCAGATTACCTTACATGGATAGTTGGTTTTCAAAACATCAGCAATCCTTAGAATTGACATGACAAACATTTCAGTATTAATGTTCATTTTCATTAGAGACCTGTCTGCTCCGGACAGCTTCCTATATTGAATTCTAAGAAGAAATTGAGCATCCTTGGAGTTACTCCAGTTGTGGTGAGACAGCCACTAGGCAAGAGTTGCCACTTTCCTTCTACAGACAAATTACTGTCCAGAAAAGGACACACTTGCAGAATAGTCAACTGATTATATCTGCCTAGACAGAGTAATCAGCCCTTAATAATTCTGCAGCACTAAGGTCTGTCAGATGATCCTGGGCCAGAAGGCAGAAGAACAGATGCTCCAACGTTTTGAAGTAGAGCGAGTGTCCAGGTGTTCAGAGGTCTCTATAAATTGGCTAAGTTTTAGAAGCTATGCTTTGTGCTTCCCACAATTATAGTTAACTCAGTCATTTTGGATTTCTGATGGGGTTGAAAACTTATAGCTATTTACCTTAAGAGAAAAGATTTGAGTGGATGGTCGTCAGCTGACATTCATCCTAAAGCCAGGTTCAGAACTAAATGTTTTAGTTAGGATAGATGACAGAGGTGCTGGTTAGTCAACAAAAGGATGGACTGGGTATTAGGACTATCTTGTACCTCACTGGTACAAATTGGCATAATTATGCTCTAATTGTATTTTGAGAGAAAAGTTTCATTTTAACAGGAAGGGTGATGTGTAGGAGGAGCTAAGGTAGGAGGCGTACTGAGAGGAAGAAAAGGAGTAAGAAGAGGAGAAGAAGAAGGAGAGGAGAAGCTAGGTGATGAAAGAGAGAAAGAGGGGGGATACAGGGAGGCAGATATTCATGTATCTCCACCAGTCAAAGATAGTTGTTAAATCTAGGTTGGTCAGTGGGTTACACCTCTGATTGAACAATTCCAAACTTATAAAGCCTATGATTAACATTATTTTTTTAAAAATGTATAAATGCAAAAAAGAAAAGGGGGCATGGGATAGGGGTTTTTTAAGGGAGGGAATGGGGAAAGGGGATGGCATCTGAAGTGTAAATAAAACATCTAATAAAAAAATTACTGACAAAAAAAAAAAAAAAAGAAAAGAAATCCCACTCAGCTCAATAGCAGGTTTTGTGGTGGGTGAGGCAAGACACTGACATGAAATTCAGGAGGAGGCTTTTGGTGGGTAGGGCCCCTGTTTGCTGCAGGCAGGAAACACGCTTCCACAGAGGGTATGCAGGCGTGTAATATTGCTGAAGAAAGTCTGATTGTCTTGTGGTTTGCTGCTTTCTGGATATGTTCTATCTCAACCATTCCTGTCCACTAGGCCCTGTGCTCAGCGGTTCTGAGAATGAGATACAGCATTCAGCTTCACTGGCTGCACAAGTTCAAAGCCCACACTTTGCCAAGGAGTGTGTTTGGCCTCAGTGGGGTGTACCTTTCACAAAATGAAGGATGGTTGTTATACAGGTGGGTTATGGAAACACAGGATTGATTTAACTGATTCAAATCTTTATAGGCTGTTGGACATGGTGGAATTCACCTATAATCCCAGCACTAGGACTTTGGAAGGGGTAGGGGGACGGAGATTTTTAAGTACATAGTGAGTTTTAGGCTAGCCTGGACTATATAAGGCTATTCTCATCAGTTGTATGGTAACTGGCCAGCTGCATACCATAAAACTGAGTAGCTCATGCTACTTATGTATAATAGATTTTTTTTTCTTCTAAAAAAAGAAAATCCAAAGATAATTTCCATCTTAAGAGTCTCTTAGCCCAGTGGGAAAATGTAGGTCTCCATAGACCTTTGTTGAATGAATAAGCTTTTAGTTACTATCTTTACCTATTATGCTGAAAAATCTTCCTGTATGATTCCACTTGACCCCATGAGACATTTCTTGGTTTTCTATATTGAACTTTATCCATCCCCACTAAGTTCAAAGGAAAGAGACTGAAATGATTCTCCAGCACATACTTAGACAGCATCTCCCATGTCCACGAACCACTGACGTGTAAGGATGATCTTTGCCCTGTAAGAGCCTGCAGCCTCACAGGGAAATCACATATATGTCTTCAGAATGACTGATCTCTAACATGGAATCCACATGCATCTGACATGCTCCAAATATGTATGAGGGATATCAGTGCCTAATGTTGTTTGGTGCCACGACTATAATGAACTTACCCATCCTCACTCCTCACTGGCCCAAAGTGACAGATTTCCCCCAGGACTCCACTTGCTAAGAATTTCCAGAAGAGCCTGGGCGTTGTCACGATATGATGCCTTTATTGTCCCTCGATGAGCATATGTGTCTCTTTTGTTCACCTGTTCCAAGCCCTTCCTAAAGTTAACCCCTTCTTGACCCAGTGAGGACACCACTCTGCATCCATGTCAATTAAACTTTGGCTGTGTTAGGTCAGGAGATCCCAGTGGAGTGGATCACAAAGGGGAGTGATTCTATATTCTCCCCTGCCCTTACAGCCACAGACTCGCCATCTCAGCTTTTTAAACACTCAGTCTCCCTCTGTAGCCTGGGCTGGCTGAATCTCACTCCAAAGTTCAAGATGCCTTCAAACTCATTGGAATCCTTCTGCTTCAGATACCTAAATGGTATTAGCCACTATACTTGGCTTGGACTCTACTTTTTTTTTTTCCAAGCAGAGTCTCTCTGGGCAGTTCTGTAGCCCTGTAGCCCAGGCTAGCTTTAGACTTACAATGATCTTCCTGCCTCTGCCTTGTTAGTGCTTGGATCATACAGATGTGCCACCATCCACAGCTTTTCTTTCTTAACTACAGATGCTTTCCCAAGACCCACCGATCAGGTCACATGAGGCTTGGTTACTTTATTCAGGTCTTGCCCTTTGTGATGAATTTTATGTCAATTCTAAAAGGCTACAGGTACTTAGGCATTTAGCCAATCATTACTTTGTTCCCAGCTTTGTGAGATTTTCTTGGTAAAATCTATTTACATTTCAATTAGTGACTTATGGGTAAGCCTACAGAGTAGAGACTGCCTTAAAAATATAGGGTAGAGAATACTCTGTTACACACACACACTCACACACACACACACACACACACACTGAGAGAGACGGGGAGGGGAAAGGGAAGGGGGAGGGGGAGGGGGAGGGGAGGGGAGGGGGGAGAGGTAGGGGGAGGGGGGAGAGGTAGGGGGAGGGGGGAGGGGGAGGGGAGAGGGAGGGGGAGAGGGAGAGGGAAGGAGAGGGAGAGGAAGGGACAGGGACAGGGACAGGGACAGCAAAGAGAGAGAGACAGAGAAACAGAAGGGACAGATACAGACAGAGACCAAGCAATTGATTCAGAAATTCACAAAAGTAGTGATAGCCGCCTGAAAGTGCAGAGAAAAAGACAGGCATACATAGAAAGAAAGCTGGGCTGCATGCGCTCCAGCTGTGTGGCTTCCCAACAGGGAAATAGGTTAACAGATGAAACCTTCAAAAAGGAAGCAGGTAGCCCTGGTGAAATGAGACAGGCAATCTTACCCCTGGGGCAACCTTAGAGATCTCACAAGCTTCAAAACGTTTCAAATTTGGATGAGACAATGATTCCTCCCGTGGGGTTTTGGTGGGGGTCAGCAGTCGACAGGCAGCCCATTAGTCATAGTATATGACTTACAGGGCAAGGGCTGGAGACCTTCTCCAGAAAGAGCCCATTGTTTGAAAGTTTGCTACTTGGCGACCTGAAAATGGGGAACAATCACAAGGGAACCCAAATTTAACCTGCCACAGCCCCCCCTTCACCCCCCCAGACGAGAGATGGCACTGGGTGGCTTTGGGGAAGGCAGGGGAGGTAGACTGACAAGCAGAGGTGGGGAGTTTCTGTACAGGCAGTGATGTGACTTGAAGGGGAAGAACCAATCCCTTGACAAGCAGAGGGCAGGGCCAATCCCATGACAGGCATGAGGAAGAGCCAATCCCATGACATGCACGGGGAAGGGCCAATCCCATGACATGCGGGGGTGGGGGTGGGGGGAAAGAGCCAATCCCATGACATGCAGGGGGAAGGGCCAATCCCAAACTCAGTTATCAAGAGCAGCTCTCATCAACAGCTACCCCACAGCCTGATAGACCTGAGAAATGAGAGAGGAAGCAATCCAGTTCTGATTTACCATCCACTTCCTTGGAGCCTTTCAACTCAGCACCTCTAATCACCAACTTGACTCCTCTGGCTGCATCCATCAGCCGAATGGCCAATATTTAAATCGTGAAAATATGAAGACAGGCTCTCTCTGCCTGCACACGACTCAGTGCTATGATTGCTTCTCTTATCCCCCAACGGACTTGGAAAACACCCCACCCAAGCTAAGGATTATCCATTCCAGTGCGTACCATCAGGGCGATGCAGGAGGATGAACCTGCCCAGCCTATAAACTACATAGCTAAACTTAACCAGCAGTGGTCCCTGATAAGAAAAGAAGCGAAAGGGCTGGTGAAGCTCAGATGGACGCCACACCCATGTCCAGCTAAACCACAGGAAAGATGATGAAAGCTGGCAAGTTCAAGCACCCCTGGCTACCTTCCTCCAGTGCATGTACTGGAGGTTTATGCCTCTGAGGTCTAAGAAAGAAGCGACTCCAACATTTCATCTATTTTTGCCTCTTATGCTTACACAGCCTCAAAATTGTTTTAGCAGTATATTTTAGCGTATAGTGTCTAAAAATCATGCTTTTTTAAAATTCTCCTTTATACAGCCTTCTAATTCTGTTTACACATTTCATCATTGAGTAATTTTTTATATCCCCCCCCCCCACTTTTTTGCCTCTGGGTTGTCTTCTCCTGCCCTTCTCTATCTCTTCCATATGTTTGGTGATATTTTGACTTTATCTTACCGAGATGGATTTGTTTTCAACTTGTTCACAAAAACAATTTCACTGTTTTTAAAAAAAAAATTCTATTTTTATATTTGTTTGATTTTTCTTTTGAACTTTATCATTATTGGGAAGATCTCTTTTCTTGTTCTAAAAATACCTTCTCTAATCTCTTATAACTCCTTCCCCACTAGCACGGGCTCTCCACCCCGTTACTCTCTTTAACCTTCTTCCTCTCCGCGTCCTTTTCTCTGCCTCCTTCCTGCATTTCATTCATTTACGGTTTTTGCATTGACCCTATATCATTTTTAACGTGTCACGTTCTGCACTGTTTTTCTGCTACCTAGTTTATGGCCAATGGTGGGATCGGTAGGTTGTAATCGATTCCGAGTGTATTTCTACATCTGTGCTTTGCAGGACCCGCTGCTCCAGCATTCGATTCCTCCTCACTAAGTGGGACTTGGCACCGAAGCCTCAAGAATAGGTTGCTAAATAAAAGATCCCTGAATAAAACCAGAAGAGATATTCAAACAGCAGACATGTGCATAGCATCATGGAAACACAAGAGCTAGGAAAAGGCGAGGCAGGGTGAGTCCTCTAAGCAATCAAACCCTTTCCCTACTGCATTCAAAATAAAACTCCAGCGAGAGATTTCCACTGTTTATTAGTGAAAATGATTGGTGACCTCAAAGAGGACGCAGAAGGATGAAGAAAGTCATCAACATGGAGGAAAAATACCAGGTAGGTGGACAAAAACATTAGCAAGATAGAAGACTGTTTCGGCAAAGGAATCTGAGTTTGGAGAAATGATAGAAATGTTGGAAGTGGTATACACAACAAACCAAACAAGTTAGGAAACATCACCAGTGACATAACCAGGCAGGGAAATGAATGCCAGGGACAGAAACACTGTACTCAAATTCCACTGCGTCTGACATATGTGCAGACACAGACACACGTACGCATACACACATGTGCATGTGTTCAGACTTCATCCTTTTAGAGCCTGACATGGCACCAACCTCCAAGCTGATCCCATGTTGATTCTTGAGGCTTCATCAATACAACTGTAAAATAACCCCTCAAAAGAGTTCCTCCAGGCTCCATTTATGTGTGCCATCTACTTTCGGCTGGAAACCTCAAGGACACAGTCGCTTACTGTCATCTTCACTGCATCAGCTGGGAGAACACTCTGACCTCAAAGGTGTCTGAAGACTCACTTCTAGGTGGCAAAGTTCCACACCCACCACCTATGGATGTGAGGGCTAGTATTGCCTGGCTGAAGAACGTGGCTAGTTCTTTATAACACAATTACCTTGTTTTACGGTATAAGAGAAACAATGAATTTATTTTCATTTTATGCATGTTTATCTGACTTAAATGTTGAAACAGGGTGAACATGGCAATTTAACACCTGAAATCCCAGCAACTGGGAGGATGAGACAGGAGGATTGCTATGAATTCAAAGCTGCTTCGGACTTCAGAGTGAGTGGGCCAGGCTGGGTTAGAGAGTAAGAAACTGTTTTAAAACTAGATGGATGAGAGCAATGTAAAAATCAAAATAAATAAATGAAGCCAGAAGATAGATTACTCAGGACTGACTAACGATATTTTAATCTTTTGTGAACTTCAATAAGATGGTAAGATACATGATAAGAAAATGTAGGTGGAAAAAAAATCCTCTTTTTTCAGTTTTAGTTGCAACATGTATTAAACAGGCTTTACATTCCAGCCATTTCAATAATGTTATTCTTAATGTAAAATGTATTAGTTGCAAACAACCAGATTTCACACTTTTAATGCACTTTCTCTTAAGTCACAGCTGTTTATATATAAGGAGCAGGATGCTCAGTCCCACAGGGCGATGCCTTCATCCTATTTATTTTATATCTGAAACTCTGACTTTGCTGGTTCCTAAGGCACTAGAAACATTTATTACATGGATGAAAGAGTGAATAAATGAAATGGACCTTAGGACACAACCATTTACACCGAGAACAGTCAGAGCTAAGCAAGGCCCCTTGAGTGGCACAGAAGGAGAAGCCACCTGGTTCCTCTCTCCTCACTGGGAGGGAGGCTCTGCCCCTCTCTTTTTTCCAGGCTGTTTCCTGTCAATTATACGGTAGACTCCTTTTGAATCAGGTATCAGCCTGTGAAATTACTCAGACAATGTTCATTCCATCCTCCGCCTGCCGATCTACCTTTGACCTTTTCAAGTGAACGCTTTCTATTATCTATTCTGTAATCATGGATGAGTGGGGAGAACTGAGACAGGAATATCAAGTGGAGAAGGGAAAGGAGGCTGGGGGAGGGACCAGGAGGAGAGACAGTTGAAATTATGGGTCATTTGAGAGGTAGACTGGAAACCTATCACAGTAGTGACTTTGTAACATATATACTTATATAAAGGCGATCTTAATGAAATCACCAAACATGGGGGAGACAGAGTCCCGACTGACCATCTCTAGCCACCGAATGAAACCTCCAGTCCTTGAACTGGGTTACATCTAGGCAAGTTGTAGGCCAATGGGGTCTCAGGAATTTTCAAAACACCCAGGCTGTTATAAAGACAATAGGTTGCTCTCCATGAACCAACAGCAAGATGGGGCCCGTTACTGAAGACAACAGCTACACAACTCATTGAACATGGAGAAGTTGAGCGGGTGCCCACATGGCACCTTCACTCCTGTGTCTGAGGTATGGGGAGCTGCTTACCATGCTGGACAAGCAGGAATATAAACACCAAGCCAACCATAAACCCTCTGATCTGCAGCGGTGCTCTACCTGCAAGATACCTTAGGGCAACAGTGGCATAAAGTTAGAAGGAGTAACAAACCAATAACTAATTTGACTTAAGGCCCACTCCATGACATAGAACCCATACCTGACACTACTTGGGTGACCCAGAGCTGGTGAAACCAGATACTACTCTTCTAAAAACCAAACAATAACAACAAAAGATGACCCCTTATAATAGTCTGCTCTGCTCCAAGATTGGTTTCTTGTTCAGTCATCCTCAGAGAAGCTTCCTCTTTCAACAGATGGGAGCAAATAGAGAGCCCCACAATCAGACAGTAAGTAGGGAGCAAGAGGCCCTGGCAACTCAGCCCTTAAATGCAATGTCTCCATCAAATCCCTCCTCCCAGAGCTCGGGGAATCCCGTGGTAGAAGAGATGAAAAGAATGTAAGAGCCAGAGGGATTGAAGGACTCTGGGCCCTCTAAAGCAGAGCGCCCAAGGCCTGCACAGGGGCTGCACTAGGTTCTTTGCATATATGGACCACTTTAGTGTTTTTATGGAATTCTTGAGTGTGAGGAAAAATAGGTCTCTGACTCTTGTGCCTTCTCTTTGGCTCTTTTCCTTCTGTTGGTTTGCCTTATCCAACTTCGATGTGATAGTTTTTGTTTTATCGTATTCTGTTTTATTTTGTTATATTTTATTATTATATCTTAGAAGCCTGTTCTTTTCTAAGGAGAGACAGAAAGGAAGTGGATCAAAATTGTAGGGGAGGTGTTGGGGTGGGGAGAGTAGAGGGAGGAGCAACTGTAATCAGGATATATTATTCCAGAAAAGAATCCATTTTCAATAAACAGGAAACGAAGTAAACATTTTCAACACACAGTAGGTCTGCTCTACTCTTCTAGCTAGCATAGTCTCAGGAGACCTAGCAGGTCCTAGGTCACAGAGAAACATTTGTATCCATCCTTTTTCTCAACTCTGGTTTTCAGTGCTACAGCAAACAAAAGACTTAGTGACTGAGAGGTTTGTAGTCCCTAAGAAGTTGTTCTAACTGCTTCTCCCCATCCTTTACTCTGCAGGTTACTGACATTGTACTTCTTTCCCTTTTCTTTTTTAAAGTTTATTCTATTTTAATAAAATATAACTATATTGTATCCCCCTTTCCATCACTTCTTCCACCCCCATTTCCTTCATGACTCCTCTCAAGTTCATGGCCTCTTTTTCTTCAAACACACACACACACGATTATAAATGTATATGTAAACAGACTCAGCAGATACTAAATCATATATATATATGTATGTATTATATATGTTTATGTATGCATATATATACATACACACACATATATGAGATTTAGTATCCTGCTGAGTCTGTTTAGTGTTACTTATATGATGTATTTTAGGGTTGACCATTTAGGGAGCACATCACTGGGGAAGACTGCTCTCTCTGTAGTCATTAATTGCCTGTTGCTCTTCATCTAGGGGCAGGGCCCTGTGAGCCCCATCCACTCTGGCATGCCAACTGGTGCTGTCATCGTTCAGGGATTTCATGGTTGTAGCTTCCTGTGGTTTCTAGAAGACACAGCCCTACAGCAGGTGTCCTCTGGCTCTTACAGTCTTCCCATCCTCATCCCCTCCGTCATGTAGAGGTATGCTGTAGATGCGTCAGTGGGGCCTGAGGACTCCATAATCAGTTGTTCTTGGCATTTGTCTAGCTGTGGCCTTCTGGGCTTTGTCTGCTGCAGAAAGAGGCTTCTTCCATGAGGTGTTGAGAGCTGCACTTGCCTGTGGGAATAAGGATAAGTACTGGGAATGCCACCGAATTACACTGGAAAGTCGCAGTACTAGTTTCGGCTCCAAGAAGTGTTCCCCCCACTAGTCATATCTTCTTGTGGGGGTGGAGGGGAATGGAGGCCACTTCCTGGTTTTTCAGTGTTTCTAAGCAGCAGTATGACAGGAACTGAGCCTGGGCAGGAGGAATGCATCATGCCTTTGTTATCCAATGGATCATGGAGTTCAATAGATGGGGGCTACATTTGGAATGCTAGGTGGAGACAGAATTCTATCAACTCTTTGTTGGGATGCAAGTACTGTCGAGTTAGGAACCATGAGCAAACTGTAAAGTGTCAGTGTCTTAATGCAGCAAGAGCTAGTTATTATTCCCTGACCAGCCCAATAATGGCTTCTCTAGCAGATGCGAAGGGTTTCCACCAAGACAATCCAGGGGACACAGGCTACTTCCATATCGTGGCTCTCTCATGGCATCAGAGTCCTGGGAGTGCATCCAGCAAACCAGAAGCGAGTGTGCAGGATGTCACATGAGAGGTTGCAGTTGACCTCACTTCCTCTCATCTTACCGGGAGGAACTCAGATATCTCAACTCAACACTGAAATCCAAAGAGGCTGGAACTTGTGGGCCCTGGGTGGGCAGACAACCCCCCAGTAACAATTAGATAGCATGAGAGAATACAGAGTTTCTGAGTTCAGTTAGCTGACGCAGCCACGGGAAGTATTGTCACAGTAGATAGCACCCCCAAATAGATTCCTTCTGTGATGTTGAATGAGAAAAGAGGCAGAAATCAAACCTTCAAACTAGAATGAGAGGTCCTATTAGCTTCTTCTACCCTCAGCTCAGGGGTGTGTTCCTGAACTGGTGGTGTTAATACTCATTTTTTTTTTTTTTTTTTTTTTTTTGCAGAGACCCAAGAGATTCTATATCTCACATTGGGGGTTTATATCCAGGACCATCAAGTCACAATGATTTGACTTAATGATGTCTGGGACCTTACAGTCACAAAGTCCATACATATTAAGCAGAATCTGTGGCCAGGAATTGGGATTTGGACCTTTGCCTAGGCTAGTAATATGTCCTCCAATCCTTCTTATGCTCAACGGAGGTAGAAAGTCACAGCTTCCAATCACCTGGCCACAGGAGGAAAAGATGGACTCTTTACAGCAGTGGTTCTCAACCTTCCTAACACGGCCACCCTTTAATACAGATCCTCATGTTGTGGTGACCCCCTCCCCCAACCATAAAATAATTTTGCCGCTACTTCATAACTACAATTTCACTACTGTTATGAATCGTGATTTAAATACCTGATATGCAGGCTCTCTGATACGGGACCTCTGTCGGCATCACAACCCACAGGTTGAAAGACACTGCTCTACAGCATGTATTGCTAAGCTCCGGTTGTCAGGGAGTTGGACACATACGTGCATTTTGACTTACATATTTTCAATTTATGATAAATTATTGGGATGTAACCTCACATGTGGAGGAGCGCCTGCGCTGCCTGTGCTTTTGAAATTCCTCGCCCTTCCTTCTCCGAGAGCTCCGCACTCTTACCTGACGAAGCCTGGATGCGTGGAACCAGCTGAGTCATCACAGGCTCTCCCATCTGTTGCTCACAGTTGAATAGTGCCAGAGTGATCGGCATTAGCTGGAAACTGTATGTCAAGTCTTGAATTTAGGCTCTTCCAATGCTAGTGCAGGGCAGTCCCCTCACAGGACCCAGAGATTCTGTAAAACACAGCTCTAATCAGTATACTGTGGGATCAGATATGATATGCAGTAGAAGTGAGCCAAATACCCTTCAGACCGAATGATAGTTTCAACTTCTACATGCATTTATTGTGATAGCAACCTGTAAATCCAGGAAAATAGGAAAATCTGTATTCTTTTTCTTCCTTCTTCCTTAGAGCTCAATTACATGTATATCAAACCTCTTGATAATTTCTCACAGATCACTAATTCTTTGTTCACCGTCTTTGATTTTATAAAAATGCCGTGTTTTCTCTGGATGACTTTCTCTTGCTGTTTCCAAGGTTGCTGCCACATAAATCCCATTCACTATGATTTATTACAAGTAGTTTTCCCCTATCTCTATAGAGTTTATTTTCTTATTTTTAAACTTTCTCTCTTTATCATGTACATAATGTCTTTAAGATGTTTGGCCATATTTATAAAACGTAAACATTAATAGTGGCTTTAAGTCTTTCCCCAGTAATCCCATCAGCTGTCATTTCTGTGTCTGTTTCTACTAATGACATTTTCTTCTTGTTATGAGTGGTGCTTCCCTATGACTTTCTTTCCCTTGCCCTTCTCCTCTGAGAGGGTATTATGAGAGGGCACTGCACCCTGGGGCATCAAATCTCTACAGGGTTAGACACATCCTTTCCCACTGAGGCCAAACAAGCAGCTCTGTTGGGGAATAGATTCCACAGACAGGCAACAGCTTTAGGGACAGCCCCCTCTTCAGTTGTAGGAAGTCCCACATGAAGACTGAGCTGCACATCTGCTACATATGTGCTGGGGGCCACAGACCAGCCTGGGTATGCTCTTGGGCTGGTGGCTCAGTCTCTGAGAGCCCCAGGGGTCCAGCTTAGTTGACTGTTGGTTTTCCTGTGGAGTTCCTATCCCCTTCAGAGCCTTCAATCCTCCCCCCCCCCAACTCTTCCATAAGAGTCTCTGACTTCTGCCCAATGTTTAGCTGTGGGTCTCTGCATCTATTTTAGTCAGCTGCTGAGTAGAGCCTCTCAGAGGACAGTTATGTTAGGCTCCTGTCTGCAAATATAACAGTCAAAGATATTGGTGCTTACTATGGGATGAGTCTCAAGTTGGGCTGGTTATTGGCTGACCATTCCCCCAATCTCTGTTCCATCTTTGTTCCTGCATGCCTTTTAGACAAGACAAATTTGGGGCCAAAAGTTTTGTAGGTAGGTTGGTGTCCTTATCCCTCTGCTGGGGGTCCTGCTATAGAAGGTGACCTCATTAGGTTTGGAGAACATGCCTCCATTGCTGGTGGGATTGCAAACTTGTGCAACCACTCTGGAAATCAATCTGGTAGTTTCTCAGAAAATTGGAAATAGTTCTACCTGAAGACCCAGCTATACTGCTCCTGTACATATACCCAAAAGATGTTCCACCATACCACAAGGACATGTGCTCCTCTATGTTCATAGCAGCTTTATTCATAATAGCCAGAAACTGGAAACTTACCAGATGCCCATCCACCATAAAATGAATATGGAAAATGTGGTACATGTACACAATTCAGCTATTAAAAACAAGGACATCATGAATTTTGCAGGCAAATGGGTAAAACTAGAAAATATCAACCTGAATAAGGTAACTCAAAATCAAAAGGACATGCATAGAATCTACTCGCTGATAAGTAGATATTAGCCATAAAATTCAGAATACCCATGATATATCCCACAGAAGTAAAGAAACTAAACAAGAAGGAAGGCCCAAGTGGGGATGCTTGAATCTCACTTAGAAGGGGATATAACATAATCATAGGAGGTGGAGGGGGAGAAAGAATTGGGTGGGAGAGGGGACAGGGAGGGGAATGAGGGGGTCAGGATCAGGTGTGGGAGAAACAGGAGAGAGGACCACAGGGCCAGGAGAATGAAAGGAAGTCTGCAGCTGCAGACTGGAGTGGGGAGGGCTCCCGGGAGTCAATATAGTTGCCCTTAGCTGAGACACAGAACAGTGGGAATATGGAATCTGAAGAGACCGACTCCCAAAACTTTGAATTCTTATTGATATTTTTGTAAGGTACTGGACATTTTGAATGCTCCATTCCTGGGTACTGGGTTGTATTCCTTTCCTGTATGGCTTTTTTATGACAAGTGGTTAAGAGACTTCAGTTCATTTTGATCCTTTATGATTTCAAAACCTTGTCTAGGACAAGAGCAGAAATGTTACTCTGACTACCAGGGCTAAGCCCTTCTGATTACTAAGTGGTGCTCACTCTTTACAGCATTACTCCTGTCTTAGGGCTGGAGAGGTGCTCTGTTTCCAGCCTTGTGTAAGCTTCGAAGGTTTCCATCACTCTTTATTACCATTTTATTTACTGCTGAGACATTAGGCAATGGTTTTCAACCAGTGGGCCGTGACCCCTTGGGGGATCAACCAACCCTTTCACAGGGGCTGCATATCAGATATCCTGTGTATCAGATATTTATATTATGAATCATGGCGGTAGCAAAATTATTTTTATGAAGTAGCAACAAAAATAGCTGTGTGGTTGGGGGGGGGGTCACCACAACATGAGGAGTTGTATTGAAGGGTCGCAGCATTAAGAAGGTTGAGAATATCGTTGAGTAGCTGACTTTCTGTCCTGTCCTGGTTAGTTTTTGTAGTCAAGATCATTTCAACTTAAAGTCACCTGGGAAGAAGAATCTCAACTGGAGAATTGGCTAGATCAGGTTGGCCTGTGGGAGTGTCTGTAGGACAGCTTCATGACTGCTAACTGATATAGAAGGACTGTGCCCACTATGGGAGGTACCATCACTAGGTAGGGAGTCCTCAGTTGTATGGCTGAGCTTAAGAAGTGAGCCAGTAAGCAGTGTCCCTTCATGGATTCTGCTTCATGGTCCTGTCCCGACTTCCCTCCCAAATGGACTGTGACCTATGACCAGGAAGTGTAAGATGAAATAAACCCTTTCTTCCCCCAAGTGGCTTTTGGTCAGAGTGTTTCATCACAGATGTAAAATCAAACCAGATCACCTTTCTTTCATCATCTGTCCTACAAATTGGATCTGCCTCATTATCCCTAGTCTCCAACCTTTGGTTTTCTCGGGAGAACTGCTGGAGTTATGCTGCTGTGCTCTGGCCAGCCAACCTCTCCAGGTTATAAACCTCAGGAAGTCTCGGGATGTATGAATAGCTATGCTTTAGGGAATCCACACTCTGACACTCCCTGTTGTTCAGTATCTAAAGGCAGCTCTCCCATACGTTACCCACCCATCTTAGCTGTGATTCTCTATTTGTCATGGTGGATAATGAATTCTGTACGAATTCCTCCTCCAGAAGCTGTTCTTATACTTTATGTCACGCTATTTATTTAGCCTTGCTATTGCGGTGACGGATTTTCTTTTGCATGCTCTATCTTACTGCTTTCAGTTGTGTGATGTCATTCATTGGTCTGCAGTTGCTCTTCCAGCACTGAAGAGCTGAGGGAAACAGGAAGACCAGCAAGTAAATTTTAGCCCAGTTTCGGTGAATCACGCCAATATATCAGTTCAAATGGTCTCCAAGCAGCTCAAGCTAAGTCTATATGAGAAAATAGCATCCATCCTTTTAGACTTTGGCTACCCATGTGGGGCAATGGGCTTATACTGGTTTATTCATATGTGTTTCTGTATGAGCACTAAAATCCCCACATTCCAACCAACCACTCAGCCCCAGGCAAATGGGGATAGTTGGCCACTATATCCTTCCATGTCCACTCCAAAACAGTGTCTGAGTGCATAATATGTCTGCCACATCTTCACAAACGTAAAGGCTGTGAAGGTAGGGATCAGATGACTATGGAATTATCACTGCTCAGAGTTAGGGAACAGTGATCCCAATGATGTCTCCTGGATACTGTGTTACGGTTGAAACATGGTAGGCATCTGCCCTTGATGGAGGAGCTTTACGCTCCCACTGGCCCAAGACGACTAAGTGTTCTGTTGAGGACTCCCATTCTTCCTTCAGGATTGGCCATTAGCCTCACACTCCTCAAGAGGAGGCCATAGTACAAAGAAAGGCCCAGTGAGGCAGGTTGCCCTACACAATAACTTAACTACCTGTGGCATCTCTCCACGGGGCATGTTGGAAACTCTCTATCCTGTCCATAACCCACGAACTCCTATGGAGCTAAGTCCCTTCATTTGTTTACCAACACGATGTGTCTAAATTTAGTTTTGTGGGTCTCCCTCAGCTTGCTAGGGAGATACAGTCTCAATCCCTAACCCCTTACCAACTCCTCTCTAAATTGGTGCTCGGCCTTGGTAGCCTCAGGACACATTTGTACCACCTAAGTCTCATGTCTCTACCACCCTTATTTTCTTCCTTATTTTGAGGAACCAAGAACCTTTTTTGTCTTTGTGCTCCCTCTGTATTAAATGCTTCTTCTTTGGGGTCTAAGCGCAGTGTGAAAATGACCCACCAGTTCCTCCTCTTGCTGTGTTTAGGAGAGAGATGTGTAAGGACAGTGTAATGCTTTTCTCTAGCAACACAGCTAAAATTCCTAGAGGAAAATGTTAGAGATTCAGCATTCATTTTCCTCTTCCACTTCAACAACGGTCTTTTCATCCCCTTTGAACATCTTCATGCCCAGGCAAAGGCAAACCCCAAAGCAGGAGACACTGGTAAACTCCCGAATAGTAATCCTTCATGTGCACAGACTCCTAAAACGTATGGTTTTTTTTTTTTTTTTTTAAATTTGAAATATAGTTTTTGCTGACCCCATTCTTTAGGAATTTAAGTTTTTAGCATATTTTGTTTTTCACTAAGGGAGTATTTTGGCTTAACACAATGAGGCTTTCTAATTTAAGAGCGTCATTTGCTTTTTTTTTTCTTTATGAAGATTTTTTTTATTAGTTGTGATTTGTAAAGTACAGAGTACATTCTTGAACTTGTTAGGATTGTATTCTCCAAAGACCCATGGGTATGAAGAGTTGTCAGTCATGACATAGTCTACCATGAAATACATTTCAGATATCTGAGATGAATAGGGTTAAATGTACTTTTCACTGAAGTTCTTACGCATTTTGGAATTTGGATGAATTTTAGATTCCTAAAGTAGGAAATACACCACATGACAAATTGATCTGGCTGGAGTCCTCTACATCTTTAGTAAAATGATAGCCCCAATAAAGGTATATCTGTTGTCAATGCTGAATGTCCTGTGGTTACTCCTGAGATCCCGATGGCTCAGAGACTGACCTCTAGGGATTTCAGGAGGGCTTCGCCAACCACAGGGTCCCCTTGTATTCAGCCACTGGTAGACTGTAGCAGACTCTGAAGAATGAAGCCCAGTGTAACCTCTTCCTACTTCCCTTCCTGAAGGATCTTGGGTAGGTAATGCCATATTCTTCTCCTAAAGATGGCTCGTAAGGTGATTGCTCTTGTGCAGCCATGGCTACAGCCACAGGTCCCGTAGTTACAGCCATCTCTCCTTCCCTGAGACCCTTTAAGGATTCAACCTGTGGGTCCTGACCCTTTTGGGAGGAGTCAAATGACCCTTTTGCATGGGGTCATATATCATATATCCTGCATATCAGATATTTATATTATAATTCACATCAGTAGCAAAATTAGAGTTATGAAGTAACAACAAAAATAATTTTGTTGTTGGGGGTCACCACAACACGAGGAACTGTATTAAAGGGTCACAGCATTAGGAAGGTTGAGAATCACTGCTTTAGGGCCTAGGAGTTAGCTGTAGTCACCTGCTGTGACCATGGCCAAAGTGCTTCATCATCTCTTACCAGGTCCCATGTGACCCTAACCACAGCTTTGTCAAACTCTCACCAGTTACAGCCCGGGAGCGAGCTATCTTCTTCCTGTCAGTCTCGTGACTCATACCACCTCCCACCAAGCACTGCGATCAATATATACTTCTCACTTCTTTTCCCTTTAAATCCCCAAATTTTGGTGAGTTAATATGCAAATGTATATTTTATTTCCTAGTTTTAAAACAGCATCAGTGCCATCAATATTATTTCATGCCGAGAATTCTTTTTTTAGGACGTACCAATGACATCTTCTTATATTCGGTTCCCTCAAAGATCTTTCAAAGCGTTAGAGAAACTCTTGTTTAGATGGTTTAAATGCTCCCTGTAGCACTTCTGGGCCAGCAATGTCTGCATTCTTGAGTGTTTTCTTTGGTTAGTCACTCACTTACCTAGAGTAGTTGTCAAAAAGAATACATGAGTTGTATATTTTTTAAGTCATTGCATAGCTTAAAATAGCATTATGTTCCCTTCTCAGAACAATGCTCTGCCTTCATATAGAATTCATGAATCACCACCCTCTCTACAGCCTTTGGCTCTTGCTTCCAATATCTCTTGTATTTTAAGATTATGAAGGAGTCTGGGGCCGACCCAGTTTTCCCTCAGGCCCGGTATGGCCAACCTGCTCCTGGTACTGCCAGCCAACATTTCTATATTTCAGAAAACTCTTCTTCCCACACACGCACACTTTTAAACCGTGAAAATATCCTGCTTTTCAAAGTTTCCCATGAGATTTAGCATTCAGTGACACTTCTGTCTGCTCGAGTCTTTAACATAATGCTTACAAAATGATGATATTCTGGTGTTTACCAATTGGTCTTGGATACTCGGCAATAAGCAAGAATGCTTTCTTCTCCTTGAATTACCTTCCCATTTGGGATCAACATGGACACGTGGTTTTGTAATCTCCTCCCCCAGTGGTTTGTGGTCTCTTACTCTGCTTAATTACTTTAGTGTTTAGATTTTTCCAAGATCTGAATAAGGCAAGTCCCTCTGCTCTGAGACATAGTCCTAAGAATCTTGTTTGTCAATTCTGAAGGTGATAAAGGGGCAAAGAATCAAATGATTTTGTGGTCAAAGTACCAGCCCTGAAATCATGACACTTTTTCATGGTACTTCTATGTAGCTGTGATTGCATTTAGGCATCAGTATGCAGATTTCATTACATAGGTCTTCAATCCTTCCTCCAGGACACATGTTTCTGTATGCTGAGTTTTATTAGTGTCTGGATTCAGTCATATGTATATACATATCTATAGACAAACTTTGGGGGAGGTCAGGTAATCTTAAAGTAAGGCATGATCTATTTATTGTACATGAGTTCAATGTGCTTACACAAAAATGTATCTAAAAATACAGCACAGCCTAATGATGTGAGCACCTCTATGTGTGTGTGTGTGTGTGTGTGTGTGTGTGTGTGTCCCTGTGTGTATACCATTACTGAGAAATGTCCAGGAAACAGCCTGTTCCTAATTAAAACCACAGTGCAGGTGGCATCAGATATGTTGCTGGTTATCCAAATCAGATGAAGCCTGATGCTTGCAAGTGGTTGGTTCTGGGATCACTGAGGTCCAGCAGAACACAGAAAAGGGAAGAAATCTGGAATGAATTCAAGCTGAAGCAAAGCCCACAACAGAGACTTGATCTAGCCTCCTACTCAGCAAGAACCTCAGGTGTGGCAGGAGGAACCCAGGACCCTGGATAGCTCCTAGACTTTCACCTTTTGGTAGATATGCTGAACAACCAGGCTTATCTTTGGAACATGAGTTTGATACCCTGTTCTATCTAGTCTCAGAGTGCTCCTACCACCTTATCATCTCTCTATGTAATCAAGCAACCTCTTCCATCCTCTCCAAAGCTCTTGGGATCACTGTGCAGAGTGAGCTGGGTGCTTAAGGAATATTCAAATCTCTAGAAGGAGCTGTAAAGACCAGAGTGGAGACCCTGGGAGAATGCCACACATCAGGAAAAAAAAATAATGAATAGTGTTTTCCTCCTTACCTTCATGTGGGTATTGTCTCTGAGCGGCCCCTCAGGATGCCTCTCTGGAAGTGTAAGTAGCACCTGGGTGTACTTTGTACACATCATAGAGGACTGTATAGAAGGACATACAGGCCCACATCCTAGCTCCATCATACCACTCAGCTTATGACACATGGTCGTCAGAGATAGCATCAGTGTCCCTGGGCTCTGCCTTCCCCTCCAGGCTGCCACATGCCACCAAGAGATGCAGTTCTCTCTTTCTCTCATTTTGCATAATCAGTTTCTATTCTGTCGTGTTCTCTCACACATGGCGCTCTGAGACTATGCAGGAAAACAGAGGAGATTTTTCAGTTCAGATGAGTAGCATAATTTTACGTTGTGCTCAGCCTGTTTGGGAAATGAAGTCAATCACTCATGGATCTGTCAGAGGAAGAGAGAGACTCATGGAGGCTTGGCACCTGGTTTTAGCTCCAGAGACCATCTCCTCCTCCCTCTCATCACACTGAGACTCATAACAAGTCAAACCATTGTCCTGGGAGTTAATCCTTTTAGATATCTAACTTTCAAATCCATTGCATGGATTTCTTCAGCTGCTGCTAAAAGATTTTTCTTCCTTTGAACAGAGACTGAAGGAAAGGCCATCCAGAGACCACCCCACTTAGGGATCCATCTCATCTGCAGACACTAAACCCCCATACTATTACTGATGTCAAGAAGCGCATGCCGAACAGGGGCCTGGTATGGCTGTTCTCTGAGAGGTTCTAGCAGCACATGAGCAATACAGATGCAGATACTCATGGCCAACCATCAGACTGAACCCTGTGACCCCAATGGAAGAGCTAGGGGAAGGACTGAAGGAGTTTAAGGGGATTGCAACCCTATAAGAAGAACATTATCAACTAACTTGACTACCCAGAGCTCCCAGGGATTAAACCACCAACCAAAGAGTATACATTGGAGGGAGCCATGATTCCAGATACAAATGTAGCAGAGAATGGCCTTATCTGACATCAATGGGAGGGGGGGCCTTGATCCTGTGGAGGCTCTATGCCCCAGTGTAGGGGGATGCTGGAGCAGTGAGGGGGGAGTGGGTGAGTGAGTGGGAGAGCACCTGCATAGAGGCAAAGGGGAGGGGTGATGGGATGGAATGGAGGGGTTTGCAGAAGTGTATCTGGGAAGATGGATATCATTTATCATTTTGAACACAGTTCAAAAGTACAGTACACCTCCACCACAGTGAGGAGGTACGGATGTCAGGAGCTTGAGGTAGCTGGTCATATTGCATCTACAGCCGGGGAACAGGGTGGTGAATACCTGTGCTGAGCTTCCTTTCTCTGTTATGCAGTCCAGGACACAAGCCCAACTTTAGGATGGCGATGGCTCTCCCCATTTTGAATAACTTAATCAAGGAAAATCCCTCACAGGCCTGCCCAGAGACTACAGGGCTCTAAATAATCCCTCACCAGTGTGCTGGAAGACCTGTCTCTTAGGTGATTCCAAATCCTGTCAAATTGAAAAATCAACATCAGCCATAGCAACCACTTACTGCTTGGATCAGAGATTCAGTTTTAACCTTGACAATAACCAGTCTAGCAAAACCATACCATCTCCAAACCTGAGAAATAACAATGGGGTAGTAACAAAGTCTCACCTTCCTTGAGAGATTACAGGGAGGAGGAAAGATGGCCTAGGAAAGGCTCCCCTGGAAACTCTCAGCAGGGGTCCCTCACTTTCCACAGTGTTCCCATGGTCCCCCAACTTGCTAAACTTTACACTCTACCAGGCCCTTACAACCTATACAAACAAATTTTCTATTTATTTCTCCTCAACACGGAGTTTCTCTTTTAGCTAAGTATGGCCGCCGATCCTCTCACTGGGTGTGGTCAGCATGGAATGGCAAAATCCAGAAAGCTCGGGATGATGAAGAATCACACAGGAGTGTCAGAAGGGCTAGCAAAGCTTGCATGTCAGTAAATATTTCAGATGCAGAATTTGAGGGGTTTTGTTTGTTTATTCAACAGATGTAGCCAAGTGGACCTACTACCCCCCTTGTCTTGAAAAGGCTGACTATGGTTGTGTTATGTCTGCAATATTTCCAAGCTAAGTGACCCTAAGACTCTTGCTTATAAACACTTAAAATTTCTTTCTTTTCATGTCAAAAACTTTAAGACTGAGAAGATGATTACGAAGCACTCATGTGGCAGCATGCATTTTTTTAAAGGTTCCAAAACGTTGAAGATCCGTGCAAATGTTAGCTTGTCGTTGAGGAACACGGCGAGAGAACTGGTGAATTTATGATGCTTAAAAGACCTGCAAAGTGGTTCCAATTCTCGAATCCTTGCACGATCAATAGGTGTTTTCATTAGTACCACAAATACGACTCTTCTCAAACTCCTCAGGCAGCACCATTCTAACAGATGAGAAGTAAACAATCCAAAAATAGCTGCTCACTAATTTTCCTGTGTTGAGAAAGGCGGATCTGACCTGTGAAGGGAGAGGGAGACTCTTGTCTACGGAGAGCTATGGGGGTTTAAAACCTCTTCCCATCTCCCTGTAAGGTGGCGATCATCTGGAAGCCATTTAATCAATTTGGGGCTCTGGTTTTCTTCCTCTTCCTGACCACTACCTCCTCAGTCACCCCACTTCCCATGAACATGCCTCCAGGTAGAGGGACCGGGAAAAGAGACATTGATTAACTCAAGCAGGTCAATAGGAGTACTTTCAGCAACCTACACGGATGCAAGAGTGGGTGGAGTGTGGTCTGTGAGCCCTCTGTGAACCTCTCATCTCCGGCCATCTTTTCCCCTTTGGTACAGCCACAAATAACTAACGGTGGATCAGACCATGGTGCCTCTAACATAAAGTCCCCTGTCTATTCTATCTATCTATCTATCTATCTATCTATCTATCTATCTATCTATCTATTCACCTACCTACATATCTGCCTCTCTGTCTGTTTATTTGTTTGTCTGTCTATCTCTTTCTTTCTATCTCCCCATCTCATGTGTGTGTGTGTGCACCTGTGTGTGTGTGTGTGTGTGTGTGTGTATTGGCCCTCAAAGCAGCTTCTATGTACACACTCTTTTTCCTCTTGTCTTCCCTTATTTTTGCGGTTTAGGTTACCTCTGGCCAACCATATTCCTAAAAATATTAAATGGAAGATTCCAGGAATACAGGAATAAACAATTCTTTGGTTTTAATAATTTTTATCATAGTATGCTATAACTATTATTTTGTTATTAGTTGTCACTTTTAGTCTCTTCCTGTGTCTAATATATAAGTAAAACAAACAAATATATATATATATATATATATATATATATATATATATATATATATATATATATGTCACATCACAATCTCAGGTTTTCCATATCCGCTGTTATGACATACAAACAAATAAGACACTGTCATGATTTAGGACAGGGACAGCAGCTATAAAGAATGTTTCTACTTGGAAGCAACTGCCTTCCCAACAGAAGCTGGCATGACTGGAGGTGAGGGGGACACCCTTTGGTTGCATCCTAGATGAGACAGCACATTCTTCACCTGACACACGTTCAGTCAGCAGACTTTCCCTCCCCTGAAAACAAAAACATCTGCGGGGAGACAAAGGCAAGCATGGGGAAGGAACCCAGAGATGAATATTTCAGCAGAAACGTGGGAAGAAATACACTGCAACTTGCGAGCAGCCTTCTGTACCGCATGCCATAAATTAGCACAATATAAATTTATACATATTTACACCACATAGTCTCTAACTATATAAATCTTCAATACTCAGGCTTGAGGAGTAGGTGTAGGGGAACAGTCCATATGCCTGTTCGTGTTCCACGGAGCTCTAGGGAACTTGGAGATCGCAGTCTCCCTCCATGTATAATTGTGTATGTATTACATATAATGTGTTTGGGTAGATGTACAATTAACATATATTGTACAATTACATATAATTATATATTTATTGTATGATTATAGGTGCAATTGTGTAAATAACTGTCATATATACAATTTGAGATGAGTAAATATGTAAGTCGAATTGATTCTAAATGTTTAAATCGGTGTCTAAAGGCCAAACTCGATTTTAGAAAACATTGCCCTGCTTTTTGTTTCCTAAGGCCTTCTCAGGCAAAGAAAAATTAGTTTACTTCAACTGAGTGCTTACCTAGAAGACTTAAGTATTCTAACTGTCAACGAGGACATGTCTATCTGGAGATCGTATTTTGTAAATGTTTCACAGGTGCAAAAGGTAACAACACAAGCACAGTCTCATGGCCGCATCCCCATGAAAGCGAATGAGGTGCCAACACCAGGGTTCACACCTGCTGCTTGAACCTTCTTGGCTGGTGAGAGAGAAAGACCTTGTAGGTTCTGGGGAGAAGGGGATAGCTGAACTCAGAGGTAGAATAACTGGGCTTTGTGTCTGGATCTGCCATTTCCTTATTCTCCCACTGTCTCTGAGGAGAGGGAGAATGTGGACCCTCTGAATGTCTAAAATATGATACAAATGCATGACATGGAGTGGAGAGGAAAGCTCTTCTTAATCCTGGCATTCTCTGTATATCTTCTCTCAAGTCATTGTTATGGTTTCTTCTCCAGTTTGCTCAGCAAACAAAATCCATCCAGTTTCTTTAACACTTACAGCTTTCTTGAAAGCAAGCTACAGCTGGGTTTCTGTTGACACTCTTTGTTTCAGAAGGAAGCCAGCCAGGGGCTGGAGAGATGGCTTAGCATGCAGTGTTCTTGCAGAGGCCTTTCGTTCGGGTCCTAGCTACATGCTCACAAGGGCCTGGTACTCTAACTCCTGAGGATCTGCTGTCTTCTGGCCTGTGAGTATGTTACACACACACACACACACACACACACACACACACACACAGAGAGAGAGAGAGAGAGAGAGAGAGAGAGAGAGAGAGAGAGAGAGAGAGAGCAATGACAGTCTCCAAACAGTTCTGTATCTCTGGTTCAGCATGACTAATCTTTCCCTCTTTGCTCATGAGAGGGTACTGCTAACAGCTCACATGAGAGACCGGCAGGAAACCCTCCTTCTGCCCACATCCTTACCAGCAGGAAAAGGATTCTACCTCACCGAGATGCCCTTAAACTCCACACAGAGGTCAAGATATAACCTGTGATCACAGACAAAAACCGAGTGAAGCTAGGACCTCAGGACACCACCAACGTACACTACCAGCCTCAATGCCACTGTGTCCAGCACAGCAGAGAGAAGTCCAACATAATCTCCCAGACCCATGCTCAGTAAAGTTATAGGTAGCTATGGCAGCCTTCTGAGGACTAGTTTTGGCATGTGCTCCTGAAGGACACAGAGGAACGCCATCTTAGAGCGAGACCTCACCCAGCCTCCTCCCTGTGACTGGAGGAAGGACTGCCAACAAGGAACATGACCATCCTCCTGCCCACCCGTTTCTTCTTTTATCTCCATCACACTCTTGCTGGGGATAATGCAGGAAGTAGAGAGTGCCCAGTCAAGACTGACATTTCCTGTGCTGAGATCATAGATCATTTTCTATGGCTCATATAATCCATGGCTCCTTTCCCAGAAAAGAAAAATGCACATGACACAAAACTGTAAATACTATTTTAGAAGGCTGATTGACAGTTGAGATGGATAGTTTTATGTCAGTCTGACACAGGCTAGAGCCATTGGAGCAGAGGGAACCTCAATTAAGAAAATTCCTCCATAAGATCAAGCGATATGGCAAGCCAGTAGGCATGTCTTTAATTAGTGACTGATGGGGAGGACCCAGCTCACTGTGGATGGTGTCATCCTTAGTCTGATGGTCCTGGGTTCTATAAGAAATCAAGCTGAGAAAGCAGGGGAAGCAATTCAATAAGCAGCCCCATCCATGGCCTCTGCATCAGCTCCTGCCTCCAGGACCCTGCTCTGTTTGAGTTCCTGTCCTAGCTTCCTTCAGTGATGGACCACATGTGGAAATGTAAGCTGACTAAACCCGCCCTTTCCCCTCTTGCTTTTGGTCATGGTGGTTCATCCCAGCAACGGTAACCCTGACCATGACAACATTCTAGTTCACCTTAAGAATCTTGCCGTGAAGAACAAAGAGAAAGAAACCCAGGACGAGTTACTGAGTGAACGTGTTCCTTCTCTAAGACTGAAATGAGGAAGTGGGATATATCAGTTTCTTGTTGAGTTGTAACAGATTCTTACAGATATGGAGCCTCGAAACAACACATATTAATTATTTAATAATTCTGGGAGTCATAGCCTAATATGGTTCAGTGAGACTGTCTTTGCTCTGAAAATTGTAGGGAAGAATTTGTTTCTTTGTCTCTTCCAATTTGTAGAGGCTTCTTAATTTCTTTAGTGATTCTAACCTCTGCTTTCAATATTCCTCCTTCTGTTTGTCCAAGCCCCTTGTATCCCTTGTGTAAGGACTCTTGGGGTTACACTGCACACAGATAGTCTGTCTACACATTCATAGTCTAAGATTTTGGAGCCCTTAACAATCACATCTGCAAAGGTCCTTTTGTCCCAGGAGGTACCATCTTTATGTTGCTAGAAATAAGGAGTGGATGTCTGCTATTGCTCAGAGCTCTCTGGAAGAAAAGAATTGATAAAACAATGGTGAATTGTTAAAGGGTATTTATTAGATTGCTTTATATAGAAATGTAATCTAACAGAGTTCCTGCAGACTGTGCTAATTATGCTCCGTATGGTCTGGAGAATCATCTAGAATAGCATGCTTTCTGTTTTGGATGAGTGAGTTTATTGAGGACATAGCCAGCAAAAAGTTACAGAGTGGGTTGAGTGTAGCAGCTAGAAGCCGAGAGACAAAGAGCATCTCAAACCAGGTACCAACATCGGAGATGGCTGGAGCCACCCAGCAGACAAAAGTTACCATCAAATCGTAGTGGGGATATGGCAGAAGTTCCCTGGGGAAGCCCCACTGAGACAGTCAGCAGAGTGTCATCATTCATGCTCCCACTCCCAGCCTCCCCCAATAAGGCATGCTAGGAAAAGAACAAAAGTCAGCAAATACATGACATCATCAAACCAGGCGCTCACATCATCCAGCAGAAAACAACTGGAGTAGTGGAGTGGTTGAGCCCCTAGGTTGAGGTTCCTAATTGAGTACCCCCCTCCCCCAGAACGCATGTGCACTCACATACGCACGCACATGCCCCCCCCCCCCATGCATGCGCAGAAGAGTCCTGTGGCTGGTGTCTTCACATTATGGAATAAAAAGCCATCATCTAGGTTGGAAATCGTTCACTTTCTATTTGTTCTCGAGTCCACATAATTATAATACTTATAGCAGTATACTGTTTTCCTTTCTTCTTATTACAGTTAGGAGGCCAGCCTGTCTCCAAGACAGGGACTTTTGACAGAGACAATGGAGTGCCTCTTTACTCCTCAACTATGCTGCACATGACAATTTACCAATACAATGTACCTTACAGAGAGAAGAGACAAGATTTCAAAGGAGAGCAGCTGGCTAAAGATTGGTAGTGGCCACTTGATTGACACATCTTTCCAGCTCCTGTGTCTGCAGGAGAGTGGTCAAATGTGAGGCAAGTGTCAGAGAAAGTTAAGAAATGGCACCTCTGTGCCTGAGAGGAGAATACTAGTCTTTCAATCCAAAGAGGGACAGGTCAGTGGGGTCCCTGTATCTCCAAAGCAACTGTTAAGACTGGATAACTGATAACTACAAATGAACTAATAGGATTAAAGAAATGCTCAAGGCAATGGAGCCTGTCAGGCTAGAGAGGTTGGTCACTGCTTAAGAATGTGTAGTTCTCCTGAAGAAAATCCATGTCCAGTTCCCAGCACCCATAGTGAGCCACTCACAACCACTTGTGTCTCCATATCCAGGGCATCCGACGCCCTCTTCTGGCTTCTGTGGGCAACTGCACACATAGGCCCCCATACAGACAGTTTCTTTTTTAATTTGCATAGTTCATCCCACAACTTTCTGGATACACAGAAGTCATTTAAAATTCCAAACCACCCAGAAGATCTTCTCATCTACCCCTTTTGAATGAAAATATCCATGCAGGTATGTGACTGCTTAGCGAAAGAAATGAACATGGGCACTCATGTATTAGGACTTTAAATTTCTTGAGACTTTTGTAGATTTCACAGACTGCTAAGAAGCTACATTCTTAACGAAATTCACACTGGGCATGCTGTTTCGATGTGAACTCAATGTTTGAGGAAAAGGAAATTAAATCAGCGCTTGAGTTGTTGTTTTCTTTTTTTTGATCCATACCAGATTGGTGCGTCTGGATCCTGTGATCAAGATAGAATGCCATTATCCTGGTTCTTAGTCTGTGACCTGTCAGAGCGGACGCTAGGGTTTGAATGGAATGGCAACACATGCTTCTGAGATGCCTAATTGTAGCAACACAGAAATGTTGAATAAGTTTCACATGAAAAATGTTGTCAGTTCTCTGCCTAAGCCTTCAATTTTTTTAAAAAAAAAAATGGGCAGAAAATAGATAGTTGGGCAAAGGCTGCTGTTTCTCTGATGTGCTCAGAAGGCGGTTCCTGTTCTTGGCTTTGCCTTGATGCTGGTTTTGAACTGCAGCTGGCAAACAGGTGATTACCACATGTCTCTTTCTCTCTCACACACATACACACACACATATTCACACACACACATATTCACACATGCACACATTCACTCATGCACATTATCATGTACACATACACACATACATGCACACATATATACACACAAGCACACATAAGCACACACCAGCACATACACACACATACAGATACACACATGCACACACATGCACACATGCACACATTCACTCATGCACATAAGCATGTACACACACGCATGCATGCACACATATACACACACACACAAACACACATAAGCACACACAAGCACACATGCATACAGATACCAACATGCACACACATGCACACACATTCACACATGCACACATACACTCATGCATGCAAGCACGCACACATATGTACACACATACACACACAAGCATGTGCACACACACACACCACATATGCACACACACACACACATACACACACACACTCAATGGTAGGCTTCACATCTCATAGAGGTTTGCTCCAGAGTACTGTTGCTCTGAGCTCCTCCCTCCCCTTTAAGTGGAAAGCCCTCCAGGGGAGTTTTGTGTACTATAAACAAGATCTCTGTAGGATCAGATAATAGGGTCTTCGCAGATGCAATACAAAGCAGACAGGGAGCAGGAAGTCAGCATGCTAATGCTGATGAGAAATTATTCAACAGAGACTTGTATTTACAGAGGCTCATAATATTAAAATGCTGCTCTCAACTGCCATTTCCTCCAAAGATTTAAACCAAGACTGACTTAATTCTCAAGACGCAATGTCTAGACACAGAACTTAATGTCTTCCCCACAGATACTCATCTATAATATCTGTACACTTTAACTGAACATGTTTGAATGTAACATTGAGGTGAAGAATGAGGATATGATTAAGGCTTATTTCATTTTGGTAATCAAGGAAGTCCCCTCTTGAAAAGAAATCTTCTTTAAAAAAAAAAAAAAAAAAAAAAAGATAGAGGGGAGGAGAAATCCCAGGATAAGGACCTGAGTTCAGGTCCCCACATAAATAAATGTGGCAACAAACATTTCTAGTATTTGCACTGGGGTGGCAGAAACAGGGGGAGACAGGGGCTTGATGAGCACCCAGCCAAGTTGATCAGACATCCCAGGCTACTGAGAGACTTGATCTCATAACATGAGATGACAGTGAAGGACCCTAGCCAGCCCTGGCATGCTAAACACGGCTCTGGCAGGCCTTGCCCTTCCCCTCCCTCACCCCCCACCTCAAGTCCCTTTACCTTGATAAAAACCATTAGATTACATTCCTAAAGCCAGCCAGCAAGGTCTAGTCCCTTATTTGACCACTTCCTCCTCCTGAGGCTGACTACCAAAATCCAGCTATCAAAGTATTGAAGTCCAGCAAGGAAAAGCTCCCGTCGAGTCACCTAATTAGCATGCCCAATTAAAATTAAACACCTCATTCTAAGATGGTGTTTCTTCTTTTACTTTTATAAACTGCCATTTGCCTATGGGCCGTGTCTCTCTCCTCTCTACCCAGAGACAGTCCTTTGTGTCCCCTCCTCCCCTGGTACAAACACACTTCTCCTCTCCCTTGGTCCTTTCCCCTTCCCCCTGTCCTCTATCTCCTATCCTTTTCTCTTATTCTCTACCCTTTGTACCTCTGAGGCAAATAAATCTTCTTCATGCTGAGAACTTGGTCTTAAGGTATCATGAGCCATACTAGTCCATTCAGACAAGAAAAGCCAAGGTTGACCTTTGGACTCTATGTCTACTTTCTTACATGTGTGTGTGTGTGTGTTTACACATGTGAACATGAATACATACAAATATAAAAGAAGATTGGAATGTGCCTAGATGGCCCAACATGGTACCCATAGGAAGATGCTGTTTTCAGTAGTACAGTGGTAGAATGAGACTGTTGAATCATGAAAATGCATACATGTCAACAATGATAATGCTATGTGTTCTTTCCTGTATTTATCAGAGTCCTCTATGTGTGTGTGTGTGTGTGTGGAGGGGGCATTGGAGAGATAGAGACACAGATAGATAAAGTCAGAAGAGACAGACAGAGAGAAGGGGCATCAACAAAATGAGTTCTCATTCCAAAATGAAATGGGGAGCAAAGAAATTCTGAAGTGCACAAACATGGAAATATTCTTCCAGGGGCCAAACTAGTAAAAGTAGATTATTTTAGCTTCATACAAGAGGGAAAAACACTAAAGAAATCACTGCAGGTTGAAAGCAGATGACACCAGAAAATAACTTGAGTTCCCACTAATGAACAAAGACCCTCAGTAAAGGTAATGGCATAATTACAAAAGCAAACACAAAAATTCCAAAGTTCTCCTTCGCTCCCTCCACTGCTGTGAAAGCAACTTCATAGGCGAGCATAGAGTGCATTGTTGAGCCTTCGCTCTGCTGCTGTGAAAGCAACTTCATAGGAGAGCATATAGTGCATTGTTGAGCCTTTGGCATGGGGTGTATTAGCTTTGCCAGTAAGAGCAAGAAAAAAAAAGATGTGGGTAGGAACAAAGCTACATTGAGCTAAGAAACTATGCCAGATGGCAACTCGAAACCACAGGAACAAATTATAAATAAGAAGTTTAATATCGAAGAAGCCACAACTACGTAATTGTTATCTTTGATTTTCTTAACTCCTTAAAACACTCATTGTTAACAATGTATGTCTGACTCTGTAGCACTTATAGACACAATATGTACAATAGTGATATATGAAACGTAAGGAGAGGAAAGAGAATGATATAGGAGCCATGTCTTTATAGCCCAGCAGAATTAAGTTAACATAAATCGTAAGCTGATTTTGGTATGTTTAAACCCAAATAGTAAACCCTGGAGTGATCATAAGAAAACCATTCAAAGAGTAGAAGGTGTCTAGGGGAATGCAAATGTTACAAAATACTTACCTGACACATAAGGTGCCAGTTAGAAAGAGGAGAGATGAGAACTATGAATGACGTAAAGGGATATATGAGGATACTAACTTAATAGGAATGAATTAAATTATCTTATTAAAATAGAGGTTGTTAGAGAGGATGAAAACTACCAATTTTAACATCATGTAGTTTACAAAATGCATAATTTAAATTCCAAGCTAAATCAGTTATAACCGAAGTATGAACTAGGAACCAAAAGTCTATCTGGGTAAAATATAATAGCATGAGACAAAATGAAATCTAAATAAGACACTCTTAGAAGACACAAAGAAAAACATTGGTAAAGGAGGCAGTTTATTAGCAAGATGGTGAACCTGTATGTACTTTACAACAGAACCATCCAAAAGAGGGAAAATATTAAGAGGAATTATCCTAGCTTCACATTTGTTGCTGTGATAAAAGATCCTAACAGTGGCAATTTTAGGGGAGAAGAGTCTTATTTGGTTTAAAATCAAGGTTACAATCCATCACTGTGTGGAGGTCAAGGTAGGAACTGGAAGCAGCTAGTCATACCCACAGCCAAGAGTATGGGGAGAATAAATGGCAGCATGTTTATTCATGCTCACTCCTCTCTATATACTTATATAGCCTGAGATCCCCTGCCTAGGGAATGTTACCACCCAAGATGGTCTGGGTCTTTCCACATCAATTAACATGAGTAATAAGATAATCTTCATAGACATACTGAACATCCTACTCTACATAAGTCCTTATTAAGATTTCCTTTCCAAGTGACTCTAGGTTATATCAATTGATAATTAAAACTAACCAACAAAGTAATAAGAGACGTGTATAGTTCTAGTATGATGAGAAAAATCAGTATCAGACCTTTGGGGATGAGTAGAACCCCACGTAGATCAATAAGGAAAATAAAAGATTTTACTAATGTGTGTGTGTGTGTGTGTGTGTGTGTGTGTGCATAATTCCACAAGTAAACATCAGAATGTACATTTTCTCAAGTACACATGCTATTGGATGATATATAGCATATTTCAGCCACAAAACAATCACAATAAACTTTAAAGGTTGAAATAAAACAGTGTTGTTTCAACAGCAACAGAATGAAGCTAGATGTCAATAACAGATGAAAAGTCTGAAAAGGGAAAATTAGAGACTGTCTTAAGATAAATAAAAGGAAAATGAAGACACAGAATATTTTACTAACAGCTTCTGGCTATAAATGCCTGTACTTTAAAACTATATACAATTTCTCTGCTCAATAACCTAACTTTGTACCTTAAGACAGTAGAAAAATGAAATTACAAGTTAATCAAAAAGCAACTAGAAAAAGGAAATACTAGGACTTAGAATAGAAATTGATGTAGTCCTATAGAAAAACTTCAAGTAAAATAGAAAAATCTATAATGGAAATGAGTAAAAAAACTAGCACTGGGTCTTTATAAAGAAAAACAGAACTGACAAAGAGAACAGAGAAAAAACCATAATGATCAGAATCAGAAATAAAAGAGGGACCATGACTATGACTATACCAGAATAAAAATGTCATAAGATAATATTATATAAGATATACAGTTATATAAGATAATATTATATAGTAAAATTTAGTAATTTACATCAAATGGAAGAAATTATCCCAAAATGATACAAACTTTTAAAACTTAAGAAAAGGAAGTGTGGTCAGCCTTACAACAAGCGAAGTGATAATTAGCAATCTCAATGCTATCTATACCAAAATGTCTTCATGAATCCATTTTCCAAGTGCTCCAATAAGAGTCCACATCAATGCACTAAGGATATTTCCCCAAACTGTGAAGACAAGCAACACTTCCCAACTGCCTATGAGACAAAATTGCCAACACCAAACAATGATAGCCCAAGAAAAAGCACAATATGTCTGTGACTCAGGACTCAACAATCCTCGCCCAAATTCTAGCAAACCCAATCCAATGGGATATAAAGAGAGATGCACACTACAACCCAGCAGGATTTATGACGAAAACATAGGGTGGGTTATGTGGTAGTTTGGATGAGAACAGCCCCTCTCAGGCATGAATGTTTGAATTTCTGGATTCCAATTGTCATAGTGTTTGGTAAGTGTTGGAAGTTGTGGCCTTGGTGGATGAGGCGTGTCACTGAGGATGAGTTTAGAGGTTTCAACCAAGTCTAGCTCTCTTTCTGCCTCCTGCCTGCAGATATGGGTCTAATCTCTCAGCTGCTGCTCCAGTGCCATGCCTGCCTGCTACTTTACTCGCCACCATGATGGTCATGGACTTACCCTCTGAACCTGCAAGCAAGTCTCCAATGATAAGTTGCTTTGGTCATGGTATCTCTTCAAAGCAATAGAACAGTAACTTCAACAGGTTATATTACCCAAAGCCAATGATGATAATGAACACCATTCAAACGATAGAAAACTAAAACCATGTGTGTTTCAATAGAGACATCAAAAGCATTTGACAAAATGTAATACCTGTTTATAATGTAAAACCAAATGCAACAGGGTGTCTGGCCCATTGTATAAGGAGCTCTAGTCCTCACTGTCTTCTAAAGCAACTAAGATCTGAACAGGTTGACTAAGCTCCTGTTTACTGGACCACCCATTACGTTCTCTGTAAGTCTAAAGCGAGTTTTATCCAAATGAAAAAATAAAACCCAATCCTTTCCAAGTAAGAACCACAGTGAAGGACAGTTAAACACCGATGATTATGGACATGTTTGTAGATATTATCATATAATTATGCTGCTATTATGACTGAGTAGTAATTAGTGATTATCATTTTTAGGTGGTTTGTTGTTTGTTTGTTTGTCTTTGTCATATGCACATAAAGAAACAAACATTGCATTTGGTCTTAACACCTGTTCTCTCGACCTTAAGTGAAATCTAAACTTCCTTTGAAAACCTTAAAACAACACTTTGGCGATGTGAGTGAGGCCATTACCTAGACTTCCAACAATTCTCTTTCTACCCATAGGATTAAGATGGTCAGGGGTGACACGTGGCTGAGTGCCCCACTAGACTCTAGGCTGGGACACATACCCCCTAGACCTCAATTTGAAGGAAACTGTTCTCCATTCTTCTGTAACTATTTCTGCCATTACCCATGTCTGCCATCAGGCTGTGTACATGTCAAGAATAGAGACTCTGTCCTACAAGACTCTATCTGCTACATCTGTTGTTGTTGGCAGCACATCTGGGCACTGAAGGACTTAACAGATCACACCTGCAGTCCTGTGCTCTTGGACACATGGTATAGTTCATTAAATGGATGCATGAAGAGCATTCAGAGCAGAAGTCTAAGACACAGCCCGGACTTCCAGGGAAGTAAAAACTTGTCAGTGAGATGAAATTGCCAGGGGAAACAAGAAAGTTAGAGGAGAGTCTAGGCATGTGCTTTTTTGTGTATATGTGCTTTATTTATTTTCATTTCTTTAATCAACATTAAATATATAAAAAGGACCTCTAAGGAAGAAGAGGTGACTGGAGATAGAGGAAGCAAAGAAAGTCCTGGAGGATGAGTGACAGGAGATGCTCTTAAAAGAAGGAACAGAGAAAAGGGAGGGATTCACATGAAGACGGCAGGAAGACAGAAAGTCAGAGAAGCAACAGTACAGAGTGTAAAGGTCAGTGGAGCCATCGAAGGCCCCCAGAGCATACCGCAAAAGGCAAGGACCTCTCCAGGCCTTTGAGGCAAGAGAATTCAGCTTGAGAAGTGACTCAGAGGTTAAGAAAACAGACCTGCAGAGGACCTGGGTTAGGTTCCCAACACACACATAGCAGATCTCTCCTGCCTGTAACTCCTGTACTAGGAGATCTAAAGCCCTCTTCTGGTGTGTGTGTGTGTGTGTGTGTGTGTGTGTGTGTGTGTGTGTGTGTGTGTGTGTGTGTTGTATGTGTTTTGCTCACATACTCTGGTATGTTACATCTCCATGTCACTGTGACAAAAAAAAAAAACAACAACAAAAAAACCCTCTTAGGGCTGTGGAGGTGGCTCAGTGGATAAATCTCTAACTGGGCAGATGTGAGGATGAGAGTTCAATTCCCCAGCGGTCAGGTAAAAGCCAGACATGTATGGCATCCTCACAGAATCTGAGCACTTAAATCTGTACTCAGGAGACAGGTACAGGGATGGCTAGAGAGGCTGGCTAGCTAAACTAGATGACTCTGAGAACTCTGGGTCCAAGGAGAGACCCTGTCTCAGTGAATAACAGGAGGGCAACTGAGGAAGATCAGAAGTCAGCATCTGATGTTGACTTCTAGCCTCTGTTTATATGTGCACGCGCACGTGCACACACATACAGACACACACACACTGAGTGTGCATCTGAACACACATGTCCAAACACTCATGTGTTTGGGGGTCCTTTTTTCACCTGTACACATGGGCATATGAGTGCAGGCCCACATATAACATTTATGGAGATGTCCATATGCATCTGTACATATATATACATGGGCATATGTGCACCACACAGGTGCACAGGACATTCCTGAATGTTCCTTTCTTACCTGTTAAGGCTTTTCTCATTCATAAATCTCTTCATTCATTTAAAAAAATTTTCACTGTCTACAGGACGTCAGTTACTCTATTAAAAATGGGGAAAGAACAGATCACTTTATTCACAAAACTGAAATTTTGATAAAAGGAGATTACACCACCACAACAACAACTGAAATAATTACAAGAAAGAAAATCAATTAATAAGATAATGGGCAGTCTGAATAAATTGCATAAAAAGGTTACATGGATGGCTGGAGAGATAGCCCAGAAATTCTTGCAAAGGACCAATACTCAGTTCTCAGCACCCACATGTTAGCTAACAACCATCAGTAACTGGTTCCAAGAGGTCTGACGCTCTCTACTGTCCTCCACAGGTGCTCACCTGCACATGGTGCACGGATTTACAAGCAAGAAAGACACCAATACACATAAAGTAAAAGTAAATATTTTTTAGAAGATTAAGTAGGAGGAAGTCACATAGATTAGCAGAGAAGGCTTGTGTGACAAACTTTATGCAGAGGACCATGACATCCGCTGATGTCCATTCCTTCTTTTCCCCAAACATACGGCGAGCCTACATCCCTCCACATCTTTCCTCCTGCACACAAGTCCATTCAGAATGTGAGCAGGCTTGTGGGTTAGGATTTTGAAGACATGGTATGCTCCAGTCGGATAAGGGCAGCAATGAAGCCAAGCTGCAAAGTGGGTCCTTGAATCTTTGTATCAAGAGAGCTACTTGCCAACTACGGTGGTCACCATGAGACGGCACATGATGGTACCCTGGATTACCATGAGAGACAGTGTTATAGAGATCAGGAAGGGCTTCCCTGGGAAAACAGTCCTGATGAGGAGAGAAAAAAAATGACAGAAGTTAATGCCATAGGGGGGTTGTACCTGAGATTGAGGACTGTGAGAGTAAGAGCTGTGAGCCAGGAAAGGGTGAGTGTCAGAAAATGAGAATAAGAAGAATCTGCTGGAACCAGCGAGAGCGCACTAACGGGCAAGAACAAAACGAGGTAGGCAGAAGAGGACCACGGATGCCAGTTCAGTCAGTCTAAGCCACTATGGCCCCCAGGGAAGGCACCCTCTCAGTTCTTTGTGAACACCACCAAGTCCAGGCTGGTGATCATTACTGAGTGCCCAGTATCTCATGAGTCTGTTGCTTACATGTCTCATGTTATGGGTGGGACCCTGCTGCCGTGGCTTGAATGTGGGGTATCCTCCTTAGGCTCACGAGTTTGAACACTGGGTCCCCGGATGGTGAAGTTGTCTGAGAAGGCTGTGGAACTTTCAAGAGGAGGAAGCTTGCTGGAAGAAATGAGTCTATAGAGGTGGGTATCAAGGTCTTACAGCTGGCCTCAGCTGCACACTTCTGCCATGCCTTAGAGCCACTTCCTGCCATCCCTTGCCTTCCCCAATGGACTATATGCCAAAAAATGAATCCCACCTCCCTTAAGTCACTTTTGTCACTTGGTTACAATAACAAAAAAAGTCACACAGGTGGCCCCTGCCCAATAGGTTTCTGATTTTAAATATTTCAGTATGCACACATATTTGTAGATGTTTCTAGTGTCGATTGTGACACTGCAGGTCTCTATGTCACTGTGGCTGGGACTGGCATGAAGATCATTGGGTTAAGGAGCAAAGAAGGATTCTTGGAGACAACTCATCTCCCTGGGACTTTGATTGTTACCACTGTAAAGCGACCTCCTTTCAGAGAGTCCTTCATTCCCTGCACCCACTTTCCCCCCAGGTTCTTTCTAAGGATGACCCATTTCTAACTAAGATTTCTTCCAGATAACAGGTTGTGGGGAGCCTTCATTAAAGAGAGAAGTTTCTCCTTCAATGGAAATGACTAGAAACTGTGAAAAGACACAGTTTGAAGTGAAGGCCCCCTGCCAGTACGATGACCCAGTTAAGAACCAAAACAAAGAACAGATAAACCAGGGGAATACACATGGGTCCCTGCCACCCCCTCCTTCCAGCTTCTGCAGGTTACAGAGGCTCCTATGAAGTGTTTAAACATGGTAAGCTAATTTCACTTCCCAGAAATGGAAGATGTCAGGCTCTACCGCAAGGGTCTCCCTAAAGAAGTCAAGGTGTGATCTTATTCACACTAATGATGTGGGTTTTTATTCCTAGCTAGTAAAGGGCAGACTTCCCCACTGTGTTGCGCCCCACTCCACCATCCATGGTGGGAAACAAGCAAAGCCTGCTGCTGTGGTCAGAACAGCTCAGCAATGGTTCTCCACCTACTAATTAGGGGATGAGTTAGGTGTTGCAACTACAGGAAAGATGGATGTGGTATCAAAATGAAAAGTGCTTTTCAGGGAAGTGGGTTTGGTTTTTGTTTTAAATATCTACTGCTTTATCCCCCAATGACTCACAAGAATAAAAGGATAACTTTGTAAACTTTCTGTTACTGGGACAAAGTACCTAAAGTAAATAACTTAAAAGAACAAAGCCCATGGTAGCATGGTACTTTAGTGACTGAGTATGTGGCAGAGACGATATGTTCACTTGAGACAGCCAGGATGCAGAGAACGGAGAAGGGTCATCATCCCTTTCAAACCACGTACCCCAGGACCCAACTTCCTCCCAAAGACCTCACTCCCCGAAATGGTCCACTTTCCCTAAACCACCAAGTTGATGACCTTCAGTACGTGTCACTGGGAGGGACATTTCTGACCCAAATTTTAGAAAATACCTCTCGAGGTTTAAAATCAGAGCTTAAAACAAGCAGAGACAAGCATGAACTTTTAAAAAGTTTCTTATCTCATCTTTTAAATTCTTGCAAGTGTTTTTTTTTTATCATGCTGAGGGTTCTATATTTGCATTAGAACAAAAACACTCTGTCTTCCAACTGTCTGAACAACACTCTCAAGACAAACAATATCACATTTATCTTAGGCCTTCGAAGAAAATAACTCTGACCCCCTAAAGAGCATCAGCGACCCTGTTGTAGAAGTGTGTTTGTCTGTAAACTCATGACAATCATTTGTGTGAAGGTCACTCTCTACCAGCATGGGTGAGACAGCAGAAAAGTAGATTCCTTGGCACCTCAGTGTCAGCCTTGGTTGCTCCTACAAGGCTTTCAGAAATGCTGGAGAAGGGCAGGCAAGGATTTAACCTGGTGTCGTGGGCTATGGCCATTGGTGGTTAAGCCAAGATCACAGAGGTATCATGGCTTGTGATGGATGGGTAGGTAAGAGCCAATGGCAGCATATTAGAAGAGGGATCTTTACTCAATGGGCAGTTTCTTGTGCACCACATTCATTTCCTTTAGCTTCCTTCTTGTCCTCTGCTCTCTAGAGGAGAGGCGACCAACTCCTGGAATTCCTGAGTGTGAGAAACCACAGACTAATTGTCACCTTGGGGGTTTCTTTCTCCCCCACTAAAATATGAATTATTGTTGTTGCTGCCCTAGCAAATTAACATCTTCATTGCGAAACGTTACAACTCGCCCAGTATTCTTACTACTATGGCTACATAGTAAGGCTGCACACTATAGAAAACAATCTGAGGCCGGGGAGATAGGGCTGGTACTTCCTTCTTTTCCTCGTTTTTCAGAAAAGGAGATGCAAGGAGCAAATCAAAAGCAGGATGGGGGTGAGGGGAGAAGACATATGAAGTGAGAAGACCCATGGCCTACTGGGAATTAAACAGTGGACTGAGGTTCAACATGATCTCCCTCCAAGTGGGGTCAGCCAGCTCAGAGTCCTAGAAAGATGTTTCTCATTCCCCCTAATCTCACACATTTGTACTTTTGTTAGTTCCCACCCATTACTGGAAGCTTTTTTTTTTTTTTTTTTTTTTTTTTAACGTTTCCTTGAGTGCTTGTGATTATAGTATATTTAACTACTGACATATCTTTCCATAGATAAATTCAATATTTTTAATTCTACTTCCTGGAAAATTGTCAATAGCTTAAGACATTATCTGATTTTATTCTTACAGTGAATTGGAGATGTCAAATAGATATAAATGTAGCACTCAGGGAGCTGGGGAGATAGATGGTCTAGTGGTTAAAAGCACTGTTTGTTCTTCCAGAAGTCCAGAGTTCAATTCCCAGCAACCACATGGTAGTTCATAACCATCTATACTAGGATCTGATACCCTATTCATATACATTAAATAAATAGATCTTTTCAAAAAACAAATGTAGCGCTCTTGAGTTTTCAAGGTGAAGGTAGATCAAGTAGAATCTCCATTCAACTTGTAGGGCAGTGGGCAGAAAGGACAAGTCCAGTGATATTTTTTAATGTATTTTTATTTCTTCTTTGAGAATGTCATAGGTGTAGATGACGTATTTTGATCATATCCACCTCCCACAACTCGACCCAAGCCCCTCCTACTAACACCCCCTGCCCCTGCCCCTGCCAACATCCTGTCCTTGTTTGTTTGGGTGTTTTTCAAACCTACGGAGTCCAGTTAGCGCTACTTGGATGTGCACAAGTGTGGGACTACGCACTGGAACACAGAGACCCTACCAGGAGTCATAGCCCTGAAGAAAACTGACACTTCCTCCCTTGGCAAATATCAATTGCCAATAGCGCCACCACCAATGGCAGGATAAACTCAGTACTTCACCGCTTCCAGTCTTCCTTCAATCTGATTACCCTTCCAATATTTTTATCTTAAGATCTGACAACCTGTCAACTCATCGTAGCATGTTTCTTCTCCAGAATGCACCATGGAGAGCTTTCTCTCTATAGTCACAGGTGCTGCCGATAATGTGTCTGCCTGTGAAATATAATCCCTTTGTGTCATAAGATAAAGGCAAATGTGCTTTCCATCTCTCAGTGGGATCACATCCGTCCCCACCCCGACCCTGAGTCCTAACACTCAACGCCTCACTGTTTTGTCCATACTTTAAATATGGAAAAGCAGAAGCGCCTGCAGGTTACAGCATTGTAGTGAGCACTGCAAAGCCATTACCAGTCGAAAATGTTATTCACTAGAAAGACTTCCAAAAAAGCCTGACAGAATACCAATGTTCCAGGAAAGCCTGCTTCGTTTCAAACACCATTTGCTTTGTAATTCTTTAACAATAGTATCCATTTTTGTGGTTTTTGTAGCAGAAGATAGATAGTATAATACGCTGGGTCATGTAATATAATCCTGACAAAGGCTAGAATAAAATCAATACATGAAAACATTTGCTTTGCCATATTGGTGCAGAATACTATTTGTGCTATTTCTGGCTTAATTTGTACATTGAGAGAATATTTTATACTCATATTTTATTCTGCCTTTCCTTGAATGCAACTTTGACATAAACTTAGTAATTCCTGTGTAATTATAACCTAAGTCAAGATGGCTTACTATTAAACTCCACTTAGGGTTTATGGAGAAACAAGTAGGTCTTAAGAGATGACTTTTATGAGTCCTACTGACTCCTTTTGGGGAAAGGTATTATGAAAAAGATGAAGAAGATGGAGGAGGAAGAGAAAGAGGAGGAGGAGGAGGAGGAAGTAGAGGATGGAGGTGGATGTAGAGGAGGAGGTGAAAGAACAGGAGGAAGCAGCAGACAGGAAGGAAAGGTGCATCGTAAGTTGACAGCCAGGACTGATTTCTAAATACAGCTTTCAGAATTCATTCCATCAACCTTTTAGAAGGTCATTTCCTCACAAGAACACATCCAAGGCTTTCTCTCAGCAAAATGGCATCCAGTGACTAAGTACAGGCTCAATCATAGCCAAATGACCAGGTATAAAAGGGATTGAGGGAAGAAAGAAGGAAGACAGGATTTCTTGGGCATTTTCTTTGGGGTATAACTTCTGCCTATTTTATATATACTATGTAGTTATCCCTTGGTTTCCAGGAGGGATTGGTTCTAGAGCCTCTCCAACAAATGCCAAAACCCCAGGCTGTCCAAGTCCTTTTTGGCAAATTGCAGACTGCTTGCTTATCACCTTCCCACGTCATCCTGTTTATTCTAAACCATCTCTAGAAGACTTGCCACATTTAGTGTAAATGCCTTGTGAATAGCTGCCATCAATGTTTTTAGGGCAGAATGATGAAAACAAGAAGTAAACCTATATATACTCATGATAGAAGCAACATCCTCAGTTATTTTCAGTCTATGAGTGTTTGAATCCATGAGTGCAAAACCGGATGACGTGGACCTAGGACCGTTGGCATATAAATTGAGGTCCCAAGGCTGAAAAAAACTGGTCCAAATCACACAATGCATAAGGAATTCAAACTAGCTGTGTTCCATGGTTTGCCTTATTTCTATCACACCTGGGTTTGTCTCACAGGAAATCTCTGATGCAGCCAGCAGAGACAAGAACTCAAGAGAAAATGATGCAAACTGCCCACACGGTGGCAGACATTCCTGTGGGCTAAGATAGGAGACCTTCATCCACCCTGAGAACCCCTCCAAGAGCCATGGATGCTCTATAGTTCACAGAGCTCCCAACATTCTGCACTGATTAGGGATCAGGAAAGGAAAGTTTTTAGCCATAGTCCGCACGTTGGCTGGTTATCTTAGGCAGGGAAAATACAAAGAAGAAAGGTGGAGAATCACTTCTTATGCTGGAGGTCGAATCAAGAGGATTTAAGTTTGAGATGGATCTGGGCCATCCACTAAGTTCTAGGCAAACCTGTTTCGAAAGTGAGTACTAATAATTCAGTAAATACAAACTGATGTGTGACTTTACCTGGGAGACATGATCAAATGTACATTCTTTCTAGAGAAGATACAAATGACAGATCAGAGAAATTATTCTACCCAAGTCCAATGTGATGAATTAATGATTTATTCTACACTTCTTATTTTGAGCTTTAAAACTTGGGGGTGAGGTCTACACCTACACCTGTTTGTGTTTCTCCAGGTAAACCACCTTCTCATTTCTTCCACTCAAACCAAGAAACCCCAGTAATCTCAATCAGGCCTCATGCAGACAGCATCAGGACCAGTCCTTATACTCAGTTCCCAGACTCATGCACTGGACAGGTTTAGCTGGTCTGGAAGGAGCAGCCCTAAAGCATCAGGAATCACGTCTTAATGTTCCATCACTGGTGACTAGGACAATGCCAGACAAGTAAGTGCTGTCTCTAGTTCTGTTGAATTTCATTTGGTTGTTAAAGCAGCATGAAATTGGAAAGAAGCCAAGTAGTTTTCCCACTGATAGATGGATAATGAGTAGCAGAGCCAGTGCTGGAAACCAAGTGTCTCAAAAATTGAAGTGGGCCTCATATTATTGTGAATTGTCTCTGATCAACCGTGACTTGCACTCCAACTTGCTGGTGACTAAATCATGACAATTGTAGAGCACACCCCTAGGGATGTCTGTGACAATATTTCTAGAGACAGCAAGAATGTGAGGACTCTGATATAATGAGTGGCTTACTTACTCATCATCATTATTGGGGGGGGGCGGTGGTTTGAAAAGCTGGAAGTTCGGGCCTAGTTGAAGGAAGTAGGTCATTAGAAGCATGTCCTTGAGGGTATAGTTTCCCTCATCTCTTTCTGTCTCCTTTTCCTGCACATTTTGACTTCCGTGATAATGAATTCCACTGACCTCCATCCATGATGGATTAAATCCTGTGAAACTGTATGCCAAAATAAACCATTCTTCCTTTTAAGAGTCCAATCAGCTATTCTGTCATAGCCACACACGTAACTAATACAGACCTGTAGAATTACACTTTGCAGGAATGAAGGAATCGTACAGATAATATGCTTTTAATTGCAAACGATAGAGAACCTAAGCCAAGTGACTTGAATAAGGAGTTGCATTAGCTCACATAAGTGGAAGTCTAGATGTACTAATTTTATGGAATAGTGAGTATTCATATGATGACAAGCAAAAAAGCAGAGAACAGGACTGAGACCAAGTCCATAGATCTGTCACTAGTGAACTACTTCTACCAGCCATAACCCAGCTTATAAAGGTTTTTAAATCTCCCACAGTATGTATAATCTGTGGAACAAGTGCTCAAATTATAAACTCACAGATGACCGTGTAGACGAAAGCAAAAGGCGGGTAAGGTGCTCCATATGACGCGTCTCTGCCTTAGTTAATTCTCTCATGGTATCTTAGTTATGATTTCCATTGCTGTGAAGAGACACCATGACCAAGGCAACTCTTACAAAAGACAATATTTAATTGAGGCTGGCTTACAGTTTCAGAAGTCTAGACCAATATCATGTGGGAAGAAGCAAGGCAGTGTGCAGACAGACATGATACTGGAGGAACCAAGAGTTATACATTTTGATCTGAAGGCAGACAGGAAGAGACTCTGGATCACACTGGCCACACTTGAGCATGTATATGAGACTTCAAAGCCCCACCACCTCCACAGCTATACAGTTCCTCTAATATGGCTACACCTCCTCCAACAAGGCCCTACGTCTTAATAGTGCCACTTCCCGTGGGCCAAGCATATTCAAACCACCACACATGGCTATAATAAAAATACCTGGCAAAAGCAACTTCTGGGAGAAAAAGCTCATTCTGGCTCACAGTTGAAGGGTTCAGTTCCTTATGGGGAAGTCAAAGCAGCAAGCAGCTGCTCACATTGCATTCATGATAGGAAAACCAAGAATAATAAATACATGCTTCTACTTAGCCACATTTCCTATGTTGTGCAGTCCAGGACAGAACCCAGGGCATGGTACAAGTCATGGCGGGCAAGTCTACCCACCTAAGTTAATGTAACCAAGATAACCTCTTACAGACATACCCATTTCCAAGGTGAGTCTAGTTCTCAAGTTGACAACTGAGGTTAACACAAGTCTCTGGTCTTGTGTGTGTTCATGGCTCCACCCTCTTTCTTGTTCTTCATCCTTAAGTTGAGAGTAAAAAGTGACAGTGTTACTGAGCATCTCATCTGTGCTCTAAAAGGTCCAAAGCAAGAGGAGACTATCTCCTTCCATTCTCTGCTGAGGACAAAGAAATACCTAGAGGAATCAACATTCTCTTTGATATCATGGGCTTACCTGCATCATGAGCCCCCTTTCTATCCAATGCCCCCATCCTATTGAATGCTGTGCATGAATGGAATTACAACAATTGTCTCAGACTCTTTAGGGTGCATGCCTGGGGGTGAGAATCAGGAAGCCTGGTAATCTAACTATTCCACACACATAGGAGGGTGTGTGTGAGTTCTAAGCATATGCTATGCCATTTTTATAATGGACTTGAGTATCCTTAAAGTTTCATAACCGTGGGCATCCTGAAGGCAATCACCCTATACTATTATATACTGAGTGGTGACTGAACTTTTTAACTGAAGGACCACCAAAATAAAAACACAACAAAGTCACTTTGTTACATTGCTGCACCAATTTCAAATTTCCCTAAACTCTTCAGACTAATAGCTGTCTTGATTTCTACTTCAAGTCAAAAGAGAATGCTGCCAGTTTTGTTGACAGCAAAGAAAATGCGGTTAACTATTTTGCAGGCAGTTCATGTGTTCAACTCTCAATGTCTATTATGAATGTATCATGAGTCAAGCTATACTTGGCATATCTGTGAAAGAGTGTGTGAAGCTTTCATGCAGAACAAAAAAAAAAACAATAACACCCATATTCGTGGATGGTGATATTCTGGGATAACCATATGTGACTAGTGTATCTTCAAAATATTTTATTCTGTTGATATGTGTAAGGCTTGACAATGCTGTTTTCTCGGCCTCTGGTGTTCAAGGAGGCTACAGAGCTGGCAGCCTAGAGTGTTCTTATTTTCATATTCATGGGCAAAAAGTTACATCAAAGATACTCTTCCAGCATAACATGGTAACGGTGGCTTAAAGAGCAACAATATGTCCCCTTAGAAAGAACATTTTGTTTTTGTTTTACATGTGTTTTCCTGCATGTGTGCCTTATACCATGTGCATTGTCTGGTGCTCATGGCAGTGAGAAGAGGGAATTCGATCCCCCTGGAACTGGATTTACAGATGGTTGTGAACCTCATGTGGTTGCTGGGAACCAAACTGAGTCCTTGGCCAGAGCAATGACTACTTTTGACTGCTGATCCATCTTTCTAACTCCAGAATCTCGGTTCTGAGGGTCACAAAAAACTTTGATCTTTAATAGAAGGATTTCCCGATGAGTCACTAAGCGAGCAGAGTCCAACTTGTACTTAGCTAGTGAATTTTTTTTAATGGCACAAGTGTTTTATGGTATAAATGTTTAACAGAACCAAATAGGGTTCATTGGTACCTAGGCTGGTATAACAACATAAGGGTAGTGTCCAGAGATATGATATGCAGTTTGTGTCCTATTTATTAATGAGTGCCCCATCTAGTTATTAAAAGGACTTAGGGAAGCTTAGATAGAGACTTGGTGTGTAAGGAAAAAAAAAACTTAAATAAGTTTTTAAACTTAAAAGCTTAAGGCCAAGGAAAATAAGGAAAGTATCTCAAGTTTCTTTGAAATTCGGGATGCAAGCAAAGTCGTAAGCCAGTCCTAGGATTTTTCCTCTATGAAATATGCATGTGTATATCATATTTTATAGAACCAAATATACACAAATCTGGACTTCGAAGGCAGAGAACTTATGAAGCTGACATTTACATTTTAAATGTATTTTTCAGTTTACAAAACAATTCATCATTATATTCTTTTAAGTGGTGGGTCTCTTGCATTTAGAATATACTCATGCTGCTGTAGATAAACTCCAGATTCAGATTTTCTATATAGGGCACTTTCAATCCTTTCAGCTATAAGAGGGACATAAATACATAATTTCTGTTGTGTAATATGTGAGTGTGCCATTGCCATGTCGAGATATGACATCAACCACTCTACTGCAGACAGCCTGTCAGAGACTAGAGGGTCTCAGTAGCTCAGTTTTAGAAAAGTGCCTGTCTCAAAAGCACAGGGGCCTGAGTTCAATTCCTAGAACCCATGTGAAAAGTTGGAAGTGATGATGTGTGCTTGGAATTCAAATACTGGAGAGGCAGGGACAAGTAAGTAAAGATACCTGGAGCATAGGAGCCAGCCTAGTCTACTTGGTGGATAGTGCCTAAAAAAAAATGATGCCTAAGGTTATCCTCCAGCCTCTACATGCAATGTGCACGCATGTGGGCAAGCACATACACAACATGAGAAGGGATTTACATCCAACTGGAGAAGAGTGTCAGAATATTCTCCAATCGGGCTAGGATTTCAACTATTTTCAAACAAGCTGGTTTGTTGGATGATAGGGCTGGTCACACCTCTGAAAGTAATGACTAGAGCTCACTCTGGCCCCATTCATACTGTGATGTCTGTTAGGCGGTCATGGCTTCAAGGGAAGACAAGATCTCACCTGATAGTGCCTTGCTCAACACCAGGAGCCTAGCAGGCACCCAAAGAACAGCCTGAATCTTGCTCCCAGAAAGGAATGAACAAATCCCTTTTTCAATTCTGAATTTATAGGGGTTTCAGCAACAGATTAGCTTCAGGGTCCATTTTGAAGCTGTGGGTTGGTACCCTTAGCGGTATAGAAATGAAGAGTCAAACCAAGACGACAGAGAGATAGGGCAAGAGGAAGAGACAAGTTACTGGATGACACGGAGGGGACACAGCTGCTCCTGAAATAAAATATATGGGGGTCAGATGAGCACAATAAACTACAGTTACACAGTGACCTGGAATTGGCTCTAGGGAAGAGAAGGACTGTTAGACCTTTGACCTTTCCATAGTTATCTCCCAAGCAGCAATACTCTTCTGGTTTATGCCCCTCCCATGACTGTCCTTGATATTCCTTTAATCACCAGAATTACAGATGCCGAAAATGAATAACCTGCACCTCACTGAGAGATCCCAGGGCATCTCATACACAGAAACTTGCAATGGCAATCCTGTCTTACTCTGTCTTCTTGCTATTTTTCTCAACAATTTGGCAGTTAATCCTTTCTCTCTCTCTCTCTCTCTCTCTCTCTCTCTCTCTCTCTCTCTCTCTCTCTCTCTCTCTGTGTGTGTGTGTGTGTATGTGTGTGTGTGTGTTGGTTTGTGTGTGGGATGTGTGTGTGTGTTGTTGGTGTGTGTATGCGTGTATATCTATGTGTGTTGGTGAAACACTGATTTTGACTAAAAGCAAGCTTCAATAAAGTATCTTCACAAAATTGAAATAAATTCTAAAGTTTAGGGTCATAACTCTCAGTTTTCTGGGTTACACTTCAGAGGTCATTCTTATATCAAGTATAATGTGGTTGTGGGGGCGGGGCAGAGATGGTAGGATCCCAAGACCTTGCAGGTCACGTGGCCTGTTGGAAACAGAGATCTTTTAGGTCAAGACAAGAAGAGGGTAAGAAATAGAGGAGGACAACAGAACTCCTGCTCTGGACTCCTCCTCTGTACATGGACATGTGCACAACCACACACTCATGTGCATACAGCACACACACAAGCACACACACACACTGAAATCAATTTTTGAAACATTAGAATTTTGCTTTTGAAATAAGCAGCAAGGTATAGGTCTACTTATTTTCTTATAAAATCTTCCAACAGCTAAATCCAAAGAAAACTGTGCCTTTAAATTTTTGTTTTCTGTTGAAAAATTCAAGAGGGTTTTTTTTTTGTTAATTTATTTTTGCATTTATTGTTGGATAATGATGCAGTAGAGAAACATATAAAACACAAGCTGTCTCTTATTTTGTTGGGTGACAAGTTGCTCAATTAAAAACAGGTTATGTTAAGTGCCCTTGGCCCCTCCGAGCTGATACTGTATTGTTCAGAATAGTACAGGTCACCCTCACTTATTTCCAATGCATCTGTTACATTAGTAGGTGCTAATTAAACATGCGTTTGTGGAGTGACTTTACATAAGACCATTTTGCAGTTTCCTGGATTATTTATGCAACACTTAGGGATCTGTGGGTCACCAATCTTACTATATGCTCCGCTTCCTAAAATTATTAATGGAAAGAAAAGTCCCTCTAACAGAGCTTCTACAAATGTGCCCAGAAAAATATCCAAGCCCAAATATTAAAGCAAACAAAAATATATCATCCACACACACCATGTTCTGTAGTTCCCAGAAATTTGATAAACCAACAGAAATGTTCATTATTAGAGATGATGCTTTAACTGAAATTCCTCAATTCCTCCCTTTGGAAAACTGACCTGTCTGTGGGAGCATCATCAACAAAGAAGATGGCAAATGCCAAGATTCTCTGGTAGCTGGGGGCTCAGTATGGCCTGGTAAGTCCTACCTTCTGATCCAGTATGATCATGATCCTCCCTGACGTTTCCCACGGCTAAGTGTCAAATGCACCTAAAACCTTTAAATATGGGGCTAGAACCTTAGCTTAGTTAGTAGACTGCTTGCCAACCAAGCACAAAACACTAAACTTGAGCTTATGTTTTGAGCACATATAAAATTTGACATGGTGTGACTCGCCTATAATCCCAACATTCAGCAGGCTGACAGACTGTAAGGTTAAGGTCAGCCTTGGTTCCATAGCAAATCTGAGACCAACTGGGATACATGTGATGTCGTCTAAAACACAAGAGCAAAACCCAAACAAATGAACAAAACCACAACCTCAAATTTGAGGAACCCCTAACTCTTCTCAGATTTTTTTCAATGGCGGTATAGCACTGACTGCCCTCCTTGGGAAATGGTTTCCTACATAACTGTAGTAGTTTCCTCACCTTAATTCCTTTTGAGGCTCTGGCTCTTCCTTCCTTTCTTCTCAGAATGTCTGAAATGAGGAAAAGGTCTTGGTGAATTAATTAAGCCTTGATTCTTAATCCAAAATGGGGTATGCACATCTCTGCAAAGTTCTAGGGTAGAGACAGTTTGTCTTTGCTTAATTGGCTGTCCTTTTTATGTGATCTCAGAAACTTCTTGCTGGTGATAGACTGGCATCTCACAGAGCTATTGGAAAAATGTTTTGAGAATGTCACAATACACCATCTTTAAAAGACTATTCTAACTCAAATGACCATGATGGTCCCCTTTGCTGGGTCTCCCTGTCCTCCCACGAAGGCTATCAGATCCCACAGCAGCTTGGCTTGATGACTCTATATAGTCAATAATTAAATAAAAAATATACTCAAGGGGCTGAAGAGATGGCTTTGTTCCAGTCTGCTGATCTTGCAGAGGACCCAGGTTCAGTCTCCAGAACCATGGCAGCTCACAACCATATATAACTCAGATTCCAGGAGATCTAACTCCCTCTTCTAGTTTCCATGAGAATCAGGCACACATGTGGTGCACAGACAGACATACATGCAGGCAAAACACTCTTACATATAAGATAAAACAATTCCTAAAATGTTACTCATGCTTGGGTGATTTCTGTGCCTACCAGTCACATAGTTCACAGTATTTAGCACACAGCCCAGAGTACAGTAAGCTAAAGAAAGCTGTAAGGACTAATGCTCTCAGCGATAGGACAGACGCTTGGGGTTTCAGCCAAATCTTGTAAATTTAGCAAAGAATATCAGAGCAACTCCTTCTGTTACCCTAAATGTCAGGGGCTCTTGCATTTTCATGAAGAACGCACAGGTCTTGGATTTTTAAAGGTCTTATATGAGCACATTCATGGAAAATCACAAGCTTCTCTGCACTGAAGAAGCTCTATGCTACAATTAGAGACATGAGAAAAGCTGACCTGGAAATTCCAGTAGGTCTTTGTGCTCCCCTTATTAATTAGATCAGAGCTTAGCATTCTAGAGGTTCTCCAGATGACCTGTCTCAGGACCATGATGACCAAGTCCTCCTTACCCAAGCCAAGTTTGCTTTACCAGCTGAAATTGTACTGGGCAAACTGCATTCTATTTAAAACCCATAAAATCATGTTTAATATAAAGAGCATACTTGGTTTTTTTTTTTTAAAGATTGTGTGTGCGTGTGTGCGTGCGTGCGCACATGCACCTGTCTGTGTGATGATACAAGTATGTGCATATTGTGGTCTGCGTGTGTGCAACTGTGAGTACTGCATACCACAGTGAACCTATAGTGGTTAGGAGACAACTTCAGATGCCCATCCTATGGGATAAGGTCTAGTGCTATGTGTTAGGCTAGCAGCCTGAGAGCTTTGGAGATTTTCCTGTCTTGTTGAAGGAGAGCTGGGATTACAAATGAACAGCACTATACTCAGTTTTATGGGAGATTTGAACTCGGGGGCCTCACCTTCAAGAAGAGTGTTTAATACACTGAGCCATTTTCCCAACCACCAACTTCAAGCATTTCTTTTTTCTAATGTTTATTTATCTTTCTGTTCTACATATGAGTGTTTGCCTGCACATGTGCATGTTATGTCACATGCATGCAGTGCCCTTAGAGGCCAGAAGAGGGCATTGGATCCCCCAGAACTGGAATTATAGACTGTTGTGAGCCACCAGGTAGGCCTTGTGACACAAACCCAGAATCTTTACAAAAACAGAAAGTGCTCTTTACAGCCCGACACAGTTTCAGCGGCACCCCCATGAATTTCCCTGTAATCTTGTTACATCTGCCCTTGAATCCTAAGGAATGTCTGGTCCTCCCTCATGTGAAATGGGTTAGAATTTTCACATGGCCTACCTTCCTTTGATCACTTATCATGTAAATTCCATACTATTTAGAACTTAACAAGAAAAAAAATATCCATTGTTTGGATATATTCAGAGCAGACATATTTTTTCCAAATATTTTAAGTTGATTTTGTTTATAATGCAATAGGATATATATATGTAATGTATATGTATATAAAATTCATATTTAAATGTGAATACCTGTATGAGTTTTGTGTGCCACATCTGTACAGGAACCCACAGAGGTCACAAGAGGCCAGTGAATCCCTGAAGTTGGAGTCACAAATGATTGTGAGGTTTCATGTGGGTGCTGGGAACCAAGCCCAGATGATCTGCAGCCGCAGAACACACTGTTAACCGTGGATCCATCTCTCCAACGCCCCCAAATATTTTTGCCTGCAGCTTATTGAACCCACAGATGCAAGAGCCACAGCTATGGGGCCAATTCTGCTTCCTCTCTTGAGTGGCTTGTGGATATCTATTTTATCACTTGGTTGATTCAGTTCTTCCCAGGCTCTGGTCTGGCACGAAGTTCATATGTGACCTGTGGAAGACTAACTGTCCTAAGATAACCAGCATCTTATATTTACAAGACTGCTAATTCTCAAAGCAAATAAGTTCCCATTTATTTGTTGAGTTTCATCCTCTCACTTTTGATTTTGACTTTGAGGTTATGCCTAACAACTTCAACTCAGACACAAACTACCTCTGTGTCTACTCTCTCATCAACGTTTCTACCTTGCTTTGATTCACCTAGCCTTGGCTTCCCTATTGGAAGCCTCCTACAATTATAGCCAACTCTCATTTATATAAAATGGGCCCATTTCAGCTTAGTGGGCCACAGAGGAGTAACAAAGAACATTGACTACACACAGTAAACAAAGCAGATGGCTGCGGGCCTGTGCCATTTTGCAACTAAATGGCTGTATTTTGAGGTTGTTGGGTTCACAAGCCACACAGGTATACTTTCCTTGGGCTTGCCTTTTCTGTGACCTCTTCTAGTGGCTTGATCCGATTCTTACCTTGAAGATGGCTTCCTAGACCTTGAGGACCCAGGTAGTCTGCTGTATCTGTATAGCGCCTATTGTTTGCATCCTGTTGTAGGCATTTACCACAGCCTGATAGCACATGGGCAAATGAATGTGGAATTCTCCTTATGAGTCTCTTTGCCTCTTTGACAGATAGGCCATGATAGGACTCTGGAGCATCTAGCATGGTTTTGAGATAAAATCAAAGAAAAGGAAAAGAATTAGTATTGTGATGACGGCTATCTCAAACTCATAGATAGGCAGGCTGGCGAGTCAAAGGGAAAACACATCACATCAGGCTCATGGCTACCTACAGCTCAAGGATTATGGGAATTAGGGCAATGGGAAGGGCGTACAGAGTGCAGAGTTTGCCAATGCCATGTACAGAGTAAACATCTCTATGACAACTATTTATCCCTCTGTGTTTTTCTATCTACCAAGGCCACTGGGAGACAGAAGGCTTACAGAATGTTCATGCAGCTGTGCCCTAAGTCTGCTTTGTGAATTTGGGAATAGTGGGACACCTCTCCGGGACGCAAGCTCCTCTTCTGAAAGATGAAGGTGTAAGTGCTCTCGAAATTTTCTCAAATGGTAGGTGTCTGTCCACTCATCCATGCTCATGCTGAAAGGTGACTAAGATTACCTCCAGTCTTTGCATCTGGCAAGGGTCTGGCTATCCCTCCACTTCCTCTTTCCACAAACTCTTTTCTAGATAATTTTAGAAACCTTCGTGATCTTTTAAAATCAAAAATATAGTTATCTACTTTCCTTTTAGGTCCCTCCCCAAGAGCCCTAGATCATGTTCATTCACGGGGTGTCCAGTCCTCCTCCCAGAGCTCTTTCTGTGTGCCCAGTCCTCCTCCCAGAGCTCTTCCTGTGTGCCCAGTCCTCCTCCCAGAGCTCTTCCTGTGTGCCCAGTCCTCCTCCCAGAGCTCTTTCTAGTTTGAGACAGAGCCTCAGTTTCATAGTATGGGAAGGATTCAAGACAAGAATGAGATTACACAGTGTTGTGGATGGTCCTGGTACTGTTTCTATTCTGATGTTAATTCCTTGTTCCAGGGAGGGGCTGCAGATGAGGAGTGAGTCATGTGACTTCTTATAAACCATCCCCTAATGAATAAAGGAGCCAATCACTGGGCAAGTACGAGGGACTTCCGGGTTGGATGGAGGACGAAAGGAAGCAAGCTAGAGATAGGCCTTTTTGGATGGGGATAGTGTAAGGACAAGATGTAGCTGCTAGTGTCTCCTGGTTTCAATGGCAGATACGTCAGGATTTGCCACGGGAGGATTTAGATTTAATATGGCTTACAAGATTAGCATTCTAGATGTTGCGCCCAGAGATTGAGGTACCATTGTTCCTGAACTAAGTTTGTGTGGTGTTTTTCTTCACGCGGTGGCTTGATTGTGTTCCAGAGAGAAAGGTACAGCAGCAAAGCATGGGTTTGCCAGATGTGCACCACAGAGGCAGTGGGGGTTTTGAAGCATGGGGCTGGTGTGGTAGTGACCCACCAATGGAGCCTAGCAAGCTGGGTGGAGAGATTTCGAGAGCTCCGGCCAGAGAGTCTGCTGAGATGAAAACACCCTGCTGCAGTCATGTGGCCCGGCAATGCTGGGCATAACACAGGAAATCTGCCATTCTTTTTTAACAAGTCTCAAAGCAATGCAGACTATAAAATTCTAGTCTACTGTGAAGTAGATTCCACAAAAGTCCTATTAGCCGATACCCTTCTGGTGCTTACGTTTTTGCTTATAGCTTAGGCAGCAATGGGAGACTCAGTTGGCCTCCCAAGGAGCTCACTGTACCTCCGGATCACACTGACAGTCCTGGGAGCTAAATCCCTCTCACCTTCTCTCTAACCCAAACACTGCCTGTTGCTTCCACAGTCCATCTCGCCTCCCACACAATGATTACCTATCTATTTAAAGAACCGTTTTTGAGCAAATGGTCTTTTCTGTTGATTTTCATAGAGTGTCAATGTTGGTCCATTTTGCATCTCTTTCTCTTTTCTCTCTGAATATTTCTAGGTACTAATTAATCCTAGTGCCCAATATCCAGTCTCGGCAAATAATTTACCGTGTTCTCTAAAAGGAGATTAGAAGGGTTTTTTTTTAATTCAAATTTATTTATTTATGTGTATTCATGTTTTGCTTGAATGTATGTATACTGTGTGTATGCAGTGCCCATAGAGGCCAGAAGAAGACCCTGGAATCCCTTGAAACTATATGGTTGTGAGTCCCTGTGCAGGTGCTGGGAACTGAACCCAGGTCCTCTTCAGGAAAACCAAATTTTCTTAATTGCCAAGTCATCTTTCCAGTACCATTTTATGAGATTCTTAATCAAAAACACAATGAAAAATGGCTGTGTAATAACCCAAATGGGACCAGCGAGCACACTGGGGCTGTCAGTTCATTTACCTTGATCCTAACACAGGGAGGTAACTTTGGCTTACCCCGTTGGTGGAACATTGACTTCCCAATCTGATACAATTAGCTAATTCTCAATTAGTGTGAAGTGGGAGGATATCATGGAGTCCAGTCTCAAGAATGACTGATGTGCAGGGATTGGGCAAATGGGCAAGAGACTGTTTCACGAGGAGAGAGGTTTGTAGAACACCGGCCCTTGGTGGATTAGCCATTGTTGACAAAAAGACTGATCCTCACAGAAATAATCCATTCTAGCATCTGGGTCCATCCCGCTCTGATAATCAGAAGGACGCCCCGCCACAGTGTTTGGATCCTCCTTGTTCTCTACAGACTCCTCGCTGACTCAGCAATATCTTCGGGGGGGGGGGGGGGGGGAGGAAGGGGCATACTCTGTTTTTCCTGGAGAGATTTAAACAAGGATGTTAAAATAACAATGGATGCTAAAACCTAAGCATCTATGGCCTAATCTTTGCCTAGGCATAAACCTGTGATTTCCTGCGGAATCTCACTAACAATAGTTAGTTTGCAGTCAGAGTGCATCTTAATTTCCCCCTGCCCATCTCCGGTGATGTCCTTCCTCCAGGAAGGCTGTACCACCAAAACCTCCCCAAACAGTGCCACTAACTGGGGACCAAGTGTTCAAGTGCTGGAGACTAAGGTGGACATTACCCACTCAAGCCACCACAACAAATGGCTCATAGAAGAACTTCTCCAGCTGCTATAGATGGCAGCATAGTGCCGTGTCTATGGCCCGTACCTCACTCGGCTGGCAAAGCTGAAATCACTGGGCCTGGTGGACAACACATGTAATCCCAGCTACACGCCAGGCTGAGGCAGAGGGTGCTAGTTTGAGGCCAGCCTGGGTAGTCAACCAGACTTTGTCTCAAAATAGAACCGATACAACAGGGTAGGGGGGTACCTCGGTGGTAGACCGGGGATTCTATCCTTCCTGCCCCCCTCCCACACACATACACCATGACAGGCATCTAACTGTGTCAGGTATGGAATCCCTTCACTGTAAGCCTGTTATTTATTTCTGAGATCCCCAGAATTCAGTTGAGAGGGATGTCGGGGCAGCTGTTTTATAATCTTGAAAACTCAGAATCCACCACCGTGTTCTTTTGGTCCAAATGGTCAGGTGTAGCTGAGGTCCAGAGCCTCAACAGGCAAGAAAACTCCACATTAGCCACAGGTAGAGGCATAAACCGCACGGATGACAACCGGAACCTGTCTGAATCCTTCCCAGCATGCATCACGTCACCCGTAGGCACGCAAGGGAAACACATTTATTTTCTGCACTCTTGGCTGGGCATAATCAGCAGCTCTCTCCTCCGAGAAGGAAGATGATGTCTGCTTATCTGGATTGAAACATATTAACAGGGGAAGCATATGGCCATTTTTACACAGAGCCTGCTCCCATACTGAGCCGGGGTTAACAAATTAATGAAAAGGATGAGTGTGGTATGAACGTTGAGCCTTATTAAACATGAGATCCTCGCTTCCAGCTATCTTTATTAGAGAAGTTCTCCCTCCTCCTGTGCGTGCACACTTAAAATCGTTCTTCTGAGAGCTAATTGTGTTCTTGAGTGCGAACGGCCGCAGTTCACTGTGTGGCTATGAGGACGGACTCCCGCTCCAGATGGATTTTATTGAGATGATATAAGAAGAAATGGCGCTATTTATTTAAGGACAGCATTGCATTTTCTTTTGTTCTTTCAACAGGTTACTAATTACAGGAGTAGTAATTAGCCTTGACAGGGAGTACACAAAAAAAAACCGATAAATGGATACTGCGCACTCGGAGGGGCCTCTGCGTCGCAAGGCTTATTATTTTCAGCCGCGCTAATTATCCTTATTATGCCGCGTGACTCTTTTTGCTTGAATTATGAGCGGGGAAAAAAAGTGCTGAATAGAATTATTTTTTTTCCAAAGTGCCCTGAACTATAGAGGGAAATGAAAATCACAAACAATGAAAAGCTTGTTAAACAATGAGAGTGATCATCTGTAAAGGCATCCTGAAGGAGCAGTCCTTTTCCTGTGCCATAGAAATGTAAAATGCTGCTCAGAAAACGAACAGGGTCTATTTATTTATTTATTTATTTATTTATTTTTGCACACGGATCATGAGAAGAGAAGAGCTAGGCCCAGCCCTGCAGCCTCCAGGCGGTGATAAAAGCTTTGGAAGGAAGGTGGGAAGTCATGAATCATTACAAATGAACAGGCCAAGCTTATTTACTTGCTTTCACTCATTAACTCACTCACTCATTCATTCATTCATTCATTCACTCACTCATTCGTTTTGCTTTGCTGGGAAATGGAACCCAGAACCTCCTGAATGTGAGGCATGTGCTTGACCATCTCTGAGCTACACCCCAGCCCCAAACTCTTAAATATAATAAATACGTGCTTCTGAATCCATGTGACTAGAGCTTCAGTGAACAGAATCTTCTAAGTGATCAAAGATGGTGGCCTGCCTTCCTGACTCTCACACCACCTACAGACTGAGCTGGGTAAAGAGAGATTTCAGCTTGGAACGTAGTAACAATATGATCCCCTAACACTCCTTTCTAGATACAATGCCTGTTCTCTTCCCAGTGAGGCCTGGGAACACAATCCCACAGGTGGTGTCTGCTTTTATGAACTTGTCCTGAAATTTGGTTTGAAAACCCCACCCCCTTGTCCTTCATGCTTCTGTCTTTGTACCCAATGTGCTGAAATGTTAGCAATGTCTTTGGGACTTGGGCTTCATTCAATACAAGCAGAAGAGGGGAGGAGTGGGCACCATATGCCTAGGATCCAAGCCACCAACAGCAGGACCGCTGGTGATTGCAGTTGCAGCATGTGGCCCTGGTCTCTGGGCACAAGGCTATCCTCACCTTCTCCTCCAGCTCAAGTCTGTCCCATGAGTGAGACATTTAATCCCAGGACTGTCAGAAAGGTGTTCTGCTTTCTCTAGCCTTCCAGGCTTCTTTTTCCATTGCACACACACACACACACACACATACACACACACACACACACCATTTTTAGTTGTCTCAACAGCAGCCCAGATTCCAGAGGGACAGGATGGAGAAGGTCCCTGGAGTTCAAGAAGTGGTGGACTCTTCTTAAGGATACCCAGGCCCTGGAAAGCAACACCAACTAAGAATATAGCCTTGGCTCCAGAGTAAAGAGTGACTCAGCCCAGTCATTTAGTGTGTCAACAGTTACATACTCAGGGAGCTGGGCTGAAATATTCTTAAAGGTGTGGGCTCTCTGCATGGGCTTGGAAATGTCAGCCCAAAAAGCATGCAATTACGGATTGCTCGGTCTTATCTCCCTCTGACCCTCCGTCACACTCGAGCTTAGGAACAGATGGGCAATTTTCCAAATCAAGACGGGTGGTAGTAAAACCTGCTTAAGGGAGGTAGCATGCATTGAAGAAGCAAATCTGGGTGTTTAACCAGGACACAGTTCCATTTCTGCTTGTGGCATTGTTACATAGGTCAGATCCGTCCATGGCTCAGTCCTCTAGAGCCCACCCTAGCCCACAGGTATTAGAAAGTTTATTGTTGTACTCCATGCTTCACAGGCTGTCCTCCAGTTTGGGTTCACCCTTTCCTAGTCTCATCCAGATGGAAACAATCCAGTGCTGCTGCTTCTAAGTGTCTTACTAGCATTCTCTAGGAGTTGAGAGTGGAATTCCTAAAACCCACTGCACCAAAATACGACTTTTGACCCATCTGCCAAGGGACCAACTTGATGTCCACTTGCTCTGTTCACACAAATTGGCTCATGGTATCCACAGTCAAGCTTGGCCTCTAAAGGCCTGGCAGTGGAGACAAAGTTTTAGAAAGCTAAGTCAGTTGTTCTGGGGTAAGCGCTTCTTAATTAATTTGGAGGAGTATTTCTGATGAGATCATTTATTTTTTTTTTTCCTTCTGAGGGTAGCAGAGGGGCTGCAAGGGAAGGGTGATGTAGAGAAAGATCTGTGGTCTGTTTCTGGTGAGGCGAGCAGTCAACACTGCAATTTTGAGACTATGGCTTCCTTCCTACAGGACCTGAGAGGGTGGCTTACACCTTTTTCGATGGTGTTAGGAGTTATTTCAAAGGAGTTAAGTTAGAGCGTTTTCTGAACGCTTAGATTATTCCTTGTTCTCCAGGAATCACTGGATACATGTGTGTTTGATAGTACTATTGTTTATGTATTGTATTCACCTAAAACTGGACAGTGTGCATTGGCATATTAAAAACAATGGTCTTCCCGTGGTGAGAAAGACAAAAACGTACTCATTCAAGGTGGCCATGTTTTGGCAATGGAAGGAGTTGACATGTGTTGGAAAGTAGCTTCATGTGTAGGACGGTTCAGAAATCCAGACCTAAACATCTCACTAATCTTTTAAAAATATTTTATTAGTTCTTTGAGAATGTATTATGGGGGGGGCAGGGGAGGACACATAAAATATTCACCATCAGTTCTTGCCCCCAGATTTGTCTTACACACCCCCAACTTTATGTTAGTTAGTTAGTTAGTTAGTTAGTTAGTTAGTTAGTTAGTTAGTTAGTTTTTGAGGCAGGGTTTCTCCGGTTCTCCTGGCCTTGTTTTATAGACCAGATTGACCTAAAATTCATAGAGATCTGCCTGCCTCTGTCTCCTGGGTGCTGGGATTAAAGGTGTGTGCCACCACACCCAGCCATATTCTCTTTAAAAATATTTTTTTAATTTAATAACCCATGGACTTTAATTTGTTCTGTCCATATCCTTCTGCATACAAGGTCATCCACTGGGATCAATAGGGAACCTCACCTTTAAAGAAAACTGACTTTCCTCTTTCCCCCACCCAGAAGGCATCACTTACTCGTATTTCCTCGGGGAGGGTTTGGGACTCATTGGCTCCTCACCATTCCACACTTTAATGTTGACTGGCTTGATCTTGTGCAGATGACCATAGCTGCTGCTGTGAGTTCATGAGTACAATGGTCCTGTCATGTCCAGAAGACTCTTTCCCTCCAGTCCTTCTGGGCCTCTGGCTCTTCCCATCTCTCTGTCCCCTCTTCTGAGATGATCCCTGAGCCTTGCAGAATGGGTGTGATGGAGATATCCCATTTGGGACTGAGTACCTCATTGACACAGGTACTTTACATCTTGGCCAGTTGTGGGTCTCCATGTTAATCACTATTTGTTACACAAAGAAGCTTCTTTAGGTCTGAGAGCTGCATTAATCTGAGGGCACAGAAACATGCGAGTTAAGAGGACAGTTTGCTGCTACATCCATTTAGCAGAATCATAGTGGTGGGTTCACCCTGGAGTCATCACTAGGGTCATCACTGGTTTTAGATCTTAATGCTCTTTAGTCTAAAGCCAAGTCCTGTGAACTTGACTTGACTTTGCAGTGCCCTTTGTAGTGTGACTTGCATAACATTGACCTCCAAGCCTTGCCTTCCTCTATCTGGAGTACTTCCTACACGCCTAAGTCTCGTTGACAACACCTACACATGCTTCAGGATCTGGCTTCCAGAGGCTTCTCTGGACGTCTTCCCAGTTTCTGTATGCCTGATATGGCTGATTGTGTCTCCCCTGGGTCTGATACTTTAACTTTATAACTTTTTTTTAACACAAAACACAGCTCTTGCTCAAAGAGAATGAGAGAATTTATTCTGAGCCAAATATGAATAACCATGACAGAGAACACAGATTCAGGTTGCCCCAAGTGACATGTTCCCCAGAGGAAACTATTACACAAACTTTGCAGACATGGGACAAAGGGAAGTTATAAATCAAGGCAAATTGGGTGGTTAGGTTCCAGCAGAGCAGAGAAATCTCTAATATTGGTTTTAGGTACAAACTATTGACATTCTAAGATCTGTGTTGCTTGAAGCCAATAATCTCCTAAGATAACACATTCCAAAGGATGTCAGGTCAGATGGTAAATGGCTATTTAAGGAGACTAATGATAGCCCATGGTAACCTTGTCTCTTGATCTGCAACATTCCAACTTTCCATATTGACTAAGTTTTAATCAATCCATGCGCTCTCAACATAGGTAATAAGGCTTTTTTCAAGGAACATTCCTTAACACTGACACACACAATGCTGTAGAATTCCTTCCTTCTTCTCCCCAAATAGCTCCTGGGAGCTCCTGGAGGATAGGTATGTAAGTGTCTAATTCACTACAGTTGTACACAGCTTGTCAGCACCCATGACTCACTTATATAATAAATTGTACTGAGTCTGTACAAAGGCAATGCTACAGTCTCCATCACCCTGCATGCAAGCTTCCCAGCTCAGGCGAATTAATAATTTAAAGTTAGATTTTACCCCCTACTAATGCATAGGATATGACTGAGTCTGGCTTATTCTGTGGCCATATGTCATTAGGAAACTCTAAGAGAAGGTTAAGATTTGGGTCATCTGCCAATAGTTGCATATGTATTAGTATTTCACCAAAGAGCACCTTTGTGGGTGGGGCCAATGAGAGGCAGAGCTGGAAATGAGACCTCTGACTCTTCATTTGCATAGCAAGCTTGTTCATACACTTGAGATGGATTGGCTGGAGAACGAAGCCCCTCCCATCAAGCCGGGAAAGATGCTGTGCACCTTCACAGGAAATTAGAAACAGTCCCTCCCTTTTCTGCTAGTTTATGCTACTGCCAGATCCTCCACACTGCCCAGTTAAATGTGGAAGTCGGCTACACGGAAATTCTAGAACTCAGGGAGAACGCACTGATGTGCCTGCCTAGACCCTGCAAACCTCAACACCTAAAATTCGAATGTCCTGGCTAAGGAATAAAATGTTGTGTTCTTTGTTGACAGTTATGAGCCGTAATCATGTTTAAATCTCCCTGCAAACTGTGTCTGCTCTGCCCAAATAACTCTGTCTAGGTTTATAGCCTGCTCTGAGAAGTAACTCCAATACTATTAGATTTTTATACAGACCAAATGCCATGCTTAGAGATTTATGCCCGTGGAAATTTATAGATTTTGTTAAATTTATCCATCAGCTATAAAACTGAGAGGGACCAATTTTGTTTACACATCTCGGTATGTTGTTTGTGTGGCTAAAATCAGGTTGCCATCAACTGAGAGAATTAAGCATGAGTCAATGGCTAAGAAAACTTTCAAAGGTTCAGATATAGATAACTGCATTTAGCTTGCTGAGTGGCTGGTGCCTAGTTAAAGTAACAGATGCATTAATAACTCCCCAGAGTTACACAAAAATTGTAGGTGGTGGAAAGCTAACATGAAATTTCTCTAAAGGATTGTGTGTGTGTGTGTGGGGGGGTCTGTGTCTGTGTATGTGTGCATTGATTGCTACCAGAGGTCAACCTTGGGTGTTATTCCTCAGGGGCTGTCTACCATCATCATCATAAATTACTAATATTATATGTAATGTTTTATTATATTAAATATATAATGTAATTAATTATTATAAATATATTATGAATTATAGATGTTAAGAGTAATGTTATATTTATGATATTGTAATATAATAATAGTAATTATTTGAGTTCACATCAGTCACAAACCTAGGGCTTACAGATTAGCCTAGACTGGCCAGCAAGAGAGCCCCAGGAATTATCCTGTCTCTGTCTCTTCAGTACTGGAATTACAAACATGTGCTACTCCATTGGCTGAGCACTGGGCCTTAAACTCTGGTCCCCAGGTTTTCAAAGTCAGAACTTGGCCAAAGGTTCTGTCTCACCAGCCTTAACAATTCTGCCTCAGTTAGGACCCGCCACTGTGAATGCTAAGATCTGCTGCCAGCTTTTTACTGTAATTATTTTTGCTACTGTGGTTGAGGGAGGTGGAAATGGGGGGAGCACTTCCTTTTTATCTCAATATGAGACATCTGTTCATTTCTCCATGAGGACAGGTTAATTATGTTAGTGTATCAATGTAACTGTGCTAAAGTTGAAAATGAAGGAAATGTACCAGCAGAAAACATCTTTGCTGATGGCACCGTAGGATTCTGCCCTTGAGAGAACAAGGTCTGATGTCTGTGCTTTTTAAATCTCCAACCATGGCAACAGTGAGGTGATATCGCAATACCAGATACTGTTCATCCTTATAAACAAACAGAGGGCACATGCGTACCCCAGAATGCCTCAGTCAATGGAAACGGAGTCAAAGGGAGTTATTGAGATGTTATTCCCATCTTGGCAGGAGAGGTCAGAGAGGCTTTTGTAAAGTAGGAGGGATACAGGGTGTGAGTTCTGAAAGGTAGGGAATTCTTTCTGTTCTCTTATTCTTCATCCAAGAGCACAGCCAGTGCCCCAGGCTGGAGAAACCACACAGAACACAGAAGTGTGGATGGATCAGAATACTGTTGGGATGCCCTTCTCCTTGTTGAGCATTGTAGCCAGATGCAAGTAGGTATCTGCACTCTGGAGACTCCAGCATGCCCCTTGATCTCACTCAGGTAACTCCAGCTTTCTGAAGTTCAGGCAATTCTTCAGCACTGCAGTGGGTATCACCTACTCTGTACATCCTCTCAGACCTTTATGAGGAGACACATAGCTCAAGCACTTCTCTGACATCTTTGCTGTTCATCCTGTGTTTGTCTTCTGTAGGAGTGATATTTAGAAAACGGCGCCCAGTCCGGCAGCCACCATCTTCCCGCTGCTCCTTGGCTCTGACCGGGACTCTGGCTAGCTATATGCATAGGCCCTGGCACCCACAAGACGCCAGCATGGAGGATGGCTCTGCCAATACCCGATGCTGCATCCACAAAGCTTGGCTAAACTCCAGACAGTATCTGCCATCCTGGCAGTACCTGATAGAAATGAGACTCTTAAAGCTTAATATTATCTAAAGGATTTATATATTTAGAAATGCTCAATCAACAAGATGCCCACACAATTAGAATTGTTACCCAATATCTAACCTTTTGATAGAAGTTGCTACCAGGACAGCATTCGACCCATCCGTGGTTCTCCACGGCTGATAGCCTCCTTCTTCTTCTACTTTTCCTCTCTTTCTCCCCTCCCCTTCCTCTTTTCCTCTCCCAGCTCCACCTCCTTTTGTACTGCCTAATCACAGAGCTCCATTGTGAATACAATGTAGCAGAATAACTATCCTGCTACAGTCTTCCTTGTGACTCAACAGTGAGCTTAAAAGCCTTGACCAAGAGAGGCAGTAACCAATGGTAAACTAAGTTCAGTGGTTTGAGAGACACTTCCTAGACTGTGATTTGATAACAAGGGTTGGATTTTCTATGATACCAAGGATATTGCTTGCTGAAGCAGTTAAGCCTGCAAGCATGCAGATCCTCACTGGCCCACAGTTCTACCATGACTAAAGAATGTTTAGATCTTAAAAATGAGGTAATCTGTGAAATTATTAAGACTGAAACAGTATCTTTCATCCTTCAATTTTTTTCCACTTTATTAAAGACAACATATGTCAGTGATGGATCTAAGTACTGGACCAAACACATACTTATTTTGAGTAAAGCAGAGACACTGTTGACTTGGGGACTTGTTTATTTGCCTATTCTGAAGAAGCAGGGTTTATACTGCTGGGTTTTTTTGCGGGGGGGAGGGGGGGAGTGGTGTTTGTTTGTTTGTTTGTTTGTTTAATTGAGCAAAAACTTTTACATGAAATTCCAGGCTTTCAGGTGTATCTTAACATTAAACAAAGTAAGTGCAATGGGGTGCTTGCAATTCTTTTCCTTTGGTCCAGTGCATGCAACCTAAAGTTTATACGTATTAGTAGCTATCTATTAATATTCAACCCACTGGTGGCTTCTGCCATGTGTAAATCCACTTACAGAGAGCTTTGCTTTTGTTTTATCACTCTGAGTCACAGTGACAGCACAGCTTCAAGTATCCATAGCTGTTGGCTTGTGTGTTGGGAGATACAGGTGGGAAGTCTTTGATCTTTACTCTATCTTACTAATAAATAGCTGGAAACATGTTAAAGGTTTATCTGTGTGCCTTTGTCTAGGGGTTATGGGAAGTTGTGATCTGCCAGGCATGGACTGTGGGATCTAAACTCTTGTCCTCATAATTAAACACAAGTGTTGTTAACTGCCAATCCATTGCACCAGCCCCAATGGGGAAACTACAGTATTTTAAACTACATTTTATTTAAAGTACATTTTAAACTACAGCATTTCTGAAAGTTAAAAGGGTTTACGTGTAAATCATAGATATTATCAAAAAGAAAACATCAAATTATCTTTACCAAGTGTATTTTTTCTATAATATGGGTCAACTGTTGACTATTGCATTAGCAGTGGCAGTTGCCAAAACTGATAAATTAAGTGCTTACCATAGGAAGAACACAAATATTTATGCATGTCTTAAGCACTATAGTTTATAATCAGCATAAGAAATCAGTGGAGTCCCTGAGGGTACTGTCATGGTCATTTCTTCCCTACTTGGTATACCCTTGGACATTAGCCTAGAGGGTGTCTGTAAAGGTCTATAGAAGTAATTAGGCATTTTCACAATGATCTCACCTATGAGTTACTTATAAGTGTTGATCATCTCTTAAAAGGGTTCTGGTGACCCTTTAGTGACTCATTCAGAAACATTGGCAGCTTTTTTATATGTGTCCCAAAAAACATAAATTTAAAAAAAAAAAAAAAAAACCCGAAAGCCACTGGGAACATTAACAAATTTTTCTGAGAAATGAATGGGAATTCCAGAAAATTCATCGTGTAAGTGTATTCATAGTCTAGGGAACAGGACAAAGAGCCAAGAGAACTAGGCTTGGATCTTTGTCCCATAGGCCCTCACTGTGCATGACACATGGGCCCAATCTTAGTTCCTGAAGCCCCGATGCCTTTACCTGGACAGTGAGAGAGCATCTTCTCTCACCAGCTCCCTATAAATATAGAGTGAGGGAGCTGACAAGAAGCATTTTAAATAACAGAACTCATCTTGTTATACACCCAGCATCATAAATGTCAAGGTCATTGAAAAATAAATATTTGGCTGGGTAGTGGGTGATGGTACATGCCTTTGACCTCAGCATTTGGGAGGCAGTGGCAGGTGGATCTCTATGAGTTCTAGGCCAACTTGCTCTGTGTAGTGAGTTCCAGGACTGCCAAAGCTATACAGAGAAACCCTTCCTCAAAAAAAAAAACAAAAACAAAAACAAAACAACAACAATAAGGAGGCCAGGTGACACGTTCTATGTCTGGGCATGTTCTCATTTTAAACCAATGTCCTACATGCCACATTGTAATTATTGTGGTGACTGAGTGAGCCTCCTGTTCCCTCCTGAAGGTTCTCAGGTAAATTTTAGTGAGGTCTTTAATTTTGTGTAATATATCATGTAAGGCTAAAAAAAAAAAAAAAGATAAAATACAGTTTTAACCTCTCTAGAAAACCCACTTAAGGGGCCACATTCTAATTCTAAGGCAGCTTTCTTATTTTCTTTCCTTCTAGTTAATTTGCATTCAAGTGAACAAAGCGACAGGTGATTATTTTGGAAATTTGAAGAAGAGAAAGTCAGACAGAATATAAAATTACATAATGTCATCATTTAAAAATTTTATCTAATCAATTTTATCTGAGAGTGAGAGACTCATGCCACTGGACCCAGTTCCCAGAGACTATTTCCATTCTCCCTGGGGCAGGCAAATGTGCATCCTGTTCTTCTCCACCCTCATCCAGCTCCTCCAGAAAGCCCCAGACGGGAATATTCAGTACAGCCCATTACAGTCTCCCAGCACATAAAACCCATAGCTTTAGTTTTTTCACTTATAAATGTATGCAGTAAATTAACACAGTGGCTGTTTTTCTTTATTCCTAGCTAGTTTCCCAATAATGAAAACAGACACAGAGAGGCCGAGCTTTATTTGCAACTTAAAAGCACAGTAACTAGACATTATAATTCTCTTCTAACCCTCTGATCTAATCTGGCAACCTCTCTGCCCAAATCCCTGAGATACTTGCATTTTTGTATTGGTCTAGCTCTCTGGGCTTCAGGTGGTGTGCTCCCTCATGATGTCTCTCTGGACTCCTTCCTCATGGAGAATCCTCACTTCCTCCCTAGCTGGTGGAAGTCACACCCTGTTCTCTCTATTGCCTAGTTATTGACTTTTCCAGCTTTTATTGACAAGGTGGAGAACAGGTGGTTAGCATTTGGTCACACAAACTTGAGTCACAAGCTTGAGACTGGAGATTCTTAACATAAGCATCACAATGCCGTGTCCAGATTGAAAACAGCGTGGGATAGAGAAATCAGCATCTCACTAACAAGAGTATACGTTATACAACCCACAATAACAGTACACCTATAAACCTGATTTACAGCTTTCATATACTTCAGTCAATAGTAAGTGGCCTTGGTATGTACTTTGGACTGGCTCTACGATCCCTAGGACTGATTGCATGTGCTCCAGCATATGCAGCCCAAGAATCCCGCAGCTGACATTTTGCCCCTTACCTGGACCTTTTTCCAGAAATTCTGATGTATAGAGAGGAAGGAAATGAAGAGAAACAGAAGATTTTTTAAAAGTACAAAGCAGAGAGAGACAGAGAGACAGAGAGAGAGAGAGGGAGGGAGACAGAGAGGAAGAGAAAGGAAGAGAGAGAGAGAGAGAGAGAGAGAGAGAGAGAGAGAGAGAGAGAGAGAGAGACTGACTGGCACAGATTACCTTTGCCACATGGTTAGCACTTACTTAATGAGGTTGTTGTTCTTGCAATATGCTCTGAGCCTTGAGGGCCCTGGGCCAGTTCTGGTCTAAGTCTGGAGTAGATACTCAGTAGCTAGCAGTTGAAGGAAAGGGGATGGATGAACAATCTTAGTACCTGTGGTATGTCATTTCAGAGGCATTCTTCCTGGTGTATTTATGACAATCAGTTGACAACGAGGTGACACTTTAACCCTAAATATAACTTCTAAGATGGAGTGTTCTAGTGGAAGTTGTAACTCACATTTTCAAAGCAATATGCCTTGTATATAGCTAAGACAGAATATATTTTGACACATGGATGCAAAGACAACCCCATTCTCTATGTAGTATACTTCACAAGTCCCCAGTTGATGCCTGAAATACATGGCAAGTACTGAATCTTGTACCTACCATACTTTATCCTATAAACATATGCAAACTCCTGATAAAGCTCACTTTATAACTAGAAACAGTAATAAGTTAACAATAGCTAGTATGCAGTGAGATATTGAACTATCTACAGCTGTGCCATCTCATTAAAGTATTCCTAAGAATAAGAACCTAAGACCTAAGACAAGCCATAGGTTCCTATAGTAAACTGGCCTCTGGACCAGCCACTAATTGCCATACAATATGACCCTGAACTAAAGGTTAACTGCCTCACTATTTAACTGCTATCTCAGCTTCTGTAAACAATGCTTGCTTGCCGCAGATGTCTAGACCCTTCTGTTTATGTCACAGTTATGGTTTTGCCCTTAAAAACTTGAACTAACTAGAGGTTGAGGCTACTTCTCATGAATCTGCTTGGGACAATCTTGCCACCAGTTAATAAAAGACTTCATTCAACTTATTCAGGACTTTTGTAAGTTTTTCTCTTCAGGTACCCTAGTACAAGAAATGAAAATGGTGCTCTCTCCTGCAAAATAGTTTACTGCACTATATACAATTTGTCTTTTTAAAGTGACTTTACCTTTCCTCTAGAGAAAGCACAGCTAGGCATTCTGGTTACCATGTTTACTATTGGTGCACTCTGGAGCCATATTACACAGTTACCACCATTGAGATACTATGATGCTTTGTCTTGAGAAGTTGAGAAGACCACTAAGTTACTCAAACTGGCAACATATACAGCAGAGATATGCAGGACAAAAATTATGACTCCTGTTCCAGGCAGGATGCAGTCAATGATTCATAATTCCATCATGTTACTAAGAATGATTGCAAGTTAAAACATGAATTCTTACTTTCCGAAAATTTCCTATTAATATTTTGGATAAAAGATGACTAGGAGTCACCAAAGCTATCAAACTGACCAGATCGAACTCATCATTTGCTCTTTAGTTTGATTAAATATCAGCCCTAAATTGTAATTCTGGCTCTGTGAGACAATAATATAATAAGGAATTGAAAGGCAGCAAAGTCAAGGCAGTGAAGATCTGTTTGTACATCTTAGAGACAGGCGACTCTCTCCTACTCTAGCTGCCCCTTTCAGGGTAAATTTCCTAGTGTTTACAAAATGGCAACCAAAATCTAGGAAGATGTTCTGTTCACAGATTCAAAGTGATGAATGCTTTGTCTCCAGTAATAACATTTACGCAATATAAAAGTCCCTTACAACCGAATCACAAGCATTGCTTAAATATATAGATCACTTTTTATTTACCCAGTCTGATAGCCACACCTATAATGTTGCAGTTTTATTTCTTGGAGTCTTTCCTAAGGAAATCATCGATGAGATGTGTGACTATTTGGTGACAATTGTGTTTATTCCAAAGTTGTGCATATTAGTAGAAGACTGAAAACAACTCTGCATTCCTGTTCTAGGAGACTGGACAAATGCAATGTGGTGTAGCCACTGGACAGTACATTATGACACCATTAAAAAGCAGCTCACAGAAGGACTTCAAATTGTGTAGGGAAAGAATCCCAGGGTGTCTTACTGCATATTGTTTGACAAAAAGAAAGGTTTGTAAACCAGTATAGATGTCAATCTTTCCATATCTACAGGAGGTTAAATCTAATTAGATTCCACGGATACCAAAGTACACAGATACTCAAGTCATGTATATAAATTGACAAGGTGGTTTGGTTTTTTTAATATAATATAACCCACATCCATTGTCTTAGTCGATATTCTATTGCTGTGAAGAGACAGTGTGACCAAGGCAACTCTTTTTAAAGAAAGCATTTAATTGGGGACTTGGTTATAGTTTATTATCATCATGGCAGGGAGCATAGCAACAGACAGAAATGGTGCTGGAGAAGTAGCTGAAGGTATATCTTGATCCACAATCAGAGAAAGAACCTGGGCCTGGCATGGGCTTTTTAAACTTCAAAGCCCACTCCCCAAAATACATTTCCTCCAACAAGGCCACACCTCCTAATCCTTCCAATCCTATCAAAGTGGTCTACTCCCTAGTTACCAAGCATTCAGATCTATGAGCCTATAGGGGCCATTCTTATTCAAACCGCCACAATCACTCTCCCCACTCTCCCATATATGAGTGTAATGTGTGTGTATGTGAGTGTTTGTGTGTGTTTCTGTGTGTCTGTGTATGTGAGTGTGTCTATGTCTGTGTGTGTCTGTGTATGTGAGTGTGTGTAAGTGTGTATGTGTGTCTGTGTGTGTGTCTGTGTGGTGCTGGGAATCAAACCAAAGGTCTCATGCATGCTAGGTAACTCCTCTGCCCCTGAACTGAGTTTCTAGCCTCCCCACATACTTTAATCTCTAAGTTTCTCACAATGGCTAATACAATGCAAATGCTATGCAAACACTTGTCATACTGCATTGTTTAGAGATGACGGGGCGGGAGTGGGTCTGTGCATGTTCAGTGTGCAGACACAATTTCTTTCCCAACATTTCCTTCTAGGGTTGGTGAAATCTGTTGGTGCTGAACCTGCAGATTGTGAAGACCAACAATGCACAGGGATCCTGTTGTTATTTATACATGCATAAGGTGCTCCAAAAACGGACTTCAGTGATAAAGATCGGTAGGTCACCTCTGAGTGACATTGACATTCACCTTTGTGCCAGTGTCTGTTTTATATCTATTGCAATGAACATGTATGGTTTTTTTTTTTTTTTTTAAATGTTATTCTAAAACAGCAAACCAAACCAACCCACCAAACAAGCCAGTCCTGTTGTCAGCAGTCTGATCTGGGATACTAAGGACCGCCAGGTTTTATACACATCTGCTCCACAGTGCACTCTCACCGCCCCCCCCCCCGTTCCATTTGGGTATACACTCAATGTACTGCCTGACACAGGCATGGTGGTCTCATGTGTGCATCTTCTGAGTTACAATATCCCCAGCATGAAAGATAAAATGTCATGAAGCCACCCTAGGTTTACACAGAGACCCGGGAAATGTTGACATAGACATATCCTGAAATCCACCCTAACCCTGAACACCTTCCTCCATCCTCCTGCTTGGTTGGGTACATCAAGTAGCCATGTTGGTTAAAATATCATAGTAAACTGGATAAATTCAACACTAAGGAGGCTGAAGCAGGAGGATCAACAGGCCATCCTTGGCTCCACAGTGAAACTCTTTAAAAACAAGCAAGCAAGCAAGCAAACAAACAAACAAACAAACAAAAACACAAAATAAAAGTCATAGTAAATTCATTGTGACGGGCCCAAAGTGGCACAGTCTAACAGATATGCCCTTAGCAAATGTTATCTTTCTCACTGTGTAAGCAATACTATCTGGGTTTAAATAATTAATTAAGCATAGTAATGGCTGTTTCAGCCAAGCTTGAAATATGAATCCTTTGTTAGGAGAATGTCTTTATCATTACATTTCATCAAAGAGAAAACCAAATAAAATCCTTTCCCAGGAATTATTCTCAATGGTAAGTGAAGAACTACTCTCAGAAAGGGGGAATCCCATTCCCTTTCCCTCCTTCCTCCTTCAGCAGCAGAAAGAGCTTGGTGGAAAAGGCTGACCTCTCCCTCGAAGTCCTGGATTGGTCTTGCCTGTAAAGACATCACTGATACATGCCTTCAGGGGATTTATGCCATCTAGTTGGAGTTATAGTGACCATAGGGCGTTCCCTGGAATGCCTATTGCAGCGCTAGACACTAGAGCACATAACCCTCCGCAGGTAATTAGGGGACAGTATGAGCTAGTCTAGACTTTGGAATCGTTCTGGTCCCAGCACGCCCAGCCAATCAATAGGCATTAATCATCTCGTGCTTATTGCAAACGTGACTCAGCCGCTGTGACTCATCGGCATCACACACAGGGAAGTCTGTTGTGACTGGAGATGGGCAAGACAATTAGTCGAGAAACGAGCTTTGCCGGAAGGTGCAGAATATTCCAGCAATGAGAATACCGAGGTGGGGTGGGGCACCAATGCAAGACCACGAGGAGCCCTGCGCAGCGCAAGGAGGGCGCCAACCTAGCATTTTCTGCCCAGTTGGTATAGCAGAGTGTGCACTGTTTCGATTTCCAAATATTTTTCATTTATGGATACATTATCCTTCCAACTCCTTCATATGCTCCAGAAGGGAAGGGTAGGGGTCACATGGGTTCCATCTCCGTCTCTGGTGTCTAACTCTAGCTAGAGAGAGGTGGCCACCTAGGAGTGTAGTGTCACGAGCTGCTTGTCTCCTTGGTGATAGTTCTGCTGCCGTTGCTTCCGGCAAAGATCTCTTAGGCTGACCCAATAAAGGTGAAGATTTCACAGGGGTTGTCAAGCTTGGGTGCCCAGTGAAACTTCTTTGGCCTGCTAATCACTGCAAAACAGGCTCTCTCACAGAGAGAGTTCCCCTCCTTCCTGTTCTCAGCTAGAAATACCATGAGAACAGACTGTCTCACAGTGTTTTCAGACTTCCACTCCCAGTCCCTGCCAAAAGCAGGAAGTGCAGAAGTGGGCGATAATTCTTTCTTTTCTTTTTTCTTTTTTTCCTTTTTAGAACACTTTATTAAAGAGTTTTGGTTGTTACTTGTTTTTTCTTTTTACCCCACCCTCTGAACCTCATTAGAATTAATTTGAGCAATACTTTTAATTTACATGACGATTTTTTTTTTCTAGCAAGGTATAGAAGTAATGTTATTTATCGATGCCACCTCCCTGTAATATAAGGTAGACGGACGGCTCAGGACTTCAGAGATTGGGAGCACTCGGAGGCTTTTTCTGCTTTCTCTTTTTTGTGTGCTGATAAGAAAATCGAACCAGAAAAAAACATTACACGAGGTATTGCTTACTCTACACAGGGCTCTGATCCAATGGGGAGGGTGTTCCCCCTTTCCTACAGTTGTGTAACACACCACCTCTCTTGAACATGGCCCCCTACCTTCACACAAACACCTCTTCCCAGTCGAGTCTGCTCTCCTTGCTTTTTTCTGCTCTTTGTCCATTAGTCAACCCTTTCAATTTGTGGAAATCAGACGCAGATACTGAGTGCCATTAAAAGGACTAGGGACCGCTGTGTTTAGGTATATATACCATTGAAGGAGGAGGGAGGGATGAGTGGGAGGGGGAGATTCTCGGAGAGGGAAGGAGAGGGAGGGTGGAGAGAAGAGCTGGAGGGAGAGGGAAGGAGAAGGAAGGAAGCAGAGAAGCCAAGTGAGGCCAGGAAAAGGTAGAAAAGGCTAGGAAGCAAACCTGAACCAGGCCCCCCCCCCCCCCCCCCCGGAAGCCAGTTCCCTGCAGTAGACCTGCATTCTAAGCTCTGGTGAAACCATTTGATCACCAGGCCATTTGAACATAAACAATACAAAAGAAGATCACAGACTCAGCAAGGCCTTGGTCCACAAGAAGAGGGACAGCAAAGTAATCTTACCCTTGTGGTAACACACAGAAGAAAGGCCACCTGAGGACACCAGAAGAAATCTGCCGTAGACCTTAGACTCCCAAGGCTCCTCAAGAATTCTGGGAAATAATTAAGCGATGTTTGAGTCAGCCAGGCTGTGCGAAATTTAGTTTTCACAGCCCTGGAAGGCTAGTGAATGGATTATCACTGATGAAACTCAGGTTCTAGTTTTTCTCTGTGGCTTGCAAAGCCTTCTGACGGTCCACTCCACAGTGGCTGGACACACCTCGTGAGGGAAATGGCTTCTTGTTCTGGTCAGTATCTCAAGAAGCAGATCTAAGGTGAGCTAGTGTAGGACTTGAAGCAGGCAGAGAACTGAACCACGGGCTGAAGCTAGTTCAGCTGGAGGTCACAGTAAAGCACAGGCTAATGTTAATTAGAAATGACTAATAAATGATGAATCTGGGTCCTGCTTGCTTTTTCAGACAAAGCTGGGTCTAGTCTAAAATCCCCAAAGCTTGGGCTTCAGGATGCCAAGTGACTCCGCTAAGCTCTGTACAGAATTTTGTATTGAATTCTAAGAAAAGCCTAGAGACTCTGTAAAATTATGCACACCTCCTACCCTCCCCCCCCCCAACTCACTCTCACACCAATTAAGTATGTATAATATATCTGGCCTGTGGTAGCCACTAAGACATTAGGAGAAAAGAAGCTTTCAGGACAAATAATCAACTAAGTAGACTAGAAACAGAATTCAAGCAAAACCAACCAAGGGGGCGGGGTGAGAAAAGAAAGGGCATTTGTGAATCCATAAAGACTCAGTGGACACATACCAAGTCCAGCGTGCTTCTCCAGTGTCCCCAAAGATTCTGACAGTACAGGATTTTCACCTGCAGGGAAGCATGATTTGTTGAAGTACCTCTTGATTCTGGGCAGGGTACTCGAGGGTTTGCATATAACTTTCTCAATCACTTCTTGCAAGAGCCATGTGGGGTGAGCATGGTTGTCTCCCCTTAGTGGGAACACAGAGGCGCAAGGTCGTTAACGTGAACTCTGACCCCCCCCACACCCACCTGAGCCCAAAGCCCAGAGAGTTCAAGTTTGTTAGAGCTGCCAGTGATCACAGTGAAGCTGGGCTAAGAGCAGCAGCAACAGGCAGGGGCTGGAGAAGAGGTGGGGACACTGATACTCTACCTCCTGAATAATAACTTGATTTCCCAAATGGCACTCTCTCCTTGTTGCTTTTCTGCGGGCCCTAATTTTGTTGTTGGCAGAGTTCATGGTGTCCGTGAATGAGCACGAGGTTGCAGGCAACAGCAACCCTTTGGGCTCTCCTGCTCTTGCCTTGTGATTCTCTGAAGGGCCTTGAGCGCTGGAAAATTAGGACTTTTCAATGCAAGAGCCATTCGTGATTGAGCCAAGCTTTGAACACATAATTCTAGGAGAACAAGAAAATCATGGGAATTTTTGAAAACCTTGGAACTGAGTTAATCTTGCTTGGCTACAAAACCCTTCACCCTGTCTAATTCTTACATAATCTCTTTGTGGAGGCTTCCTTCTGTGTGTATAGGTTGTGTGTGTGTGTGTTTGTGTGTGTGTGTGTGTGTATAATATATCATGTGGCTAATTTATGAGAAGTCTGTATCACATATGGGTAATGTATAATATATGATATATAACATATATATACATGCATATATATATGCATCTGTAGGGAAGGAATGGATGATTACAAACTAGCTTCTCCTTTAGCTTTGAGTGTAACAAGAGCAACTAGCAAGACATGTTGTTTTTTTTTCTTTTATCTTCCAAAAAGATCAACCAGGAACCCAATATGAAAAAAGCTAATGTGGTACTAAGTTTGCAAATTTAAACCGAGTCCTGCAGTCAAGGCATGCGATGTCTCCATGGCAACATTAGCTCTCATCTTGAGGATTTTCAGTCCTATTAAAGGCATTGAATTCATCCAGTTATATATACCAGTGTGCATACAGTGTGGCTGAACTTAAGGTGGAGGTTTATTTTCCGCATTTTAATTATAAGTAATTCCTCCTATCGGGGGTGGGTAGGCCTGTGTTAATGGGTGGGTAAGCCTGTGCTAGTGGGTGGGTAGGCCTGTGCTATGGGGGTCCGGGAAGAGGAGCCTTGGGTAAATGGATAGTGTAAAGCAGCGGTTTGATTTAATTCATTCTTGGTTTTTCTGCCTTTGTTTCCTCTGTGCTCTGGATTCTGAAAGTGAGAAGGATAATTATGTGGCTGCTAGGGACTGCCTTAGGAAGCCACCTTCCTGCAATCCATGGTGCCACCTCCTAGAAAATACAAAGCCAACTTTTCCAGGAGGCAAGGTGGGGAAGACAGAGATAGCCCGTAGCATACACAGTTGTGTAGCTGGCTCCACACTGGGTTTCACTATCACTTTTTTAAAAGGTGTGTGTGTGTGTGTGTGTGTGTGTGTTATGTGTATGGTGTGTTTGCACACATGTGATGTATTTGGGGGGATGCATAGGTGCCATAACATATGTGTGGAGGTCAGAGACCAACCCTAGGTCAGCACCTCGTTTGAGGCATGTTCTCTTTTGTTACACACCAGGCTAGCTGGAATTCTCTCCTCCTCCCATCTCCCCACAGGAGCACTGGGATTACAGACTCACATTATTGCATCTTGCTTTCTTTTTCAACAGGGCTCCTGGGGATTCGAACTCTGGCCCTCACATTTTCACAGCAAGTGCTGTAGACATCTAGAGCTACCTCCTCAGCCCCTATATCATGTTTAGATGTTGACACGGAAACAGGCCGAGGCACTGGTCTCTCACACACACCCAACCCTTGAAGGACAAAGAAGCCACGTCTCTTCTCAGTGAAGTCTGAGTGGAAAACTTAATATAACCCCAAGTCAGTTGGAAAGGGTAGGGTAGTTGTGCCCAATTTTTCAGGAGCCATCCATGAGAAAAACAAAAGGAAAAGGACATGTGTAATGAACATTTCCTTGGTGGGAAAATAAAGTAACGGTTATAGGTCTTTGCTAGAAATTGGCTGAGGCAGATGGGGATGGCGAAGATGCAGGAAGATTCAGAGAGGCTCCCTAGTACACAACAGTGTTGGACAGTCCTGGAGAACTGGGGGTGGGGATGTTGGGGAGGCAGGGAAACGTGTCTTCAGTGGACTTTTCATCTGAAATAGTACCGGGGTGTCAGAGACGTCCCGAAACTCTGAATGAAACAGACAAATAGATGTGGCAGAAGTCTCACAGCAAACCAGCTTGTGAGGATGGGGCTATTTTTAGTCGCCTAATGAAGAAAGCAGCTGCATTCAGAGAGGCTGTCACTCGCAGCTTGTGGGACCAATTTGTTCTGTTCCAGGGTTCCAGCATTGATCAGCAGTCAGTCCCCTCTCAGATGCCCAGGAAGGGGCTCCACATAGTAATTACAGCTGCTTTGGGGTTTTCTTTCAGAATTTAGAGAAGATTCTTAGTTAATAGACCCATTAGAATCAGGGAACATAAGCGAAACAATGAGCTATTCCTGGGCCCTCCTGGAGCAAGTCTGGCCCCATAGAAACCCATTTCAAAGCCTCAAGGAGCAAAAGACAAAACTCCAGCAGGCTCACTCTGTGACCCAAGTAAGCAGGCTCTGTCTCTTTTGTTCGCTTTGACCTAAGCTGCTAAGCAAGAGTATAGAAGGCAGGCGACATTCCCTGAAACTGAAAGGCAAGCTGGAGAGTGACCCACTTTTGGAAACAAAAGCAAGCAAGAGAGAATGCCTTCAGGTCACAGGCCAAGCTCCGAGGGTCTAGGTATGGGACAGGAGAAAGTTGTTCCCTCAGCTCCAGGGGAGGTTGTGTTGCATCATACTAGGTGGGATAACAGTGTTTCTCCCGTTCTCATCACACAATGCAGTGTTTGTTTGTGCCTCAACTCTCTCTGAGATTCCACAGAAAGCCATACACTCCAGATGTCCCCTGTATCAGGCTGCTCTGAATTTTCAGTGGAGGATGCCTTTGTACTTCTTCTGTCAAAACTTTATTATTTATTATTATTGTATGTGGAAGAGGATGGATATGGGCATACCAAAGTGCAAGTGTAGAGGTCAGAGGTCAGCTTTATAGAGTTGATCGGTTCTCTCTTTTCTCCTTTACGTGGGCTCTGGGAATCGAACTCATGTTGTTGGGCTTTTGCATTGAGCACCTTTACTGAGCCATTGCTAGCCATCTTGCTAGCCCACAAATTTTAAATACTTTTATTTTTGGGGGGAAACTATGCATTGTGTTGGCAAGAGTTTATAAAAACTCATGAACATACAACAGGTCTATGGTGAAGGCCAGAAATCCTGTCCACAGATCTAAACCCGTTGGTGCTTCAACAAATGGGAAGAAGGGTCTTGTCTTAGTTAGGGTTTACTGCTGTGAACAGACACCATGACCAAGGCAACTCTTGAGAGTTCTGCAACTTCATCTGAAGGCAGCTAGCAGAAACCTGACTTGCAGGCAGCTGAGGGTCTTAAAGCCCATACCCATGGTGACACACCTACTCCAACAAGGCCACACCTCCGAATAGTGCCACTACCTGGGCAGAGCATATTCCAACCATGACAGGTCTCAAATGGGGAATCAGACAAGACCACTGACAAACAGCAATGAAACCAGGGCTAGCAGAGCTCAGAAGTTCCTGCTGCAGGTGCACCATGGCTCCTCACAGTGCAGATGTAACTGGGTGGCTCAAGAGTCTGCTGCCCCTTCTAAGTTCAACCAGGTGAGATGTATTTGCAAATTCCCTCTGTGTTAAGAAAAGAGGAACCAGAGGAATGGATACTTGTAGCCAAAACAGTATTTGCTGGCACAACAACACACAGTTGCGTACAGGAACACAGACACTGGCACTGAATGGACAAGATGAAACCATCCACAGCCCCTCCCCCCACCCCATGCATATCCTGGGAGGGTCTTGTGAAGTCCCACCCTCTAGCATGAGTGAGTGAGTCAGCTTTTTTCACAGTGGGTCCAGAGAGGCTGCCCATGTCGCAGTAGATGGTCCCTACACACATGCACATACAGGCAGTGCTAAGTAGACTCAGTGGGTATTAAAGTATTAAAGTGTGTGTGTGTGTGTGTGTGTGAGAGAGAGAGAGAGAGAGAGAGAGAGAGAGAGAGAGAGAGAGAGAGAGAGAACACAATCATGTAGAGGGGGAGGGAGAGGGGAGGACTGACCACATGAGACCAGAATCCTCCTGGGAACACCTAATCCCGGACTTACGTGATCTATAAGACACGTTAGAGTCCATGATAACTAGCTCTCCTTCCTGTTATGCCACTTTGACTCAAGAGATGGCAGGCCCTCTCTAAAGCTTTCTGTCAACTGTGTGCACTCTTGCTTGGTGGTCATTCCTGCCCATGCCCAGCCCTGGGATATCAGAATCTGCTGGGAAGTGCTATAAAAATACAAGTGCCCAGGCCTGTACTAAGACTGCTATGGTGGGCTCTAAGGAGATGATCCAAGCCTTCGTTTTTATTTTTTATTTTTTGGACATTGTCACCAAGCCAACTTAAGTTCCTTCTTGTTTTTCTGTACCTGGTCAAACAGGTCAGCTGTTCAATTTGAAATGCTCCTTTGGTAGCAAATACACACTGATTTAGTTTGTGTGTGTGTGTGTGTGTGTGTGTGTGTGTATCACATATGTTATACTTATATAATGAACTTATACATATAAAATATTTAGAGTAAATGTAAATGAAAAGGGAACAAAGGGCCAGGAGGATGGACTCAGCAGGTAAGGATGATGCTTGCCTCCAAGCCTGACAACCGGAAATTAGATGTCCAGAACCTACATTCCTACATTAGAGAGAGAGAGAGAGAGAGAGAGAGAGAGAGAGAACTCCCATAAATTGTCCACTAACCACTTGTACACCTTCACGATCACAACACACACACAATAAAACTGTAATTACAGAAGAAACAAAAAATCAAAATAAATGAATGTAAACTATCTTATTAAAAATCCTTTTAGTTGACTTTATATTGAAATAACATTTCCGAGTCATGGAGTGACATGCCACATTGATAAGAACAGTTTTGCCTGTTGCTGTGTGCTTGGTGGCGTCTGTGGCTGATGGAAAGTCTGTGATTATTTCTACTAAATAGATGCTATTATTTCTATTAACTGTGCTAGCCATGGTTCAAACTACTACAGGTCTTTCTTCACTAGCATTTTTCTCTACAACCGGGGGTATCTTGTTTCTTTTAGCTTTCTCTCCTAAACTGTTTTTCCAAGACCGGAGAAGTTGTTCTTCTCTAAATCTTTTCCATGCTGGGGCTTAGAGAAGAACTGAAGTGACTAGAGCAGTGGCTCTCAGCCTTCCTAATGCTGTGAGCCTTTAATATGGTTCCTCATGTTATGACACCCCACCACCACCACAAAATTATTTTTGTTGCTACTTTATAACTGTAATGTGGCTAAGGTTCTGAATTGCGATGTAAATATTTGATATGCAGGATATCTGATATGCAACCCCCACAAAGGGGTCACAACCCAGGTTGAGAGCCACTGGGCTGTTCCAAGCCTTGCTCAACTTAGACCATAGCTTGGATCTTGGGTGGCCCCCAAAGGTCTGTATGAAAGCCTTGGACCCAGGCTTGTGGTGCTGGGAGATGGTGAAGGCTTTAGAAGGTGGAACTATTGGAAGACCTTCCAGTCACTAGGCGCTCACTCTCCAGGGAGATTGTGGGTTCCTAGCCTCCTCCAACACAGTTTATTCCACCATGAGATCCTTTTGCCTTTTTCAGCTTCAAAACTCTAGGGACTAATCAGTCATTAGGGAATAGAAGCTCTAAAACGATGGCCCGAATACTCCTTCCCTTTTATAAGGGAATTGTCTAAGGTTGTTGTCACAGTAACAGAATGCACATATGGTTTCAAATTCTCCAATAGCTATATAGATCAAGTACAAAGCAAGGTGTTAAGTGGGTACCGGAAGTCTCAGAAGACATCTCAAACTAAAACTGTCTCCAATCCTTTACTGTAGAGCCCCTGGGAGTATTGGACATGGGATACTGAAGCTATTAGCTGACCCCAAGTCTTTACTTAATGTTTGAGAATATATTAATATATATATATATATATATATATATATATATATATATATATATTCTTAATCTTCTAAACACTCTTACTACTTATATACAGAATATCATATGAGACATCAGGATTCAGAACGGGAAACTCTTGTTGTTTGGTTGTTATGTGTAATGTTTGCACAGACCAGGGGACAAATGATATGGCTCAAGTGGGAAACAGCTTCCCATGTACGCATGAGACCTTAGTTTGGGTCCCACCCAAGCCCTCTTCAAGGAAGTGACTGACGATTCCCAAAGCCTTCTGACCAGCTGGTCCTACCAATTGTTTAAGGCCCAGGTTGAGGGAGAGATTCTGTTTCAAAAGTTAAGGTGAAGAGTGACTGAGGAGGCCACCAGAAATCAATCTCTGGCTTCCACATGCAGTTATGCATGCATGCACCTGTGTGCACATATGCCCATGAACATGAAGGCATCACACAACATGCACTCTCACCTACATATGTACTCACAGACATATTCATACATATATGCACACACTCTCACATACACAAACATACCTACACACACACATGAACTCACACATACACACATTAACTGATATACACATTCACACACACATGCACTCATATACACATGTACTCACACACACTCATGCACACATGCACTCACTCACACATGTACTCTGACACTCATACATACATGTACTAACCCACACGCACTCACAAACATATACCCTCACACATACACACCGATGTACTCACACACATGTACACATACACAGATGCACTTACACACACATGTACTCACATACACACACCCACACATATACACACTCTCACACACATAAACACACATGCACATACACTCACACACAATGCACTCACACACATGCAGTCACACATACATGCAGTCATACACTCATGCACTCACACATATGCAGATACAGTCTCTCACACACACATGCACTCACACACATGCAGTCATACACACATGCACACACACACAAACACACACACAGAGGGAGAGAGAAAGAGAGATTTATAGACCAGGAAAGGCATATTGAGAGGAGAAGCTGGAAAGGGGGGATGGAACTGGTTGAGGTGCCCAGAATGTCCTGTACAGCTAGAAACTTCCAAGCACACAGGCTCCTCCCAGGCAGCTTTAGAAAGCTGGTACTCAAGAAATATTTTGTCTATCAAACAATTTTGATGCAAGAAAACTAGTCCTCTTAACAACTGTGTGTTTTTGCCTTTGAATATTAACTCTCCTGGGTGTGTTTTAGAGAGAATTCTATTTACGTGAGTTTGACTTAATCGCATCCACAGTATGGACTGAAGCATCTTGTTTCCCAGAAAGGGTTGAAAGTTTGTGGGAATAATGACAGGGTTGCTTTGTTACGGCCCTCAAGGGGCTGCGTTCTGGGTGTTTTGGACTTCCCTCTGCTGACCATAGCACTTTGAAGTGCTAGTATTCTGGTCTGAGGTTGGTATGGCCACCCTGAGCATCATCTTTTCTGTGTGGGGCCAAAGCAAGGGTTCCTAGATAGTATCTTTTCTCAGTCCATGTGGCCCCAGAAAAAGAGTAATAGCTAGAATGTATGTCAGTCAGACTTTTTGTTGCTGTGACAAAATACCTGAGGCGAACAAATTAAAAGAAGAAGTTTCAGCTCATTGTCATCTATAAACAGCTGTCTCCATTACTTTTAGGCCCAAGTTGAGACAGGAAGTCTAGGAGCTGCTTGCTCATAGCAGCCAGGAAGCAGAGAGAGTTGGGTGGGCATAGGGATGGGGGCTAGAGGCAAAACAGCCCCTTCAAAGCCACACCCTAGGGGACCAACTTCCTCAGCTGGACATGTCTTGATAATCTTATCCAGCTGTGAACCCATCAGCACATGAACTTAAGACAGTAAAGCTTTCAGGAGCAAATCATCTGTCACTAGCCCTCAGCTGCAGCCAATCACCTGTCACTAGCCCTCAGCTGCAGCCAATCACCTGTCACTAGCCTTCAGCTGCAGCCAATCACCTGTCACTAGCCTCAACTGCAGCCAATCACCTGTCACTAGCACTCAGTGGGCAACCAAGTCTGGAACACACAGGGCAAAGGACAATTTCACATTTAAACCGTAATAGTTGGCCAACATATGGTAAGAAGGGAGACTCTTTATAAAGTTATGGTGGGCTCAGCCTACAACTTGTGGAAGGTCCTTCACCATCTGGCTCACCCCATTTCCCCGTCTGAAGCCAGCTCTGTTTCTATTGTTCTTAAAATCAAGAATATCTTCCTTCCTTCCTTTCCTTTCCTTTCCTTTCCTTTCCTTTCCTTTCCTTTCCTTTCCTTTCCTTTCCTTTCCTTTCCTTTCCTTTGTTTTTTGTCTTGCTTCATTTGTTTTGATTTTTGGTGGGGGACAAGGTCTCAGTGTGTAGTCCAGGCTGACCTGGAAGTCACTAAGTAGCCCAGGATGGCCTACTCACACACCTAAGTGCTGGAATTTCAAGTATATGATACCCGGCTCCTCTCACTCATTTCGCATTTGATTGTTTGTTTTTTTGTTTGTTTTTTTGTTTGTTTTTTTGTTTTTTGTTTTTTCGAGACAGAGTTTCTCTGTGTAGCTCTGGCTGTCCTGGAACTCACTCTGTAGACCAGGCTGGCCTCGAACTCAGAAATTCGCCTGCCTCTGCCTCTCAAGTGCTGGGATTAAAGGCGTGCGCCACCACCGCCCAGCTCCTTTCGCACTTGAGATATGATCATGTGTGCACGTGTGTGTGTGTGTGTGTGTGTGTGTGTGTGCAAATATGTGGTGTTGGAAGCAGAAGGCTATAAGGTTTATATTTAGACACACGGATATCTGGTATGAGTTATGTAAAAATAAAACATCAAATATGGCTAACACTGAATGTGCAGTGGGAACCCAGGGAAAATAGTGACATTCCGTTACATAACCACTTTTGGCAGAATGTCATCACTGTATGACTCTGTATTACTATGGCCTTGAGGTCAGATGCCTGAGCCTCTCTCTCTCTCTCTCTCTCTCTGTCTCTCTCTCTCTCTCTCCCTCTCCCTCTCCCTCTCCCTCTCCCTCTCCCTCTCCCTCTCCCTCTCTCTCTCTCTCTCTCTCTCTCTCTCTCTCTCTCTCTCTGTGTGTGTGTGTGTGTGTGCGCTTGTCTCTGTCTCTGTCTGTGTGTATGTCCTTAGGTCTGAGTGCCTACCTCTGTGTGGCCTCTATTTGCCTAGGTCCCTACTGGTGGCTGTGTCCCTAGTGATCTGTGTGGTAACCTTTGCCCATGGTAACTAAACTGTCTTATCAGCTGACAACTCTTGGCCTCCCCTTCAACCTCTCAGCCTCCTGCCCTCCTTTCTCGGCATTGATGCATAGACATGTGTGTATGTGTGTGTGTGTGTGCATTTGCATGTATGAAGGTATTTGTGATATTACAGGATATATACACACTTTTGTGGAGATATGTGAGTCTGTGCATGAGGCCAAAGAAGGATATTGGCTGCCCTGCTCTATCACTGTCTGCCTTATTACCTTAATATAAAGTCTCTCAATGATCCAGACCCGCAACCAGAAAACCCCAGCAGGCTACCTATCTTTGCCATAGTGCTGGGGTTTTGCGCACACACACACACACACACACACACACACACACACACACACACACACACACACAAACTATGCCCTGCTGTGTAGTAGGTGCTAGGGATTGAGACTCAGGTCCCCGTGCTGGCACAGCAAGCAGTCCTATGTGCTGAGCCACCTGCCCCTCAAATCCTTCATTCTTACTTAAATCTTATACATTTTACTGGAACCCTACTCCTGAACGGCGAACTGCAGTGCAACGCTCTGCCCTGAGAATATGGTCCTCTGTTCTATTTATTATCATCCCTAAATACATCAATCAGTGTTGTGTGGTCCAACAGGAATGAATAGGAATCTGCAGGCTCAAATTAGAGGAACATGGATGCTTGCCAATCTCAGCCTAGGCACAGGGTTTAATCACATCCTCCTGCCTCAATTCCATCTCAGTGTGATGGCACATGGTTCCATCTATGCATCTGTTGCCCTGAACTAGGACTTCTATGACGAGCTTGTTCCCCAATTACTCCCGAGAGTAGGGAACAGACTGTAGTCACATCCTCTTGGTCTTTAAACCTTGCATAGTTCAAGTGACCTATTGGGTGCGCCATTGTTTGGTGACTGAATGGAGTCTGATCATCAGCTCTGCTAAGCAAATGGGTTGAGAGTAAAGATAAGCTCAGAGCAATAGCAGAAAGTTGGATGGTGAGCCATGAAGAATTAAGTTATTTCATGGAGAAATCAGTTTCTCTGGTTGGCTCTCACAGAAGGTAAAGGGTCCTAGGTGCCTGGCCCAGTGATAGTTTCAGCCAGCTGCACAGATCACAAAGAAAACATAAACATGCCAGACAGTGGCACAGAAGTGCCCAAAGGAAGGTGAGCATTGCCTGGCTTTGCAGAAAGGGCACAGAGTCCAAGGGGAAGGTTTTGTGGGTTGGAGGGATGGCCTTAAATATCTGATGATCCAGAAAGCAAAGGCAGAGCCTAAGAGGAAGACGTTTAGAACAGCAGTCAGGAAGAAGAGATGAGGAAAGATGGAGAATCCTGCTAGTCTAGGGCTCCCCTTTCTCATTTTCATGGAGGAACATGTGGTTCTTCAAATTAGTCATGCATAGATTTTGTGTAGGTGCTTGGGATTCAAACGTGGATTGTCCTGTTTCCACAGCAAGCTTTCTTATTCACTAAGCTATCACCTCAACCCTGAAGTACCTAATGTTAAAGATACGACATAATGACGTTTAATTCATCTTCTAATTCTTTTTCCCCTCCTTTTTTTTTTCCTGCCTTCTTGCACCCTGGTGCCTTTATTTCTTAAAAGCAAAACAAAACCCTACTAGGGTAGCAGAGATCTGAAATAGCACTACACAATAGCCAGAGACATATGACATTTAATCAGATAGCCCTTTCCAAAGTATGTTAACGCTGAATCAGTTTGGCACAAATCCAAAACTAGAAAGCTCGACTCATCTCTATCTGTTAGTTTGCTGTTGTTGAGCATTAAACACAAAACAGAAGCCAGGCATGATAGTCCCACCTCTAATCTCTACTCTAGGGAGACTGAGGCAAGAGACTCTGGAGTTCAAGGTTAACCTGGGCTACATAGTATTTCTAGGCCAGCCTAGACTATATGCGTGAGATCCTGTCTCAAAAAAGCAGAGAGGGGTCAAAGACATGACAAAACCATTATGCTTTTAAAAACTCTGAAAATAGATTAGATACATACAGTCAAGCCCTAAATAAAATTTGGGGGGATAGCAAATCTCTCCTCTTCCTTCTCCCCACTCCTCTCTCTGTCTCTCTGTCTCTCTGTCTGTCTCTGTCTGTCTCTGTCTGTCTCTGTCTGTCTCTCTCTGTCTCTCTCTGTCTCTCTCTCTCTCTCTCTCGTGTGTGTGTGTGTGTGTGTGTGTGTGTGTGTGTGTGACATGTTGACATGTATATGTGAGTGCTGGTGACCTAGAGGGCAGAAAAGAATATTGCAGTTAAGAGTTGCCCAAGGTGGGTGCTGGGAACAGAACTCTGGTCCTCAGCAAAAGCAACATGTGCTCTTAACTGATGAACTGTCTGTTAACTCTGCATCTTTAATGCGCAAATTACTAGTGAGCTGTGGGCAAATGCAGTCATTTCATGAAAGAGAAACGTGAACAAAGGGGTAGCTTGGAATGTGTCTTGGCATGAGACAGACACCGCATGAAAAAAAAAAAAAAGAAAGAAAAAAGAAAAACTACACCTGGCACTCTCCCTCCTTGGATCGAGCAAAGCTTTATTTTACGGGAGGCATAATTAGCTTCGAAGTTCTCCAATCCTGTCTGTCTAGCTAATTCTATAGAGACAGGCTATTTAGGTATTCCACAAATAAGATGCCGGTAACACTTGTGGAGGGAGCTGCTGTGAGTACGGCATCGTACGGGGTGAATAGCTTGTCCCTCTGGCTTTGTTGCAATCCCGTGCTGCATTCAGAGGCTCTGCACATTCTCTTCTTGGGCAAATGTTTTGTCAGGGTTACAGCAAGGGCTCAGGGCAACCTCTGCAACAAACAGTATACGAAGGGAAACTCCTTGTGCTCACAGACCTGTAGTTCGGGCTTTGGCTACATGGAATGGTAAGTACCAAGTGCCATGTTCAGAGGAGGCTTCAGCAATGCAGACTCCCGCAGTGGGGCAGCCTCTACACATGGCTCTGAGTTCCCATATCACCCGTCACCACATATCATTTTCCAGCTGACTGGGTACATGGGAGGTTAAGACAAGAACCGGAGCATAGTCTTCTGGTAAAACACCGACCAGAGTTCCTGTGGACTGAACCAACGGTGCTTCATGGACATCGGCAGTGTGAGCTGATCTTCCCTGACAATTGTAAATTAATGACAGGCCCATAAGAAAGTCGGTGACCAGGGCTCATGCTTTCACAGCAGGTACAAAGCTGTCTGAGGCTTGGGTCCCCTTGCTTTTAAATTGAGTAAGCTACCACTGATGCTGAGACAGGAGACTTACTCAGATAGCATATTTTCTGCTCTTAACATTATGTACTAAGGGGAGGCTGGGGAGATAATCCAGTTCATAAAGTGCTTGCCTTGCGAGCATGAGGGCTTGAATTGGATCCCCCAGGAGACATCTATAAAATCTGGGCATGTTGAGCTTGTAATGCCAAAGCTGGGAAGGAAAAAACAAGGCGGGGATCTGTGTTTGCTTGGAGATCACAGGGCCAGTGAGAGACCAAGTCCAACAAAAACAAAAAAAAACCCAAACAACAAACAAAAGCAAAACATACAGGTACAGTCAGTACCACAGAAACATCTGACATCTGAGACAGATGTGTTTGTAGCTACACACAGGTACAACCAAGGGTCCATGAAAGGCCTCCAGTTTCCTGGCAAGATCTTGTTAAGGAAGGGGAGATACTGTGCTAGCTGTGAGGTTGGAAGCAGGAGATAGGGTAGGGGGGTGGTGCAGATAGAAATATATACTTTTAGGGTCTTGGAATTCTCCAAGAAATGGTGTGGAAATCAGCCCCAAAGAGGGTCCCTCCCCACGGCAACCACGGGCAAATTGGATCCATGCTTTCTCTTCTCATCTCTACTGAGTTCCAAAGCTCCCCCCATGCCTCAGCATCAGTGAAGACGTTGGTTGCATCTGGGTCTCAGCATCACTTTAATTACAGGGAGACCTAGAGAGCCAAGTGACATCGCTCCATCCCTGCATCATCAGATCCAACCTCCAGGATTTTCTTAGTACTAAAAATAGGCCCAGCAGATGCTAGGCCAGCACTGCCTGGTCACTTCCCGGGTGAATTTCTCCTTCTCCCTCCCCTTCTTCCTTTCCCTCTCCTTCTCTCTGTCCCTCTCCCCTCTCTCCTTCACCTTCTCTTTCTCCCCCTCCCCTCCCTCTCTCCCTCTCCTCTCCCTCTTTCCCTCTTTCCCTCTTTCTCTCTCTCTCTCTCTCTCTCTCTCTCTCTCTCTCTCTCTCTCCCTCTCTCCCTCTCTCCCTCTCTCCCTCTCTCCCTCTCTCCCTCTCCTCCCATCTGCTTGGGCAAAGCCCTCACCCTGATGCCTTTTCCAGCTCAGGGTATCAGAGAAGACCACATACCCTAATGCCAGGGCTGGGCTACTCAGCTTGCTCAACTAATCTTAAGCTGCAAAATGGGGATATCAGGAGTTTGGAGTGGAGCTCACTTTCGAGCATTCAGAAGGCCCTGGAATCAATGTTCAGTATCCCAAATCAACAAAACTAAGTAAGATTGTAGTACTGGTTGTCATAGGCATGGTTACGGAACAATCTGTATTAATGTGTGGGCAGTACGTGGACCACTACCTGACAGGTAGCAAACCCCCAGTAAATGTTAATGGCGACTTTACTCTTATGATTAAGAAACCAACATGGCTGACCAATTTGGGAATAATCACATGTACTTTCTCTCTTTTAGACAGGAGTCTCAAATAGCTCAGAAGAGCATTGAAATCCCTATGTATCTACAGTGGCTTTGAACTCATGATCTTCCCGTTCTTCCAAGGTGCTGGGCTCACAGGCACCATTAATCTCTAGTTGTTCCATGCTAGGGGCAATCACCCTACCTACTGAGCCATACCTCCAGTCCAGGACTCCAGTTTGACCAATCATCTGGCCAGGGAATCTTTTGCACTACCATACTGAGAATTAATTGCAAAGAGGCAAAGGCTGGCTGAGTCAGAGTCAGAGGCTCTGGGCTCTTGAGTGCTAAGGTCCCATACATGGACTAGAGTAATGGACCAGAAACTTGTGGTTCTATGTCCTCAACTGGACACTATGAGCAGAGACATTTGCTGCTCTGGGTGCTGATGGTTCTTGTTCTGGACCTTGACTCTTAATGGCCCTGTGCTCAGTAATTATCAATCATATCTCTGTAGCATCTGAAGGTGTCTTGAATGAGACTCTTACTCCTAAGAGTGGAGACATTAAAACCCCTGCATCTTGGATATCTTGATCATTGGCTCCTGGGTCTCAGCTGCTCCCCGGAACCATTTAATGGTTGTGAACATGCAGTTTCTTGTCTTCGGCTCTTTGGAGCCTTCTCTGGCGTTGGCTTCCTGCCTCTTCCCAGCTTCTTTCATCACCTCAGTTCCTTCTGCTCTCTGTTGGTTCTCTGCTCTTCTGCTGCCTTCTCACTGCTACCAATGCTCCTGCATCATCCAGGCAGCAGCTGCCGCTTCTTCTACCGTTGACATCTTTGTGTTACCACCTTAGGCGGCTCTGCCCCTAATACAACTCTCACATAGGCAAGGGAAGATCATTCCAGATAAGCTTTTTACCGGGCTTAATGTTGCACCTCTGGAGGGTGACACATGAGAGTTCTCTTTCAGCCGGTTTAAAAAGTGAACTGAGTAGCAGGAGGAGATCTTGGTAGCCCGGATGCCATATACAAAGGGAGGATTGCATTTGCATCAGTGACGGCACACAGGTAGATCCACCAATCACAGGCCCTGCAGAGGGACCAATAGCAAGCCCTGCGTTTCACCAATCACAGCTTTCTGAGTTACCGAGGCAGTAACAGAGCGATTGAGATTATCTAGAGTCCACCAGGGCTTGTCTTGACTACATAGCAGCCTTCCCAAGGCTGGCATGGGGTTTCTGGAATAGCTGTGACCACGGCAAGACCTCCTGAAGCAGGACTTGCAGCTTCAGCTACAAAATGCCTTGCTCCTGGAGCCTACTAAGTTGTCTGTGGAGAGGCAGCCGGACTGTGGTTGTGAGTCTGGTCAGTCAACCCAAGGCTAGGTGCTCAGATGACAGTCACCCTCTCGGGGCTTCCGGGCAGAAGAGTGATCTGTCAAAGTTCTATTCCAACAGCTTCTTTCAAAAGAAAAAGTGTAATAAAAACTCAACTGGCGTTCTCAACAACTTTTACCACTGATCAGAATATTTAATAATGTTTAACCTCTGTCCCAGTCACCTAGAAAGGCACCGATCTGACTCACAAAGAGTGATTGTCAAACTTTTCTCATAATGGGTCAGATAGTAAACATTCTAGACCATACAAACCATGTGATCTCTGTCAAAGCTACTCAACTCTGTTGCCCTAGGCAATATGCAAATTGATGAATATGGCTATGTTCCAATGACGGTTTATTTACAGAACAGTTAGAGGTTGTTGTTTAGGAACCACTGTCCTAGATAGTAAGTTAAAAGAGACAAGGGCCAAATTAAGCCTCTCTGTGTCTCCTGCTCCGCATTGTAGCCGGCACAGAGTGTGTGCTCATGTGATAATTGTTTCTAAGGGAATGAATAAAAACTCAAGAGGAAGTGGTTTTTCACTCCTTTAAACACTGAGCTTTGACAGCCTTTTCAGAGCATGAAATTCGTGATTCTATGTTCTGCCAACAGGCATGTCAAAAGAGTTCCCGTGAATGCTACTGCATGCCCATTTAAGGCTTCAGGCTCTCTAGGCAAGTAAACATTCCTTCTTAAACAAAACTAAGACTCGAAACTACAAACAGGGACAGACATGCGAACAATGCAGGGAGTTGACATTGGGACAGCTACTGTGAACTCAAATGGTTGGGACGGTCACTTAGAGGTTAAATGACTGCTTCTAAAATACTATGGACTTGAGCATATCAAGAGCAGTAGGTCTCTCTACTCCAGAAGGCCTGTGTCAGCCTTGGAAGGCAGCCATCTAGGCAAGACAAGCCCTAGTGACCTCCAGATGACAGCATAGATACTCTTAATCACTCTGCTGCTTCCTCAGTAATTCAGCAAAAAGTCAGTAGTTGGTGCAACACAGGGCTTTCTATTGGGCCCTCTGCGGGCCCTGTGATTAGTGGTGGATCTGCCACTGTGCTGTCAACTGATGCAAATACAACCCTCATTTGCATATAACACCCTTGCCACAACCATCTCCTCCAGCACTGCACTGAGAAGTCCAAGCTCTTGCTGCATTACTCCCAGTATCGTTGGAGAGGGAGTTCAGAACACTAATGGGGAACGAACTCTGCAGTCAGATAGGTTCATAGGCCGTGGGGACCGAAGCAAGTGGCTTCCATCTTTCTAATTTCTATTCTTTCTCTGCAGATTGGAAAGAGTAATAGGACCTCCATGGTTCATGTGAGGATGAAAGGAGATGGTGCCCAGCACGTTGCCTATTTAACAAGCACACAAGAATGGGCTTTTTTTTTTTTTTCTGATACCAGCACTCAGGTCCACTGAAATAATTGCCCGCTGCTGCACTGGTCTGTGTCTGAGTGGACAGTGAGGCAGATGCCTACGGACAGCACCTGCCACTACTCTGCAGGAACAAGGGCGTCAGACAAGCAATGCCTCCTATTTCGTCCCTCCTACGTTCCACTTCCTCCCCTGTTTTTCTCCCCGTCCTGCTTGGAGTTTTCCATGTCCACAGGAGGGGACAGTGTTCTGGAAACTGGGACATCTTCTAGAACCTAAGAAAATGTGTTCCCAAGTCTTGTGCACAAGAGGAGAGGCAGCCATTGTCTCTGAAGTGCCTGTGAGCCAGCAGTTACAACTGAGAAGAGTGTCTGGGCGTTTTCTAAATGAGCTGCATGGGCAATCTCCATTCCCACTTTACAGTGAGTAGCTGGTGAGGTATCATGCCAATCATGGCCCCCGAGTTGCCTCTGATTCCTCACTGGATAGCAGAAGGTCACCCCGTGAGGACCAGGGAGGGAGTAATTTCAATGAGGGTCAGAGAACTTAGCAAAAATAAAGCCTGATATATGTAGGGTGGCGTTGCTTAATAGAAATGATGATAAGGATACAGGATAGTAGTATCTGCCACCATGGGTCTAAAATGGTTCTAAGAACAGCTCTGCCCAGAGGCTAAATGACCTCAAACACCTTCCAAATGCTCTGATTCTCCATGACTACAGTACAGGCTCATCAATTTCAGAATAATAGGGCAAGAGCTAGTGGCAGAGCCCATGTGAATTAGGGGAGAGACAGGCTTTATTGCAACCAGAGCACCAAAGCCAACCCTGTTAGCTACAAAGAATTTAAATAGCCTTACATCTTAAGATATTTGCTGGAGAACACATACAGGAGGATGTGACAGCGCACACACACCCTGCACTCGGGAGGCTGGAGCAGAGGGATCAGGAGTTCACAGCAAGTCTAAAAAGACCCTGTTACCACTCCCACACATACACACATGCCCAAATATAGAAGACAGGGAAAGGAAGAAAGAAAAGAAAGTCAGGCATGAAGCAATGAAAATACAGCTGCTGAGGTATCATGCCAATCACGGCCCCAGATTTCACATGCCTGCAATCCCAGCATTCAGGAGGCAGAGGCAAGGGGTACAGCCAGTGAGTTCTAGACCAGCCTGATCTACATTGTGAATTCCAAGGCATCCAAGATAGCATGGGGAGACTGTGCCTTAAAAGCATGAACACGATTTTGTAAACGGCTGAGTGGGTGTTGAGAGACAGTCACAAGTTCTTGAAAGCCTGTATTCCTTTATCAGCATGCATGTTTTTAGCAGTTCGGGGCTCCCCTAGTTTTGGCTAGATAGACAAAGATAGCATTGCCTAGCGTTTGGGTAGAGAACACTATCTTCGAAGATATTTCAAACGCAAACTTTGGTCCTATCCAAGTTACATCAAGTTTCTCCATTCTGCATTCCTGCAAGCTGCAGGGCCTCACTATACACACACTCCAGGAACCCTGAGGTCCCAGGCTTCCAGTCTGTTGAGCAGCCTAACGCTATCAGTATACTGTGACCTCTCATTACCTCTTCACCCGAACCATGGTGCAGCTGGCCGCTAAGCCTCCAATGTATCCCCACAAGCAAACTGACCAAGAGAAAAGCAAACAGAATTAAAGGAGTCACCGACTCTGAGTATAAACCCAGGCCTACAGGAACTTTAGCCAAGGTCCAGATCTTTCATTCCTGGTTGCTGGGTTGGCTGCCAGCGAGCCAGTGAGTAGATGCACGTAGCTGGTATGGTCAATTGAGGTTGCCCCAAGATGACCCCTGTATTGACTTGGCCTGGTGATTTCAGGTAGCACAGATAAGCACATGGAAGGCAGAGGTTTGGGTGCAATCATGTGACTCTCACTGACCCAGAAGAGTGTCCTAGGGAAAGGACATTGGGCTGAACAGTTTGGGTTCCGCCAATAGTTTGCACACTGCTATTGCACTGTGTCCCTAGCTTCAAGCTCAGGAATTGTACTTGGTAAAGCCCTTAAGAACACAAGGGAATGAAAAAAAATGTGAATATTGGCTTGTTGAACAAATAGAAAATTCTAGACCACAGAAAGGCATGTATTGAGACATCTAGGGCATAGGGTATTTACGAAGGTAAAGTAAAGGAAGTAGAGTGTGTTTGTTGTAGAGGAAGTTTGCCTCGCTGTCCACATGCCATATACCCAGTGTCTACCCATTGTCTGAAAGGGAGCCCACTATGGTTTTTCTGTCTTGGATCTCATAGCCATGTGATAGTCTACTTATGTCATGGGTGGGCGTAATGGTTTATCCGTTCTATGACACTCAGGTTTGCTGAAAGCCATCCACATTTTAAAGTCAGCTGAGCTTAAGCATCTGGTAGGTGACTCCTTAACAGCTCCTGGATGCCTCTTGGAGCTTGAGGGGATTTTAACTCATCCAGACCTCAAAAAGAGGAAGAACCGTACCAGCACGGGCAAGCATGCTCTAAACATCGAGAGTACCCAGACCCTCCTAATTCCAGAACTAAATCAGGAAAAGAATTTTTGTGAAACTCTGAAGCACCTGAAATCATTCTGCATCTGGAAAAGGCCTGGCAGAAATAAGGCCTTGCTTAGCTCCAGGAGGCTGGTATGTAGTGGCTTCCCCCCCCCCCCATCTTTCTCCTATTAAACACGCCATCTGGAAGCAAGCTTACCATCTGGAAGGACTTCAACTGGGTTCCAGATGGATCTCTCTTTGATCCAATCAATACGGACAGTAGAATACTAAGAACAAACTCTGTTCCAGATTCTGAGTTGGCTGAGGAAGTGTGAATATTTCAGAACACGGCTCAAACTAAGCAGTGCATGGATGGCTTAGGAGCGGACTCTTCCACAAGACTCAACCAAGAGGAAGAAAAAGCACCCTGAGAAGGACTAGGCAACATCCTACAGTACCCAGAGGAACTCGGCACACTTCCAACAGTACCCAGACTTCCAACCCTGAGGGCGACTGCCTGGGAGTGGTGTCTTGTCAGGTTTTACTTTGTTTTCATAGAGAGGTCACAGTCTGTGTTCACTGTCTGGCACATTTGAGAAAGTAGAAGAAAAAAGTTAAAGATTAGCTTAATTTGTTTTTTTCACTCTGTGGCTGCGGAGCCCCTGTGTGCACAGTGCCACCCCACCGAGATGGGAGGAGCGGAGTCAAGTGCAAAGGTGCCTGACTGGTTTCACAGGCACCTTAGCAGCCCAGAAGCTGAGCTCTGAGGATTGATATGGCTTCACCAAGCTTCAGGCAGCCAAAGGAAAGCTGAAGCGAGGCAAGAGGGGGAGGTGCTATATTACGAGAGACGGGGCGGGGAATTGGCAATGGATTCCCAAACTCGCATATATGCAACTCTCTTATGCAAATGATACACACGTGGTATTTGCATATTTTCCAGGTTCCTTCCCTCATCTACTTCACGTTTTGTTTTATTTATTATGCGTATTCGGGTGGGTTGGTGAGAGTCTACTTCAGTGAGTGTCGGACTGTGAGAGGACACGGAAGTCAGCTTTCTCCTTCTACTAGGTGGGTCCTAGGAATCAAAGTCGGGTGCTCAGGCCTAGGGATGGGCACCTTTACCCACTGAACTGGCTTGCCAAATCCACTCTCATATACTTTAAATCATCTGTAGAGTACGAAGCTGGAGAGATGGCTCATCAGATAGTGCCACTTGCCACACAAGAATGAGGAACTGGTTTCAAATTCCCTGCACCTGTGCAGAAAGTGGGGCACAGCCACACATGCCTGTAACTCCAGCATTGTAGGGAGCAGAGAAATGAGGATTTCTGGGGTTGATGGTCACCAGCCTAGTTCCAAGTTCTGTGAAAGACCCTGTCTTTAAGGGATAAATACACCGGAGCAAAGCAGAACAGGACACCAGGTAACATCCTCCTCTGGCTCCCGTGGGCGCAGCAAAGACAGTCCCTGGCTCACTATGAGTGTGTGTGCGCGCACACACACACACACACACACACACACACACACACACACACACTCATACTAAATCTCTTATGGATTGTTTCTAATACAACATAAATGCTGTGTAAACATATCCTATAGTACAGCATTGTTCTAGGAACATTGATAAGAGGTCTGTTCATGTTTCTTACAGATATGACTTGTTTCCCAAAGGTGTTTAATCCATCACCCTTGAGTCTGCAAGTGTAGAGCCACAGATGTGGGGAGCCACCGATGTGGGGAGCCCACACTGAACAAACTGGTGTTGTGAGAAGTGAGACCTCCTCCTTAGAGGTCTCTAAGCATAGCACTGAGAATGACCCAGGCACTTCAAAGAGTTCATAGGCTCTTTAGTTGTTTGTTTTAGTTTTTAAAAGGCCTTCTTGTTATGGAATACTAAGCACCTGAATAGTATTCGTGTGCTTGAGTGCCACAGAACTCAGTGAGAGAAGAGAGAACTGTCTCTTGATATTGTATCGCTCACGGCAAAAATGGCGATCGGAGAGTTTCAGCGGATTATGCAAAATCACAGGTCTAAAAAGACAGTTATCTTGAACTTGAAAGAGGTGTCAGTTGGCTCAAGGGAATGAATCTCTGCTCTGTGTGGACCACTTTATGCTTTTCTCAGCCTCAATGCCTTCCCTCCCTTTCTCCTACAATCTACAACAGTTTTGATCTGTGCACCTAGAATAGAGGTAGCATACTGAGATTCTGATACACACTGACTCGTTATAATTTCCTGTTATATATTCTGTGATAAAACGCTCTGACAAAATCAGCTTAAGGGAGTGGAGTTTTATTTTGGCTCACAGTTCAGAGAGTGGGTCATGTTGGGGAAGGGCTGCGCACAGGAGCTTAGATCAGCTGGCCACACAGTGTCCACAGTCAGATGCTTAAACAATGACTACTGGTATTTAGCTGTTTTTGTTGTTGTTGTTGTTTTTTAAGAGGTCCAAGACCAAAGACCAGGAATAGTGCTGCCACCCACAGTGGGCTTATCTTCCCACTCAATTAACCTAACTGGTGAACCTGCATGGGCATGCAGGTTCCAGATGCCATCACGTTGACAAGATGCCATCACACACACACACACACACACACACACATTTATACACATTTTATGTATCTATAATTATATTAAGTAAGACCTTCAGATTATTTGGAAATAAGGTTATATATGTTCAAATAGAATGTTTCCACTCTTCAACAAACAATTGGAAGTAGCAAGAAACAGAACCATAATTTACTGGACGTTATATTTTGCAAATTACATAAACACATACATCTACAAAACAGAGGTCTTCTTTTCATGCTTAGAGATCACCAACCTCAAGTAAGAAGGTTCTAGTGTAAAGTTGCAACTTTCTTAAGGTCTCTGGAAATTATCCCCGAAAGGGGATAATTAACGACGAACAGCCTTAACAACTTTGCTAAACTGAACCCTTTGCAAGGAGAAAAATCTTCTGCAATTAGTTAAAGTCAAATATGTGTCTAAAAGATGTGCTCCCTCCCCAAACCACTTTAGATATTGGCACAAACCTTCATGCAATCAGCCTTAGAGATTTATTCTAAATCATAAAACATCGTGGAATTTGTATAACTTTCCCATGTCCAGGATTTCATAACTCATTCACTCTACTTTTATATGTGTGCATGTGCGTGTGTGTGTGTGTGTGTTGTGTGTTGTGTGTTTAGCAAGTAGGGGACATCCTGGAGTAGGACTCTGAGGCAGCTGGTCACCTTGCATCTGCAGTCAGTAAGCAGAGAAGGATGAACTTCCTGCCTTTCTCCTTTGTACTCAGCCCAGACCAGAGCCCGTTGGTGCTGCCCACACACAAATCTTCCTCCCGTGGCTAACTCTTTCTAGAAATACCCTTATAGACATTCCCAGAGGTATGTTTCCATGGTGATTGTAAAGTCAGTCAAGTCGACAGTGAGGATTGTGTGTCCCACCTGGCTATCCCACATTCAGGGGCCGCTGCTTTTTCTGTGAGGGCTGCCAGAATCCTTGGATGACAGGTGGTGAGACCAGATCCTCAGATCTTTTTTCACCTGAACTTGAGTGGAGCCGCATATTCTAAGACAACTTGCAAACGCTAACAGAAACAAATGCAGTGGCAGCTACAGCTCTTTAATTCCTCTACCTGAGGAAAAAAGATCAATTTAAATCAACAGCGGTCTTAGTCACAGCTTCAGAGTTTCAAAGCTCTAATTTAATGAGAGGCTCCTGCCTGGGATGAGAGCTCTCCCCTCCCTTCATCTTCTCTGGTGAGACCATTTACCACCCAGTCTTAGTCTCCTCATCTGAAAGTCTCAAGGGGTCCTCTTCCGGGACTCTTCAAGCTTCAGATAGCTCTTGTTTAACATGTCCAGCTCTTGCCTGCAGTGAACAAATTGCCATTTTCAGGCAAGTAAGAGTAGCTGCAGGAGCCCAATGGCCAGGCCCTGCTGAAACACCGTCATCGTCGTCGGAACTGCCAGAAGTACGTGACAATGACAGCAATAGCAAACCGTTTCACTCCCTAATCAGCTCAGCAGTTATCTTCAGGATGTATATAGCATCTCCAACTGGGCTTGAACAAGAGAAGTCCTTTAAATAGCTAATGCTGGCTCCATACTGTTTGCTTGAGTTTGGAGAGGAAAGGTAGTTTGGAGGATGAGGGCAGTCTGGTGTCTGCTCTCGGAGATCAGCGCTGAAAGGAGATGTGGACTCAACTACAGCTGCTCTGTAGTCAAGTCTGAAGCGAGAGCCTCAGGAAACACACACACACACACACACACAAAATGGGATAGTTAATTCTGTCTACATAAGAAGAGGGTGGGAGGCTTCTCAGAGGAAGAGAGGAAGTGATGTCAAAATCAGACCTCAGGGAATGTAGAAAAAGATGGTGAGGCTAAACCTTGGAGTTGGGTAGTCTGGGAAGCTGGGGGTGGGGTGGGTTGAAAGGAGGGAGGCCCAGAGATGTGGCTTGATGTGAACAGAATGTAAATGGTTTGTAAATAATATTCAAAAGCCCTGAAGCAAGTCATTGTGTGTGTGTGTGTGTGTGTGTGTGTGTGTGTGTGTGTGCGTGCTCATGTGTTGGGGAGGGCTTCACACATGTATAAACTAGACATTATAAGGTCAACATTCAGTGTTCTTAATTTTTATTGTCCTTTTACTTCTTAATCTTGTGTTAAATTTTTTGACAATTTCATAGCTGTATATAGATTACTTGATCACATTGGAGCCTAATTCCCCTACCCACTGCCCCCACTGTCACCCGTCAACATGTCCTCTTCCACCTCAGTGAGGCTTGGTTGTAGGGAGTGACCCACTGATTCCAATTAGCTCTGTGTGCTGACTCGTAATGCCAGGATGTTCTTGCGCAGGTCTTGTGAAGGTAACCACTGGAAGCTGCTGTGGTCCAGGGCACAGCAGTTCACAACCATCCTCTGGCTCATGCATTCTCTCTGGCACCTCTTCCAGTCCATACAAACACAGCTCACACTGAGAGCCTTGCTGCTACAGTGCCTTACAACTCACACTCAGCTTTCACCAAAGAAAGTATAAGGCACAGCAAAATGTAGCATTATAGCCCGAAGACACAAAGCCAGCAACACTGACCCAGGCTCGGAGATGTCAGGTGTCAGGGACTTGGAAATGACCAGACCCAATGTTCAAAAATAACTTGGGTCGAGTAAAGAAATGGGAACTTTAAGAAAGAATCAAACATGGAAATATAGAAATCAAAATCATCAGGGGAGATGACGAAGGCCTTCGATGGGCTCGCCAGCAAGCTGAGCCCGACTATGGGAAAAGCCAGTCATCGTGAAGAGACGTCCATGAAAACGTGTAAAACTAGAGAGGAAAGAGAGGAACCTGCAGCTATTTTAAACACCATAACCATGGAGTTGCCCTGACCTCTGTTCCTAAAAACCAAATGCACAAAACCCCACCTGTCACAGCTGGGAGGTATTCAATCTGCATCCACTTCCTCACAATCGTAACTGGGTCTACTGTAACATAAAAACCAAAGACATGTTAACAAAATGGGTAGACCTGTAGTTAGATTGTCCAAAGCAAAGAGGGGGACTCAGCCAGCCATTTATAGTTTTGTTTTTAGATTTTATTACCTTTTTCATACAATATTTTGATCATATTTTCTTCCCTCTCTTAACTTCTCACAGAATCCCAACACCTTCCTACTCACCCAACTTCGTAGTCTGAGAGAGAGAGAGAGAGAGAGAGAGAGAGAGAGAGAGAGAGAGAGAAAGAGATCATACACAAAACTATGGAGTCCGTTTTCTGTCACTGAGCTACTCCAAGGCACGGGGCCTGCTCTACAGTGAGGTTGATAAGCCCGCTGAACTGACACCATTGGAGAAAACTGATTTGCTCTTTTCCAGCAGATATAATTGAAAATACCTTCTTGGTTAAAGGTGTGACTTTGTGTCTACTTCCCCTTCTTAATTCTGGGATCTTATCTGGTACAAACTCCCGTGCAGGTCTTGTGTGCACTGTCATAGTCTCTGTGACATCAGTCCTCTGTATATCAGTTCATATGTGTATCAGTCCTGTTGCGTCTGGAGGACACTGTTTCCTTGGGGTAATCCACCATCTCTGGCTCTTACAGCTGCCTAAATTATTTATACAGAATAGAAAAAGGCACAAAAAGAAAAATTATTGATTATATATTTTATATCAATATAAGTATACTATATTTATATATAAGTTATATTTAAGTATATTAAGTATAACTTATATATACTTATATATAGCTTATATAAGTTATATATGCTATATATAAGCATGTATTATATATATAAATGTACTTAAGTATTTATAGGTATATATAAGTATATGTAAGTATAGCTATACACACATATGCTTATATATAAGTTATATTTAAATATTAGTATATATAAATATGTGTATATATAAATATAAAGTATAAGTATAAATGTATAAGTATACATGAATTTATAAAGTAGAAGTATATAAGTATATATTTAAGTACATATGTATATTATATTTATATATAAACACACACTTTATATATATATATATATATATATATATATATATATATAAGTGTCAAGTGTCATAGAAAAAGTTGTGAGGAAGTCATAAACCCTATTATCTCTCAAAATGACCAAGCTTGCTGTATACAAAAATAATCAAGTAAAAATGAGGGCCTGGTGGGTGAGGCACTGCTCCCAACCCAATGACTTGTATCTTGTAAGGAGAGGGAACTGAAGGTGGCAGGCAGCCACAGAAGGTAGAAGGCCTGGCTTAACAGTGGCAGAAATCAAATGAAGCATCTACAAGCTAAGAAATGCCAACGGTGGCCAGAAGCCACCAGATTCTGGGACAGCCAGGGGAGGGCTTTCCCCTAGAGCCCACAAGCTTGACAAGGCTTTGATTTCAGATTCTTGTCCCCCTAGATTGTCAAGAAATAATTCTTATTGTTTTATGGAAGAACTGGTTTCATTGTTTTATTTATTTTTTCAGTCTGTATGAAGAATGAGAGGGAAGCAGCCCCCTTGGGCTCTTACTATAAATACGGTTATGAGGGGCTGAGAGCTGCCTTCCAACAGCCCCTCAGGTAAGGGAGTGGCAGACACATTGTTTGTCCAGGAGAGGAATGACTGGTTTCTAACTATAGTGAGGTACAATATTCTTCTGAAAGCTGGAAGGCCTCGTTCCTGCTCTGCCATTCTTCTAGCTTCTTCAGTAGCATCTCTGCTTGGCAGATAGTTCTGGGGAATGGTCATACCATCCTTCCAGTTCTCATTTGTTCTCCTAGAAGAAGAGGACTATGAAGAGGAGCACTGATGCTGAAGACGGATGCAGGTGAGATGAATGCCATGGGGTCAGGGATACAGGAAAAGGGGATGCAGGAGCAGAGAGATGCATGGGAGCAGAGGTGTGAAAGGAATTGAGAGCTTCTTGGACCACTGAGATTCTCTCTTTGGTTAGGCTTAGTTTGGAGCTTGTTTCACAAAAACCAACTTGTGCTTTTAAATCACCTAATAATATATAACTTATCTGATAGCAATTGACTCTTCAAATATGCATTTTGTTTTCAGGCAAATATTTAGCTGTGTGATGTTTAGAAATTTAGATGAAAATATTCAAATGAGTTCTAAGAATATTCAATTATTTCTATGCCTTTAAACCATTCTTTTTCTTTCCTTTCTCTTTTCTTTTTTTTTTTTTTTTTTTTTTTGGTTTTGACCCATTTAATTTATATATATATATATATGATTAATATAATATATGAATAATATATAAATATTATATATGATATATAATTATATATAACATAAAATATATGAGTGATATATATAAATGATATATATAATTATATGATATAAATTATATATATATATATTTTTTTTAATATATATATGTACATAGCTACGGTACAGCAGAATACAAATGACATGTGAAATTTAGCCTGTCTTGGGGACTTGTGGAGGAAAAACAAAAGATGCACAGAATCCTGGGACCCATTATAGCAGAGCCATCTTTCCCTGCAATCTAGACAGATGCTATATAAACAGAGGAAAGTATCTTAAAACAGATATTAGGAGTCTTCTGTATCATAGAATGGCCCATGTTAGGTGCAGAGAATAGTGTAAGACCCACTCTCCTTCCTCCACTTGGATTTGGCGAACAGATGGGAGACACAGCCCTTGAACAAACATTAGTACAAGTAAGTATCACAGGCAGGAAAATCAAAGAAACTGTGAGAGATTTTAGAGGACTCAGCCGCTGCCCGCCGGGAAAAGATTTCCAGAGAAAGTACTGCTTGGACTGCGGTTACTTGGAGCATGAAGAGGAGTTTCCAACTACAGGAAAGGCAGGCAGGGAAGAGCTCTCTCTCTCTCTCTCTCTCTCTCTCTCTCTCTCTCTCTCTCTCTCTCTCTCTCTCTTTCTCTGTGTGTGTGTGTGTGTGTGTGTGTGTGATAAAAGAAAGAGCTCACTGGAAGACTGAAAGCTGAGGAAGACCTAAGCTCACCAAACTGTGAGGAGAGGGGTGGTCCCGGGCTGAAGAGGGGCGGTCCCAGGCTAGAGAGGGGCGGTCTCAGGCTGGAGAGTGGCCAAAACAAAACCGTTCTCTCCTTAAAGGATAGTGATTTGGAACACAGGTTGTCACCAAGATCTCACTCTGAACTCCCTTTCATCATTTGTCATTGCCATAGAAAAAACTGACAGGTCACAGGCCGAGCACGGGATAGAAGACAGGCGGGTTTACCACAGAGGGAAGTGGAAGACACTAGAGGATAAGGAGAGTAGACAATGACCAGAGAGACCGGTATGTCCATCTATGGCCCAGCAAGCTTTATGATACTTCTGAACCTTCTTCCTGTCCAGGGACTGGCAGGTGCATTTGGAAGACTCACACAGGAGGAGAAAGTGACACACCCCTACTCTATACCAGAAAGCCTCCAGCCAGATAGTCACCATAGTCGAGCTTAGAGAGCTATCCATCAATGACCTCGAGGACGGGAATGCATGTGCCCATCTCATTCTTCTTACCACTAATCCAAGTCGTGAGATTTCAGATCCTGGTTTTACATGTTGTTTATGAGGGAGCAGAAGTCTGTCACCAATGACTTTCAAACCTGCAAGCATCTAACTAGCTACTAACAAGACGAAAGGAATTCATGACAGGGTTTTTACAGGAATACAGACATCTGCCTGCATTGTTCTCAGATATTCTTGCGTGTGCATGAGTGTGTGTGTGTGTGTGTGTGTGTTCCCGTGTGGAGGCCAGAAATTAATTTCAGGTACCATTCACAGGCACCATTAACTCACTGAGCAGGCTAGGCTGTCTGTCTGGCCAGTGAGCTACAGGGATCGACCTGTCCTTTCTTCTCAAGTGCTGAGATTAAAGCAAATACCACCATGCTTGGATTTGTGTGTGTGTGTGTGTGTGTGTGTGTGTGTGTGTGTCTGTGTGTGTGTGTGTGTGTCTGTTTTGGTTTTGGTTTTTGGTAGGTTCTGGGGCTTGAACTCAGATCCTCGTGCTTGCACATCCAACAGTTTACCAACTGAGCCATCTCTCCTGCCCATCTAGAGACTCTTAAAGATGAAGCTGGCTTTTTCACTTCCCAAGCCTGCATGACACACACTCCCAGCCCGTATTTTGCTGTTCTGGATCCCACAAGACAGGCATTCCAGACGTTGGATTTACTCACAGAAACTGAGGGAGGGGATGCAGAGTTAAATTTGGGATGAAGTGATGGTTGCTTTCCCTCCAGAAATCTGTTTTCTCTGATTGCCATCTGCCTGGGCATGGGAAACAAAAAGATGCAATTACTTAGAACAACACAACATCAGTGCAGAGCAAACAGTTTTCTGGCTTGTCCTGGTTCAAAGGATGGGCTGTGAAACCAGCCTGCCTGAACATCAGTCCATACTACTTCCTCCTTCTAGCTGTGCATCCTCAGTGACTTGGCCTCTCTGTGCCCCACTTTGATATGTGAAGGGAGATTATAAGATTTCCCTAATTCATGCTTTTGTTATGGTTTGGGGAAATGAGAATTCAGAGAAAGAAAACCAAAGGCTTCCCAGGCACAGAACTAAACAGCAAACGTCACCTATTTTTTTTAATTGCATACAAATGCCATGGTGCATAAAAAGGGGTTCACTTCCCCCCCAAGTTTGAAATGATTTGCTCTTTAAAGCAATTTCATTTCTTGATTCATAACAGTGGCTGCTGGTTATGGGCTCACAATAATTATGTAACGCCAACATGACTCCGAAGGAAATGTCTCTTGCACGGGTTCTTGGTTGGGCTTATTACACAGAATAATAAGAACCTGTCTCATTAATATTAAACTGCTTTCTGATACAGTCAGGGTAATGTACTTTTGAAAGCGTTTAAAGCTAGCAACACAAAAGCCCGTTGCGTGTAATTGTCTTTGTTTTCCAGGTCGTTAGAAGCATGACTAAACATGTGTGAGGTACATCTACAGGCGTTCTTTTACTTCCCCCCTCTTGCCGCTCTCTGGAAACTCTCAGAGAGTTGCCGCTTTTGCTGTGTCTCTCCCCACTCTCCCTCCTGTTCCCGTGATGGGACACGTCCACCACAGGTGTTCAAACATTCGCATGCATTTCTCACGGAAGCTCTTGGAGGTTAGAAGACAACCCTTAGCTTGGTAGACAGGATGCTTGTTCTCCCTCCCCCCTCTCCCCCTCCCCCCCCCCCCAGCTGCTCATCAACTAGCTTCATAAGTCATTTTCCAAGCAGCCCCTGACAGACACAAATCAAAGGACGAGCTACCACAGAACCGATTAAGATCACAAGAGGAGACCGCGGGCCCCATTGTTTCGTCTGTAATGTATCCCCCAAAAGCCCGCACTGCTGTGCGCGGCTGATCATTCCCATCCTTGTTGACGAGATTATTTTTAGAAAGTGATGCTTTCCCATTTATAAAGCTCAGAGAGAGGCGACACGGTGTAGGCGGTTGTTCTCAGCCCTGCTGTGCGGCATCACCTGTGTGGAGCTTTGAATACTGCAGATGCTGTCTGACCTCGCTCTGGACAGATGGTTCTGGCAGGAATCGCCTATGTGGATAACTGAGGGTGCTTCAGCAAGCCGGGCTGCCTGTCAGGAAGCTCCGCCTGAAACCAACTGTGTCAGAACCTCTGTGAGCAGGGGCAGAGAGAGGCACTATTGCTTAATTCTCTGGCCAGGAGACCCTGACCTGAGGAACACTGAGCTAAGTAGACTAGAGTCACTCATTTGTTTCACAAATGCTGGTAACTCTTCTAAGCAGGGCCTGAGCCACCACAGAGCAGGTAATACAGTGAACACTTTGTGATACTCTGAGCTTAGAAACCAGAAGCAAAGTCTTCAAGGGTAAACCTTTGTATTAGAAGTGTTTTGTGTTGGTTTGTGTCGATCAGAGATCTCAGTATGAAGCCCTGGCTGGCCTGGAACTTGATATATAGAGCAGGCTACCTCAAACTCATGGTGATTCTCCTACGTCTGCCTCTTGGGATTCCAGGTATACACTAACACATACACTAACACACCTGACTAGCAATGGTGTGTGTGTGTGTGTGTGTGTGTGTGTGTGCATGTGTGTGTTATGCTCATATATGTATACATGTATAGTGTAGGTATGCCTATGTGTGTGTGAGTGCATGTGGAGGCGTGTGGCCGACATCAGGTGTGGCCTCTCTATCATTTCCACCTTATTTTTTAACACAAGATTTGACTGAACCTGGAGCTTATCAGTCAGCTAGACTGGTTGGCCAGCCAACTAGAGGGATCCTTCTGTCTCAGCCTTTCAGTGCTGGGCTTATAGCCATATCACCACACCTGGCATTTAAAGTGGGCTCTGGGAATCAAAGTCTGTGCCTTCATGCTTTAGTGGCAAGGGGATTTACCGACTGAGCTACCTCCCCAGCCCTGCCCTGGACACTTTAAAAACCTCCCCAGGCAAAGCTGACAATAGAAAGTAGAGAACCAGGTGCTGGCTGTTTGCTTTGGGGTGAGTTATGTAACAGTTCTAAGCCTCTTTCCTTATCTTTAAGACAGTGGAGAACAAATCTTCCATCCCAGGAGCTGTTATGAGTTTTAAATTAAAAAAGAAAAAAAAATCAATAGAAAACTGCACCGTAGCTCACATCATACCCACTGGGCATTCTGTAAAGGTGTATTCTCTCCCTTCTCTCTCCTTTCTGTTTCTCTCACCGCCCTGAAAGCAGTATGTTGGGCTAACTATACTGCTGGATGGTCGAAGGTCGAGGCTTGAGCCGTAACCCCGTGCTTTTCAGGAGCTAAGGCACAACACCACCTCGGCAACCACTTCAAATGCAAACTACTCCTGGGCGAGTTGGCTACAATTACTGCTGCGGGGATCTGGCACCTCTCCGGCCTGGGACCTCCCCTCTGCAGCCTACGACTGCCCCTCTCCAGCCTGGGAACGCCCATTCCAGCCTGGGACCGCCCCTCTCCAGCCTGGAACCGCCCCAGGGATGGGGCTCATGGTTTTAGAGGGAGCCAGATATGGTTTCTTAAAAAGAAAAAAATTAAGGGTAATCTTGAAAGGTGATTAGTTTGTACCAGAAAGGGGGTGGGGGGCTGGGGGGCTGGGGGCAGAGAACACAACAGTGTGGCAAATGTCACTTTCAGGGGACACTTGTAGGTAGGTGGTGCTTTGCAAGTATTTATTTCACTTGTGTCTTTGCATCTCTGTAATCAAGAAAATGGAGTTCCTTTTTCTGACCCACATCTGCATGAGTAAGAATAGCATGTGTTTTATCTCTGAGAGCAGGTAGGAGGTATATCATTTGTTTTATATGCATCTTTCTCCTTTTATTATTTAGGGCAATTTTGCATGCATCTAGGTATTTTTAATTGCATTCTGCAGGGCGAGGGCAGGGAACCAGCTGCTTCACTAGAAAAGCCCTCATTAATGAAATGGGCTTTCTGAACACGTAGAGCAAAAAAGCTGAATAAAGATGACGTCAGCTTCCTTAGAGTGCATTTTCATTCAAGGTTATCATCCAAGTCCTGCCGGAGGCTTGTGCAAAGCAATTGATCTCCTGACCAGCTGTAAATGCCTCTAGACTGGATCTGCTACAACCTGTCACTTAGGGAGCCCCTCACATCAGCTTTTTCTTTCTGTATCCTCTTCTCTCTGCTGCAGGGATGAAGCCTCCTCCAGCTCTGTAAGTCCTTACTGACACCCCCACCTCCGACTCCTCTGCTTGATGTGACTTCCAATGACCTACATTACAAATGGTTTGAACTTGGCCAGACGCCAAGACATTGAGGGTGCTTTGGTGCCTGCCTGTAAGGCTGCTGTAGAAGACAGCAGTTCTCTGGGAAGTCCCTGCAGAAGCTGTGTGCATGGTTTTATCTTGATGGTGCTTATATTGTTTTTCTTTTTCTTTTTTTCCTCCTCTCCCCTACCCTTAAAGGCCTTGCCCTTTCAATTCATCTTTACATTCTTGGAGTTCAGGCTATTGATTGGCTGGAGCTGTCCCTTAAGTCAGAGAAAGGCAGCCAATCAGAGCAGGACTCTACCCTGTGTCCCCGTGGAAACCTCTGAAGTAGTGATGGATGTGAAGGAGAGACTGCAGGCTGAGTTCCCAGGGGCAGTCCTAGAGAGTGCTCTTTCCAGGGCAAAGTGGGGACGACACAGGGCCAAATTCCAGATCAGCCATCAGTGGCCAAGCCTGTCTCTGGCTCCCACATGCAGCCTTAGCAAAGCCTGGCTTCTGCTCAGCCTGTGTATCTCTCTATATATCTAGCTTTTAAAACCCACATGGGTGTCCATGGGAGTGAGGAAAGGGAGGAGAGAGGAAGAGGGCAGAAATCCTGGAAAGGATGTGACCTTGACGCTGTAGGTCATGGTGAGCCTCCATAACCCTTTCTCCCTAGCTTCAGGACTGCCCACCTTGAACGGAAGCTGGCTTTGGATCTAGGGAAATTATCTGAACTTGTAAATCGGCTTTTAAGTGAGTCCTCCCTGGAGCAGCTGCTCTGAATTTAGAATAGGTACAATTCTCAGCATCCACCATCTGATACAACTCTTCCCAGGGTGAAGTATTTGTCTGTACAAGCTTGAGGAGAAGGCAAGATGGCCTGTCAGCCCCCTTAGGACACTTGCAGAACTATAGTCCCTGCCTTCTCAATCTGCTTAGCCTCGGATGAGAGTGGCTAGGTGGTACAGTATGTGCCTTAACATGTGCAAGGCCAACAGCTCAACCCCCAGCCCTGTAATAATAATAGTAACATCAGTACTAGTTTGGCCTGTTATCAAATATGAAGGAAAAGGGCAATTATACTTTAACTCATCTTTGAGTCTAAAATGGAACAGTCGAGATTTTTCTGAAAGGCTCATTTGAAAAACAGACACGGAACATCTGACTTACTGCCCAGAGAACATCCAGTTGTTAATGTGATCTTTGAGATGTTAATGACATTTTCTTCCTAAGTCTCCACCCCCCAGCTTCCTCTCTGTTGACAGGGAGTCTTGTGAAGCCCACCATCCATTCCCTGTCCCATGTTCTGGTCCAAAGGCTCCTGCTTTATGGAATACAATCAATCTGAGGGCTATAGAGAGTTGCTTGAGAGAGGGAGAGAGCCCATGGAAGGTTGGCAATGGAATGGTCACCCTGAAACGCGGTGCAGTTCTTGGACCTACTCTCAATATGGGTCACAATATGGGCCAATCCATTGTCATCACATCATCTTTGGCAAACTAGCCCTTCTCGCTCTTCTTTTTTTGTAGCTAACCCGCCATCCTGCAGCTTTCTGGCTAACAGATGTCAGAATGGAGGCAACATGGGAGCCAGCAATTTCCATCAGTGGGATCACTTACACATGTCTGTCCCTGGCAACAGGCTTTGGTGTAGAAAGCTGAATGAGGGGCCGAGAGGATGGCTCCTTGGGAGCAGTGCTTGCTGTGCAAGCCTAAGTAACAGAGTTCAGATCCTCAGCATCCATGAACAGGGCAGTTGTGGTAGCGTACACCTACATCCCTGGAACTGGGTAGGGTGGATTACATGGAGATACTGAGAGCTAATTGGCTAGCCAATCTAGCTGAAATGCCTCTGGGTTGGATGAGAAACTCTGTCTCATGAGATGGAAAGCAGTAGAAGACATCCAACAGCAACCCCTGACCTCCACATGCACTTGCTAGTAAATAACCATGCATATACCTGTGCATACTTCCACATCAATGCATGTATACACACACAACAGCTGAGTCAAAGTCCCGATGACCACCAACAAGAAGACCGAAGTGCCTCTAAGGAAGCAACATAAGAGCGGAGAACCAAGCCTGGGATAGAAATGGTTCTTTGGGAATAGCAATAAAAATAATTAAGCGTGTTTCTAAACCAGCCAGTTTAGAAAAAAATTAAACAAACAAACAAACAAACAAAACCCCAAACAAACAAAAACAAGAACCAATCATGAATGACAGCTAGGAGGGTATGTGTCAGCCAGGGTACCAAACTAGGCATTAGTCATTATGGCAGACAGGGCTCTGTAGGATGTATGATTGACTGGATGGGATGGAAAAGAGATGGTGGCTGAGTGAAACCATCCATGCTGTTTCCCCCACAGTGCCTTCCCTGCCAGTCATCATCTGTTGCTATGGAAAATCAACTCAGAAAAAAAATAACTTAAAGGAAGAAAGATTTATTTTGGCTTATGCTTTTAGAGGCTCTGGTCCATGGTGGGCAGGACCCATCATGATAGACTTGTGGTGAAGCACAATGACATAAGGGCAGAAGAGTATGGTGGAACAGAGTTGCTGGCCCGGAAGCAGAACAAGAAAGGGCTGGAGACAAGGTACATTTTCCAAGCATTCCCCCAGTGACCTACTTCAAGCTCTGCTTAAGTTTCATTTTCTAGTTTCCATTGCCTTTCAATCACGCCATCAGATTATGTCCTATCAATGGATTAATTCATTGGTTAGGTCAGAGGTCTCATGAACCAACCACTTACCAGAAGCCTCTGAACATTGCATTGAGGACCATGGCTTGACCACCCGAGCCTTTTAAGGCGACTCTTCATATCCAAATTAGAACACATGCTGTTTCGATTCTCTAGGTCCAGCACATGATGTAGGCTTTGGGTGTTCACTGATACATACTAGCTTCTGAAACATATGTATACATATTGATACAGAACACATGATTTAGGCTTTGTGTATTCACTGATACTGACTTCTGAAACATATGGATACATATGGATACATATGGATACATTCAAAATGAGTGTGCAACCCTAATGCAATCTACCAAAATCAACAGAGGAGAAAGCCACACTGACCATGGTGGAGCCACCTTCTCTTTCTCCTTTTTCCAGTGAAGCCCTATGCACATTTCTTTTTTTGTTTGTTTGTTTTTTTGTTTTTGTTTTTGTTTTGTTTTTTTTGAGACAGGGTTTCTCTGTATAGCCTTGACTGTCCTGGAACTCACTCGGTAGACCAGGCTGGCCTCGAACTCAGAAATCTGCCTGCCTCTGCCTCCCAAGTGCTGGGATTAAAGGCGTGCACCACCACCGCCCGGCGATTTTTCTTTTTTTTCTTTTTTTTTTTCCTATGCACATTTCTAATTAGAGGAGCTGGTTTTACTATTGCACCATTATCCAGGAGAGTAATTAATACAAAGAAGGAGAGAAGGGCAAAGGAAGGAGATGATTTGGGGCCCTGCCTGTTACCTCGGATACCCACTCTTTTCCTGAAGAAAACGCAACCTCTGCCCCACCCCCACTACTGCAGCCACACATTCTTCTGCTTCTCTCTCTGTCTTGGAATTTTCCAAAATGTGGAAGAGAGACAACCAGGCTGGTGGGCCATTAACAATCTGTTTCTGTCCCCATGGTACCAAGTTACTCCACTTCCCCACTCTCCCTCATTCCTGTTCTTCACATCACCTATTTAAAAAACCATATAGTCAGGCTTAGAGAGATGGCTCAGTGGGTAAAGTGCTTTCCATGTAAGTGTGAAGCTCTGAGTCTGGACACCTAGCACTCACATAAAACAACAACAACAATAACAACAACAACAACAACAAGGATGTAGTCAGGAGGATCCATCCCACCAACAGCTAGCCCAGCCAACTAGTAAAATTCAGGTTAAAGAAGAGGCCTTGCCTCAGAAAACAAGATGGTGGGCACTAGAAGAAGACACCTGGCACCATCTTTGGGCTTCGCCTATGTGCACACATCTGCTCGTGGATGGGTGCCACCCCCATATCAAAAGTGAAGGAAACGGTCACTAGGAGACTAACGTGGAACAGCCACTGTTAGCATCAGGATTGAAGTAATTGGGTAGATAAGAATGGGTCCCACAAAGGAATACCTTGGCAACCCTTGTGACAGGCTTCTATTCCAACAAAACCTCATGATGAGCAAGAAAATGATTCTAATTTAAAATCGGCAGCATAAATTTTGTGAAAGCCTTCCAAAGCAACGGGAGAACACACCTGAAATATGTTGGGATTCAGTTTCCATTCGTGGTCTTCCACAGAGGGGAGCTCATTAGCGTGGAGAGCATAATGTTGTCAACTTTTTACAGAGATTTTCAGCAATAGTACCTCGTGATGCCTACCTCCCAGGACCATGAACCTGCCCAGCCAGAAGCTGTAGCCAGTGTGCATAGGTGGGGACACACGTCCGCAGCGAGAGGGCTCATTTACAAGAACCAGGGAATGGAGTTCAAACAGCAACTAATGCTTAGTAGGAAGTTCATATTCACAGGCCACAGAGCCCTGGTTTTGCAGCAGGATCACCATTCACAGGTGGCCCAGAATGGCAAAGATCTATACTGAGTGCACTGTTAGGAAGAGGGATGGTCATTCCTTGGAGAGAAGAGAGCGAGTAGCTCACACTTGGCCACCAGCTACTAGAGCTGCGGACTACTTTCCTGTGGAGCTGTGCTGACTTCCTCCAGCACCCTGCATTAATATGAAATTAACAACACGCTACTTACACGAAGTTCATACGGAACCTCGTCCCTAAAAAAAGCTCACATTATGCTTTAAGCCTTTTATCTCCAAATAATAGAAGTCATGAGGGTAGAGTTTGTTCACACAGCTTTCCCCGGAATGGCTGTACAGTTTGATGTGGAGGGTGAAAGCAGATACTGTGCAGATCTTTGTAGTTAGAAAACACTCTGAAAGACCTTGTAGTCGAGCTTTCCTCTGTATCCCACCCTGATACGTGTGGATGGTTTCCTACGTGTAAGCTTTGCAGAGAAATTCTACTGTTATTCATTGTTATTACTACTTACAGTGTATCAACAGAGTGACTCACCCCCTGAAAGACTCAAGGAGAACTAAGGAGAGAGACAGAGGAGCAAGTTCCATTTAGTAAATTCCCAATGAATAGTTACTCTGTCTGGCATCATAAAGCCAGAGTTTCTAAAGAGTGTGCCATCCAGAAGACAATGTAAAACAGATACATAAATAAATATACGTGATGGTGTGCAAGGTAAGCATCTTACAAAACTTGGTTAGAGTGTGATGCAGTGGGTGGATCAGGATTTAGAACGACTTATAGACATTTCTACTTCTCCAAGAGGGAACGGGACATGGAGGACAGATGTTTGCCATGCCTAGGGAGACTGGCCCAGATCCCAGCTTCAGAAAACAGCCAGTAAATCCCTGCTGTGGTTTGACTATATCCTTCAAAGGTTGTGTGTTGCAAACTTGGAAATGAGGCAGTGCTGAGAGGCAAAGGGACCTTTAAGAGAAAACAGAACCACCATATGGCTCAGCTAAACCACTCCTAAGCACAACCCCAAAAGACTGGATATACTACCACAGAGACATTGGCACACCCATGCCCATAGCTGCTCTATGAATATCTATGCAGTATCTAAGAAATAAAATCAACCTAAATGTCCACCTACAGAGGAATAGATAAGGAAAATGTGGTGCACACACAGAGTAAAATTTTATTCAGCAGTTAAAAATTGGACCATGGTGTTTGGAAGGAAATGGATACAACTGGAAATAGCCAGTTATATTATGTTAATAATAGTAGTTATGTTAAGCAAAATGAACCACATGCTTTCTTTCATTCAAGGACCCTAGATTTTCATTTTTGTATGGATATAAGAGAAAATTTTAAAGAGGTTAAGTTTGGGATGTAGAGACAGCTCAGTGGTTAAGAGCTGAACTGGATTCCCAAGAGTCACCTGTAACTCCAGCTCCAAAGGATCCAATGCCAGGAGTGGGCAAGTATGTGTATGTGCATGTGCATGTTCGTGGGTGTACACATGCTACTATGAGCACATACACAAATATTATTTTTAAAAAATATCACACACACACACAATAAGCTTGCTTGCCAGGTATCAGAGGTTTTCATTCTTTTGATGTGTGTATAATGTGGGTCATATAACTAACTAGAAAGGGAATGATGAGTGGAGAAAAAAAGAGTTTTAGGGGAGCCTAGGGGGAGGGAAAAGAACAAAAAGGGAGTAATAACATATAATGTAAAAGCAGAAGAGGGAGTATTGGGGGAAAGAAGGAGACTTGCAGGAGACAGACAGGGGGATGAGGGAGGGGAACAAGGATAAAACACAAAACAAAACAAAAAAGTATGTATGACAATCCCACAGTGAAATACAGTACGTCATTTGTTTGTTTTTTTTAAGCGTATAATAAGAATGAAGAGACAGAGTGTAACACAAGGAAGGTGGCTCTGTCTTTGGCAGCCCTACTCCTGGAAGTGATTTTAGTCTCTCGTGACATCAAGTTGTCACTTAGCAGGTCTGACCCTGAATGGTTCTTGGGTTCCTGTTCAATGTGGTGACCTCTCCCTCTCTCAGGGGCTCTCCTGTGATGTCACCAACTGTTAGACCTTCGCCAAAGGCTGATGTTGGACTTTCCATCTACAAAGCTATGAGGCCAGCCTGCTTCTGTTCCTTTATTGTAGTAATGAGACGTGGATTTATACACATCTCCAACCTTCTCAAGAAGAGAAGACATGGCTTTAACATGGAAGAATGAGTGCATCTCCAAGTCGGGAGCCTAAGGCACTTATAAAAACAGCAAAGGCTTATCTTCAATTTTAAGATGCACACATTCCTAGTCTGTAACCCTATCTCTTCAAGCACTTTAATAGTAAGTGTGCCTCAGAGAGCTTGCATCAATTGATCTTAATGGAAACAAGGACATTGACTTTCAGTGAAGAGAGTGGTTTAGTAGAGAAAAATGCAGGGGGGAAGAGAGGGAATGACAGCAGAGCAAGGTAACATGTAGACCATGGTTCTCAACCTTCCTAACGCTGAGACCCCTTCATATGTTTCTTCATGTGGTGACGCCCAACCATAAAATTATTTCGTCGCTACTTCATAACTAGTTTTGCTACTGTTCTGAATTGTAACATAAATAACAGTTTTGCAGGATATCAGGAAGCTAGAATCTTTTGAAAATGTGTCATTTCACAGATAAAAACTGCAGCCACAGATTTACTCACGCATACATGACTAAAGAAGAGGTTGAACATGTCTGTGTCATCCTGTACTTGTAGAGGTCAGAGGACAGTTTGTGGGAGTTGGTTCTCTCCTTCCAGCATGTGGGTCCCAGGGTTTGACTCAGGCCCTGGGTGTTGGCAGTCGGCCCTTCTCTGATGAACCATCTTGAAGACCCTGCAGCTTCATGTTCTACTGTGTTTTCTCAAAGTGGGGAGATCATAATAATGAAGTTGCAATGGGGAAAGACAGTTATGAAATCTTAAATTGTCAACATGCTGGGATTTGGAATCACCCAAGAAACAAATGTCTCAGAATATCATTGGTGGTGTTTCTACAGACCTTTGGCTGAAGCGATAAAAATGTACCTGAATGTGTGTGGCACCATCCGATGGTGGGGATTAGAAAAGGGGAAGCCAGATGAGTACCAGCATCCATTGTTCTCTGATTTTGACTGTGAGCACAATGTGACCAGCCACCCCATAGTCACAGGAGCTCTCCTTCACTACCATGATATCCTGTGAAACTGTGGTCCAAATAAGCCTCTCCTTCCTTAAGTTACTTTAATCAAGTATTTTTGTCTGGGACAGTAACTAGTACAACAGAAGGTCACAACAAATGAGGTTAGGAATGACATAGGGCTGGCAAGTACTTATTCACTGAGGGGTGCAAAGGAAAGATGGCATCTTTATTCCTTTACACAGTTTATATGTCAAAGTTTACCTCCCTATCAGTGTGGAGTGACTTGGACTCCACAGACAAACTTGAAGTCATGTGGCCAGCATATCAGCTTCTCAGAGCAGGAGACAGCAAGCCTCTCTGGGCCATCAAAAGTCTTCTTCTGGAACCTGGTAAAGCAAGATGGCTATGTCTACTAGCGGTCACTAAGGTGTACTGAATTCAACCTTGATTGTCTGGAGGCCGTCCTTGGAGGGTATGATGCTGACCACCATCTGTCCTCAGCCTTGATGTCTCCATCTCCAGCGCTCTGGTGTCATAATTGGCTAGCATGCCGTACTTAGATAGAAGCTCTAGCCATAATGGCCTCTTTGTCTCAGATTTAGGCCACGGGAACCTTAGAGAATATAGTCCTTGGGGTTGGCAGTCCATCCACATTGGCAAGTAGTGACAGCTTGCAGACAGTGACCAAAAGTGTGCCACAGATAAATCCCAGATTCTTCTGGCATCCTAGCATATCAGCATATGTTGGAACAATCTATCAAGTCTCTTTATTTTTTCTTTTAGTTCAATTTTTCTACTTTAATATACTTTTTGATTTTCATACAATTACAATGAATAATATGCTATTTTGCCTATGTCCACAAGTGGTGATATTTTTGCAAAACAATAGCATATTATCAAAACAAAGACTTTCTTAACAATTAAAATAGGAACCCAGGATCCTTTGTGTTGGCCTTTCTACAGCAGGCCAATTTCTCTCCTTCTTCCAAACTCTGTCAATATTGATTGTCAACCTAAAATGATCTAGAATCAGCTAAGAAACAAACCTTTAGGAAGATCCATGATTGATTGCATTGATTTTATTAATTGAAATGAAAAGACCCAGCCTAAATATAGATGGCACAGCCTCTGTGCTGGGGTCCCCTGCATTTTAAAAGGTGAAAGCAGCTGATCACGGGTATTCATCTTCTTTTGCCTCTTACTGCAGATGTGCTGTGACCAGTAGCCCATCAAGTTCCTGGTACCAGGACTTCCCTATCATAATAGACTGTGAGCCAAACTAAACCCTTTCTCCCTTAAGTTACTCACACCAGGGTAATTTTTCATAGCAACAGGAAACATGAATAAGACTTAAAATGGGTACCAGAAATGGATATTTTTACTATGATCAACTTGACTGTGTGGTTATTAGGTTTTTGGAATTATTTGTGGCCAAAATGTAGAAGAGTTTGGTAAGTTAGACTAGAAAAGCCGTGATAGTGGGAACTGAGATCAATGGGTCTTTCTGGTGAAAGCTTGGAAGACAAATGAGATCTGTAGAGTGGTGGACTGATTCAAAGGTCTCAGTGAAGAGTAAAGACTCTATCAGGAATGGAGTGAGGGACCATTTATGTGTTATTTTGCCTAAGAATATGCCCATGTCCTGAAATTTGAGTGAAGTCGAATTTTAAAATAGTGGACGACTTTGGCAGGGGAAATTTCAAAAGGAGAGTATTCCAGCTCTGCTGTGTCTGATTTTATTGTACTTATCCAGGTCTATGGTGAAAATAGCAAATAAATAGATAAATTGAGCAGAAAGATATAAAAGATGGGAAGTTTTTTGAGAAGGAAAACTGTTTAGGCAAATTAGTTTGCACCCAACACGGAAGCTAAAAAAAAAAAAAAAAAAAAAAAAAGTCTGCAATTGTGAAAAGGAAACATCTCACTCCACACAGGACTATAGGAGACATATCTCAACAGCAAATGCCTCTCCATTAAAGTCTTCAGCTTGTAAAAAATTCAAACTTATTTGATGAGTCAAGAATTTAACTGAAAAGGCTCTCAGTCATTTGTAATTTTCTTTATTCTGAACACTACATTATCTGATGTCAATATACTATTTTTCTTTCATTTAATTAATGTTCTAATTTTTTTACCTTCAGTTTGAATTGAGTTTCTTATAGGTAGCTTATAATGAGTTATGGTTTTAATCTACTATATCAATTGATATTTGGTCCATTTACATTTAGTGTAGTTACTGATATGTTAGGCCCTTGTTTTATTTTGTTTTCTGACTTACCTATTAATTTTCTTTTTGACCTTTTGTTATATAATGTTGTTTTAGGATTATTCTTTTATTCATTTGTAGTATTTTTGGACATAATGACTTTTGAAGTGATTATTGTATTTTTATAACTTCTCATAGTCTTTAGTGCAATTGTTTTGCCAGTTCAATTACAGTGGACTATGAACAGCTTTATAATGCCTAATTTTATGTCAACTAAACACAAACTGAGACATTTGGAAAGAGGAAACCTCAACTGAGGAAATTGTCCTACTAGATTGAATTCTGGCAAAGTCTGTAGTATATTTTCTTGATTAATAATGGACATGAGAAGGCCCAGCCCAATGTACATAGAACCAGCCATGGGCTTCTGGTCCTGGGTGCTATAAGAAAGAAGGCTGGGACGGCCAGGAAGAACAAGGCAGTAAACAGCGTTCCTCCATGGTCTCTGTATCAGTTCCTGCTTCCAGATCCCTACCTTGAGTTCCTGCCCTGACTTCCCTGGATGATAGACTACAAGTTGTCAGATGAAATATCCCTTTCCTCCTTATGGTGATTTTAGTCATGGTGCTTTATCACAGCAATTCAAACCCTCAGACAAAGCCCTTCTCTAAGTCACCATTTTGAAATAGTAAGTGTCTTAGTTATTTCTTCTATGTTATCTAGAACCATATCAGGCCATGCTATGAGTTTTGCTTTCATTGTCACACATAATTTAGGAAACCCAGAACGAGAGGAGACTGTATTATACTTATCCAAGTTTTTATATACCATTTTATTCTTCATTTAAACAACATTTTCCTCAGAGTTTTCCACTTTGTTGGTGACAAACTCTTAGCTTTATTCTACCTATGAATATCTATGGAACAAATTCAAATAGTTGGGTTTGCAGAACAAGCACTTTAGTGGCCATCGTTAAGTTTGTTTTACTCCAATGATCCTCATTAAAGGGTTTTTGTTATACCTTGAAATCTTGGTCATATACTTTTTTTTCTTGACATATGTCAGTTATCTTTTGTCTTCTCTTGATTGTTGTCTTTCATTCTGTCTGAGATGGGGTTGATTGTAGGGTTAATTTTAGTTGTCAATTGAAGGCAATCTAGACCCACCTGTGGAGAGTGTCAGAAAGGAGGAATTGCCTAGCTCAGTTGGTTTGTGGTCATGTCTGCAGCAGATTATCTTAATTACACTGACGGATGTGGGAAGACCCAGCCCATTATGGGTGGCAGCATTTCCGATTTGAGTCATGGACTGAGTAGGGAAGGTGAGCTGAGGAGTAAACTTGGGTTCATTCATTCTCTCTGCTCTTGACTGTGGATGTGATTAGCTGCTTTAAGCTCCCTGCCACTTCCCTGCCCGCATGGACTGTAACTTGGAACTGTGAGCTGAAATGAACTCCCCTCCTCCCTATGTGGCTTCTCTCACAGTCTTTTGTCATAGCACCTGGAACGGAAACTAGGGCATGACTGAACAGTATCCCTGACTAATCCGCCTAGATTCTCACCCAAACCTTGACTCCACTTTCACTGTTTATTAGAGTATGCTTCTATAACAAATTACTACAGTTAGCTAGTTTAAAAACAACTCACTTTCTTGTGCTAGGAACACAAGGCCAAAGACTCAGAATGGTTGGTCTCTGCTGTGGGTTTTCTTCCTGGCTTGTAGCTGGATGACTTGTGGGCATATCCTCATGTGACAAGAAAACAAAAGGATAGTTCAATTTTGTTGCCCAGACAAAAGCAACTTGAGAAAGAATTTATCATGTTACAGTCTATCATTGTGAAGAATTGTAGGTTCCAGGAACCCGAAGCAACTGGTTGCATCGCAGCCACAGTTATGAGTGGAGAGCAGTGAGTTAGTGAATGCACATTAGTGCTCATCTCACTTTCTACATACTTATACAATCCAAGATCTCCTTCTAGGGAATGATGCCGCCCACAGTTCCACAGGCCTCAGGTCTTCCCATCTCAGTGGAAGATAATTCCCCACAACCATACCTGTAGGCCCTCCTACTCTACACAATTCTTCACTGAGACTTTGCCCAGGTGATTCTAGAATGTGTCAAGTTTACAAACTGTCACAGAGTTTGTCTGAGTCTCTTCTTAGAACACTATTGCCATCATGAGAGGATTTCACTCTCATCAAAATCTAATCATCTCCAAAGGCCTATTGGAAATATATTCAATATTAGGACTTGAATGAGTCTGTAGTGTGAAATAATTCAATAGTCTATAATACACTACTCTGAAATTCTTAGGACCTTTTCATGGCCACAGCCATTTTCCTTACATGAATTTGATCCTTTCCCAACAGGAAAGGATCTTTGTGGACTCTGCCTACAGTGTTCCAAGCACAACCATTACCCACGCTGTAACAGGACTTAGAGATATGATCCTACAGAATATGCTTCAGTAGCTACTGACTGACATTAAGTCAAGTCGCTATTCTATATTCTGACTGACTATATTAAGTCTACATGCCTGAGCACACCATCAAAGCTCACACTTGTCCCAGCATCTAGACCTCCAAGTTCATTGTTAGGAGCCGAGTGAGTGTGATAGCATTCGCCATTACAAGATGGCACGGGCATCCTGTCCTTCCACAAGTAAACAACTAACTACGCAGGTGTAAAAGGCAAAAAGCGAGCCAAAGTCACTGCCCATCCCGGGGCGTATTATGGGTAATGAGTGAACAGCCAATCAGAAGTGAACACGCCACTCTAGGGTACATATAGCAGTGCCTTTTCCGGGCTTGGGGTCTTTTCCGCTTCTGCTGATACAAGAATAAAGCCTCGCTGTGGTAACCACCCGAACACTGCCTCACGTGTCTCTTTCGAGAGCGAAGGGGACACGGAGGGGCTCGGAACAGTTCATTTTTTTAGACTTTGTTGAATCTAAAATGCATGCTAAATGTTCCTCATTCTTGAGATTCAACTTAGACATCACCTCCTCTAACAAGCCCTGTGTGGCTCTGGCGGCTGTGTCAGGTATCTTTTCTAGATGTCTCTTTCCTATCCTTTCCTATTATGTAGCCTTGTTGCAGCTTTATGTTCTCCTTTCTACTGCCTGCTACTACACCTGGCCACAGGTTCTTCAGAAGCAATAGCCTGTCCTATCTCTTCTCTTTCCCCAGGTACAGGGTTCCATTCCTAGCACAGAAAGATTCTTTGTGATTACTGAGTCTAGTCAATTTTGACAGCTTCTTTACTTACTGATGGGAAAACTACTGAGGCGAACTTAAGCTGTCACTCAAAGATAAGCCAATAAGGAGCCCAGAAAGCCGAACATGTCCCTATGGTGAGCCAAGTATTGCTTCCTGGGCCCCACTACTAAAAGATATGAACCTAGTCAAATAACTAAGCTCCTTAAGGCCTCTGTGATGGTTGCTACTGTTGCCTGGATCTAGAATTACCTAGGAGACAAACCCCTGGGCACACCTGTGAGGGATTTTCTAGGTTGGGCTAATTGAGATGGGAAAAACCTACCCTGACATAGATGACATCTTTCCATGGGATGGAGTTTCAGATAAATAAAAAAGGGGGGAATGCGAGCTAAGGACCATCATGCGCTGTTGTCCTCCCTCTGAATGTGACCTGCCTCCTCAGCTGCTGCTGTGCCTCCCCACCACAGCAGACAATAGCCACCAAAACCGTGAGCCCAAATTAACCCGTTCTTAAGGTAACTTTTGTCAGATATTTTGTTACAGCAGCAATAAGTCATGAATACAGTCTTCCTAAATAAAACTAAGGGATTATTCTAAATCACTCCCTCTGTAGGAATAGCTCAGAAATCACAAGCATGGGGTATTTCTTATTTCAGCAGAGAATGATTTGGGTACAGCCAGGTTTATAATGAGTCTATGCAATCTATTTCGTTAACCGATCACTCCTTTGCTGATTAGTTCAACAATTATTGGTCCTCTGATGGTCAGCAAGCACCAGATGGGTTTCATTTTAGATATTTTCTAAGTGTTGTTACACAGGAAGTGGAGGCACGAAATTCTCTATAATTTGACATAATCTTTCAGAGTTCAGACAGAAACAGTGTGTTCATAAAGAAAAATATATAGAAGAGACGGAGAGCTGCTCCCTCCAAGTGCATCCAGAAGTAGTTACGTAACTGCTCCATTGAAGAGGCATGAGTCATAGGATGTAGTCCATCATAAAGCAACCCATCAAATTTAGTCGATGGACTCAACATTGCTCAGCTCTTAAAGAAAACTTAGCAAACATTTTGTTCTTCTGGTCACTTCCAGATATTTAGATAACATAAGCATAGTGCCAGAAGCTGAGGTGCAAAAAGCTCTGTGTAACAATGCAACATCAGCTTGGTTTTGAAGAGTGATGGCTTCTCTCTTCTCCCTATTTCCTATTCTTTAACTCTTGGGGAAGTGGGGGCTTCATACTCCCCGGGAATGGGAAAACTTGGGGGTGAAGTGGGGAAGAGAAGCGGGACTCTTGTCGCCTGCCTGGTATGCCTTTGAAGATCCCATACTGCTGTTCTCCGGCCTTGGTTGATATTTAAAAGCACCTCCCTCACTGGTGTTTTAGGTGATCATCGGGAGCTCTTGAGAGCGGGACATCTATCATCTGTGTTTTCCTAAGAGGGAATGAAAAGATCCCCACATGGCTGGTCATTTGCTTTTCCCTCGGCTTTCAGGAATCTCTACCTCCTCCAACTTCTGTCTTTTGAGTTCTGTTCCCTCTGCCCAGGTGACCCTTGTCAGATCCCAGTGGTTGCCTCATGTTCTCATTCCCCACAATGATCTCAAAAAGAGAAAAGAGAAATACCCCCCTCCCCATGTATGTGCTATTTCTAGAAAACAGCCCTCCTCTCTCACCCCTAGTTCCCACATCTCAATGCATGTTCAATTTATGTAAGGGCTGTGAATGCCACGGAATCAGATTTTTGACAACCTCCTTTGCATTTGCTGGGGCGTGCTGGGGATTAGACCTAGGAACTCATGCATGCTAAGCACACTCTCTACCACGAAGCTACACTTCTAGCCCCAGGTTCTTGTAGAGTGAGAGTCTCCTGTGTCCATTTAAAATGGGATAACTAGGGCCAGGTAAGATGTTGCATGCCTACTGCCTCAGCACCTGAGATGCCTTAACCCGAAGGAGCATGAATCCAGGACAGCCTGGGTTTCATAATGAGACCCCCATCTCAGACTAAAGAATAAAAGAGAAGTCAGATCAAAGAGGAGGCAATTATTTGTTAGTGAAGCTTTCCTCTTTGTACCTGCCCTCTCACAGGTACAAAGGTAGAGAGACCCACTTCTAGCCAGCTTTGGCACATGATTGACAGGTCATTGTGACAAGTAGGTTCTTCCTTCTTGTGTTTTATAGTCTAGGGAAAGGATCAGATTGTGTTTCTGGGTTGTTTCCTTTGGGGTTTTTGGCAGTGTTGGAGGCTGAATTGGGGGTCTTTCATATAGTTGGTAAGTGCTCCTCCACTGAGCTGGATCCCTAATACTCTTTTGACTTTTGAATTGAGACAGGGTTCCACTGAGTGAGCCAGTAAGGTCAAGATTTTACTCTCTAATACAGTAAAATATAGATTTTACTCTCTTGAGCTGCTATCTTCCCGCCTCAGTCTTCCAAAGAGCTCTCATTCCCAGCCTGCACCGCACCACCAGCCTGGCTGTATTTACTTTCATGTCTGGATACTGGACATTGCATTTGTTTTCAGGACTGGTGTAATATACTACAAACTAGCAAGCTGAAGACAATGGGAATGCATTTTTTCAAACTCTAGAAACTGGAGTCTGGAATTAGGGCCATGCTTCCTTAGCAGGAGCCAAATTAACATCCATTTTACACTATCCTAGTCTCAGGTAAGGATACTGCCCCAGAATCCGATGGACCAGATGCTTAAACAATTTCTTGAGGTTCTCTGGAAGCTAGAAGCTCAGGGACCAAAGTCTAACAAGTCAGATATCTGTTGAATGCCTGGTTTGCACCTGGTCAGCTCCTTGTATCCTTACACAGTGGAGATAGAAATAATTCCTCTTAGGTCTCTTAGGTCACTTCTAACAGAAAGACTGATTTTATTCATGAGATCCACTCTCTCATGATGTAAATATCTCCCAATGGCTTCACATCCTAATACCATTTCACTGGGAAGGTTAGGATTTTTAACATATGAATTTTAGGGAAACACTAATATAAGCTATGGACAATCATAACTATCACCCATTGAATTGTTTGCAGTTGTTATCAGACCAGGTTTTTTCTTTTAGCGTTTGTGGTATATAAATGTTCACATGTTCATATAGTGAACAAGTACAGGCACATGTACGTAGAGGCCAGAGGTCGACATTAGTATTTTCTTCAATTGTTCTCCATCTTATTATTTTGAGAGAGGGTCCCTCTTTGAACCTAGAGCTCCGTGATTTGCCTAGGCTAGTGGGCCAGCAAGGTCTAACAGTCCGTCTGTCTTGGCCTCCCAAGTGCTGGGATTACAGGCACATGCTACTTCATGCATTTAAAAACAAAACAAACCCTAAATGTTGGGTATCTAATCTCAGGTCCACCTGCTTGCATAGTAAGCCCTTTATCAATCATTTCTCAGGCATTGTGCCATTCCTAATTTCTGCTTATTTTTAAACATGCCCATCTTCTCTAGTATGTTTCTATAGGGTCCCATTATAAATACTTCAGTTACGGCATCAAGTCTAACCAGAGTGTGGTGTGACAATACCTTAACAGCACTTGTGCAAAGGCTCTTTTTACAAATAAGGTCATAGGTGCAGGTTCTTAGTTGTAATGAATTTTGGTGGTGTGAGGGAGGAGGGAAATCACTATTTAATCCAGTTTCGGTACATTATAATATTTTCTGTATATAAAGGTTTGATATCTTTGCAACTATGAAAATGCACATCATTTTACCCAAATAGTGTTTTAAAGGCCCCTGTCTCTTTAATTTTTGGGAAGGCTTATGGCCAACACCTGCGGGTGTCGCTGGAGCACATTGCACATTCATGGATGGATGCCACAAAGGGAACACACAGTTTAGTAAGCATGGCTATGCAGCCTGGGAGGGAATCAGAGTCAGCTAATAATAGCTGCTCTTGAGATGAGCAAGCTGATGTTTTTTCCATAACTGAATCCTCAGAGAGGTGATGTGTTAATTGTATCATGTGACTTGTGGTGGTTTGAATATGCTTGGCCCATGGGAAGTGACACTATTAGGAGGTATGGCCTTGTTGGAGGAATTGCATCACTGTGGGGGTGGGCTTTGAGTTCCTATGCTCAGGTTTTGCCCAATGTGGAATGAGACCCTCTTCCTAATCTACTCCTGGTTGCCTTTGGATCAAGATGCAGAACTCTTGGCTCTCCAAGAGTCTCTTCACAGCAATAAAACCCTAACTAGGATACTTGTGAAACAAAGATGAATACATTATAATTCTGAATATTTTTGGCTGTCATATAATGTGCAGTTATATTGCAGACTATTATGTTTTAAGCTTCTGTAGCATTTTTTGTAATTCTCCTAGGAGCATCTCATAGTGCGGGTCCCTTTTCCTGAAAGCCTGGATAGTCAAATGCAAGCTTGTTCAAGTGATGATACAGGAGACCGCTTAGAACTGAAGAAACTGAAGAAACTGAAGGGGAGCCTCCATGATAATTTTCCAAACCAGGATTTTCAGGCAGACTTCACATGTAGTTTCTTGCTAATGTATCAGCTACTGACTGTCCTGAATTTAGACCTGAAAAAAAAAATGCCACAAGAATGATACACCGATAAAGACAAAGTATCAGTTTTCCATTTGGTCCTTCTAGTCTAGGACTAATCTTTGTAGGGTTTCTGATTTTGCTCAGCCAAGAGTGTCTTTTGGAAAATTCTATGTATGTCAGATATAAACATCTGCACACATATGTCCTCACATGTGCACACACACACATATGCATACATACACACAGATACAAACACACCCGCATACAAACACATGCACACACACTCACACACATGCACATAGGCACATGCATATACACACAAGCACACACACACACACACACACACACACGTTCACACATATACTCCTCTTTGCTAATCTGCTAATTCAGCGAGGTTGTCTGCAACTTTAGCAACTGAAGTACGTTCATTACAAAGCATGTCTCTCTTACTCAGAGATTTTTTAGACACAGGTAATTTAGTTCGTTACCATACCTTACCTCTGTCTTGACACTATAATCTTTCTTCAGTATCACTGGGGCATTGGGTCTAAGACCTTGTCCACAGCAAAGTCTGCAGGCGCTCCTTATCACATTGTTTAGCACTTGCATGGAGCCACTACTTCCTCCCAGATATGCTAAACCATCTCTTGAGTTTTACAGCCCCCACACAATGTAACTGCTTTGCAAGCTGTTCCACTGTGTTGTTTAAGGAGTAACAAGAAGACAAAAGTCTGAACATGTTCAACACAGGTGCAACTTTAGCTTTGTTTGGTTGAACACAGGAATGGAACCCACAGCTCCCGAGGGCCGACTGGCTGTACTTCTTTTCCAAATGTACCAGTGCTGCCCCATGAGTGCGTTTGGCCAAGCAGACTGAGTCCGTGCATACTTACCCATTCTTTCTATGCAAATGATTTATACCAGATTTACATTTCCTTGGGTAATTGTTGTCTTTGTAGCTCCCTGTGTTGCGGCGTCTTTATTGGAATTTGTGTTGTGCTTTCTTTTGTAAGACATTTGGATTCTGTGAAAAGCGTTATGTATGAAAGTAATGGAAACAACACCCACACCATTGCTTTGCTACTGGGGTGCCGCCACACTTCTGTTTGCTTTCTCTTCCTTTTTTTTTTTTTTTTTTTAAATCACCAGAATAGTTCCTAGGAAGGGAAATGATAAAACATTCTTAAAGACACAGTTGATTCAGACGTGGGAGATAGCTCAGGAGTAAAAAAAGTGTTCCCTGTGCAAGCAGAAGGACGGGAGTTCGGATCTCTAGAACCTGTATAAATGCCAGGTCATCATGCTAGCCCCTAATTCCAGCCTTGAAAGGCAGAAGCAGAGGATCCCTGAAGCAAGATGGCCAGATAGAGTAACCAAATCATCAAGCTCTGAGTTTGATTGAGGGACTGCCTCAAAGACTCAGGTGGAAGAGCCATCAAGGCTCAGGGAAGATGTTTGATATAAATCTCATGCCGCCACAGACATTTGCACACAAGTGCACATGTACCCACACAAAGGTGATCCCACATACACAGAAACATGCATACACACATGCCCACATACAGTGAGGGGAAGAAAAAGGAAAAAGAACAACCCAGTAGGTTCAATATTATTCATTAGTAGGCAGTAATAGTCATTTGAAAGGACCTTTCCTTAACTGCCAGCCTCACTGAGCCGTTCATGCCATTTGGTCCTGGCTTAAACCGCAGTAGCAGATGCACACTGTACTTGATGTAATTTACGAACTGCTATAAATTGAGCATGGCGGGAGGTAAATACCAGCAGTCGGAATGAACGAGCTGTGTAGCAACCAGAGAAATTATGAAGCTTCTGCACGAATTGGACTGTTTTTATAAAATACATCAGGCAACAAAGTCCTTGATGGAGGCTGGGGTGGGGGGTGGGGAACAGAATACAGCGGCTATGCAAAATTGTTGCATAAAAAATGGTTTTATACCCTCTTTTATTTTTAAGCTGCTTTTAACTTAAAGGGTAGAAAAGCCCATCTTTGGAGTTGTGTGGTCTTGCAGAAGAGGCACATGGGATCCTGGAATCACTGATACTAAGAGCGGGGAAGTGCTGTTTTGACCTGTTTCTATTGGCTTCTCCTGGCCTCTTCCTCTTTTGTAGGGGGCATTGCATACAGAGCCTATGGCGTCAAGGGTAGCACCTGCCAATGCAAGAAGGACAAACCTAATACTCAGCAACCAAAAGTGATACCAGTTGTTCCAGTGTGAATGTGAAGTGTGACCCACAGGATCATGTGTTTGGACACTCAGTCCTCAGCTGGCAGTGTTGTCTGGGGGAAACTGTAGACCCTTGGGACCTTGGGCCATTGACTTGTTTCTAATTCAGTCCTGCATCCTCTGTCTTCTGTTGGCCAATCACTACCTCCCACTCCAGCCTCTGTAAACAGCTGTCTGTTACCTTGTCTTCCTTCCCATGGTACATTGAAATCTCTGAAATAATGAGTCTGACTAAACCTCTCTTCCTTTATACTTGTCACCTAGGGATGCTGAGTACAGTATCTGACCATCCTCCAGGGACACTTGGGCAGCCCAATGTGCAGTACCTGCTTAATTCAGGGTAGACCAGGTGAGCTGGTGATTTGGAATCCTATCCGCTAGATGTGTACAATGTTGAATGAAGCCTGGGTGACAAGAGTCAGAATCAATCACGGCTTCCGGTTATCAATCCAGCCATGACTGACCTCTCTGTAAAGGAGAGGTGGTCACATCCACTTTCTACAGGAAGCTTAGCAGTTTGGAGAGACGCAAGACACAAGCCAAGATTGCAGAGGTCCACAGGCTGTCTACAGAGATCAGAGATCAGAGAAACCAAGACGGATTAGAACTACAGGCTTTGCTCACAGTGCTAAAGAGAATATTGGAAGAGGAAGTCATCCAGGATCAATAGGAATGCCAGGTCCCTCCGCAGCCAAACCAGTCCCCTCTGTTAATATCCCCAAGGCTGGTGGTATCAATCAGACCTGGCCCTGGCACAACCATGTACAGAAACTCCCGGAACTCTTGTTAAAATTCAGACTCCGATTGGGTATGAGTCCCGGGACAAGGTTCTGAAGTTCTCATAGGCTTCCCACCGATGCTGATTCCTATTTTTTAAAGCAGCAGGGTTCTGAGCCTCACTCCTTACTTTCACCTCCATGGCCCACACACCTTTGTTCTCTGCCCACCTCTTCCGGTCCAGATCCATCTGACCATCAGCTTCTGTTCTTTTTCTTCTCTTCCGATGCCTTTGTATGACAGCCTTTTGTGTTCCTTCCAGACTAAACACCAGGAAAAAAAGAACTTAGATTCAGAGAATAGATCGAGCGAGATGGTAAAACCCAAATGTGCGCTCCTTTGTCAAGTGACTTGAGCTTTTAAGGGTAGAAGGACGCACCAGGGCACCGTTGGAGGCCAAGGAAAAGCCATAGAATTACCTTGGGATTGCACTGGTTATTCGTTGTTGTTACCTTTTTTTTTGCTGTTGTTGGGATAAAACACTTAACAAAAGTAACTTAAGGGAGGCGGGGTTTGTGTTGGCTCACAGTTTGAGACGGCAGCTTATCAACCCTGGGGAAGTTGGGGCAACAGGAACATGAGACAGCTGGCCACACTGTGTCCAGCTTTAAACAATGATGGCTGGCCCTCCACTACCTTTGTCGTTTTTAATCAGTCCCTGATGCCAGCCCATGAAACAGTATTGTCCACATTCAGGGAAAATCTCTCTACCTCAGTTAACCCAATCTGGAACCCCCCCACAGCCATGCCCAGTTTTTCTCCTATCAAGTTAACCATCAGGAACCTGCTCCATGGTGTTTGCTGAAAGTGAAGCGGCTGAGTCTGAGATCAAGGTGGAGTGAACAAGGCGAGTGAGGACATCACTCTGAACTCTGCCATTTCCTCAAGCCCCCCACCTCTACTCCGGCAGCCTCCCCCACTCACTCACTTGTCTTTCCTTTTGAAGCTACAGCACCTGATGATGTGGAAAGGAGCCCCCGCCCCCCCCCCCTTTTTTTTTATCTTTAAGCAGCTACATTATTAGCAGAGAAGAAAATGTCTCCCATGAGCTATGGCAAAATCCTGCAGATTGGTTTGTGAATCAATGTAGCTTAGGCTAAAGCAACCTAATTTCCTGGAAGCCATTCCATGGCTCTGGGCTTCCAGAGAGGCATACCGCTTGCATGGTATTTACTCTTAGTTAAAATTAAATGGAAATGGGGTAGAAAAAAAAACTCAAAGAGGAAGTCTTCGGGGAGGGCATGCCATTAACGGGGGAATAATGAAAGGCTAGGAAGGAATGCGGACTGAATCTACATACCACCTCAGAGGAGGGTTGGCAGTATGGATATAGCAATATGTTACAACGACAACTGTCTCCATGCCATTAGGTTTCACGTGAGCGTTTTACATACGTTTTTGTTGTGAAATGTACACAGAAAGTCCAACCTGATAAATTAATAATAATAACAATTAATCAATTAATTATATATTCTAGACATTCAGGTGATTACAGAGAAAGTGAAAGACAACCCACCCCCAAGTCGTCCACCTTCCCTACTTTTAAGCTAATCTTCTTGCCTCTTTTTGTTTCTTTTTGCATTACAATATTACTGGTTAAGTATGCATTGGCAAAAAAATATATTTTCATATTTTTTTAATCAACTATATGTGTATGTGTGTGTGTGCATGCCAGTCCTCACATGTGGGAGTCAGAAGGCAACTGCAGCTGTAATGCCTCACCTTCTATCTTGTCTGAAACAGAGTCTCTCCTAAGCCTCCACTGCACTGTGAATCCTGAACCAGCTGCCTGTGAGCTTCCTGGGATTCTCTTGTTCTCCCTCCCAACCCCCACCCTGTCTTTCTTTTCCCAACAGGAGTGTGATGATGGTGGATGCATATACTAAGCATCTAGGATTTACATGAGTTCTGAGGATTTGAACTCAGGTCCTCATGATTAAGTGGCAAGTGCTGTAACTTACTGAGCCAGATCCCCAGCTCCCTCATTTAAAAAAAAAAAAAAAAAAAAAGTAAACGTATGGAAATATAAAAAATTATTTTCTTTCTTTTCTTTTTCTTTCTCTTCCATTCACGTGCAGTGCTGTGTGATATTCCCAAACTGGATAAACAACATTGTGTAGTAGCTACTGCTGATGGCTGTTCTCACCTGTCTCCAATGTTGGGCTGTTATGAATGGGAGCACTATTTCAATGGTGTGTCTGTGCCCTGGGGTACACATCTCAGGCACTGGATATGGGTATCTCTCCTCTTAGTAGATGATACATAACAGTATACTAAGCACATGGGAGCAGTTCCTGTGTCTGAGAGTTTCCATGGCTTTATAATGGGGGTGGGTGCCACCTTTTTCTTGTCTTCTGATTTTAAACCCAAGTTTTCCATTTCCTCTTTAATAAATAGCAATTTATTTAATTAAGAAAAATACTACTCTAATGCCTTTTAAGAATTATATTGCCCATTGGGAGATATTCTTTTTGAACCTTTTAATTGAAACAACTCAGTCTTGTGAAAAACACATATGAATCACACCTCCGCGGCTTAATGGGTTATCACACAGTGGGCACCCCCTAGATCAAAGTAGAGCTTCTGAACATTATAAAAAGCCTTCAATCACAAATTACTTTGTAAACAAAGGAAAATGGTTATACTTTTCTGTATAGCCATTTTTTTTCAAACCGAAACACGACCTTTCAAAGGAGAAGGAATGGAGGTACGTAATCCCCAGAACACTACAGACACAGAGGCTTGGGAAAAGTTCTAAGATTCACACATCCCTCCCCATTGCTCATGAGAGCCTTTTGAGTGTGGGCAGTGTCACTGGAGGAAGAGACTGTCTTGGATGGACACAACTGCAAGCCGTACAACGAGTTCCAGGGGTGAGGGTTTGTGAACTGTCACTCAGGCTGGGGTTGTATTAGGTAAGGCAGCTGCCTTTGAGTCACCCATGCTCCCGTAAGGAACCCCAAGAAACTTCCCAAGTTCCTCGAGCTAGCCTTGAGTGCCATTGTCTCTGGTGTGCCTCTCTGCCATCTGGGTGAACAGGTGTTTGCTGGGTCTCCCCAGGAAAATACACACAGCATACTTTCCCCCAGCACAAGAGTTTTGGATGCTTTTGGACTTGTTACCCATGGAAACAACATAGCCTATAGTACCTTATGTCCAGTCACCCATCTTCCAACACCGGGCGGGTCATCTGTGCACTCCTGTTGAGGTAGTCTCTTTGCTTTCCTGAAGCAAAGCAAGGCTGTTGTAGTAACTATTGAATTTCGGGCTTCTACCCTGCCTTTGATCATTCAGTTCCCAGATAAAGGATGCACAACTTTTACATTCATAATAAGCCTTTAAGGCACTAGAGCTGGGCAGAATCTACCTTCTAAGCTATTACTATCTACTCCCTATCAACAACCCCAAGTTATAACTTGCCATGTTCCACGTGGGCCGCCCTTTACTCCAATTGACCCAGCCCTCATGGCCACAGTTTCATGACTCATCTACCCCATGGTGTCCTCTCCTCTTTCCACCTTCTCCCTCTCCCTTGTGGTCCTCCTCTAACTCCAGGTCTGGGAACTGATACCCCATCAACCTCTCTTCTGCCTAGCTATAGGCTGTCAGCATCTTTATTCAACCAGCAGTTTTAAATTAAGGAGCAAGGTCACTTAGCATCACTTAGTGTATCTGAAGATTTTCTCATCTCTGAGGCAACCAGGGCCAGTATTTAGCAATATATACCACAGTCCAAGCCTTAACACATGGGTGTCGGCCTCAGGAAACTCATCAAGTCCCTTCTTCAACCCACAGACTGTGTCCCCCGTCTTTTAAGTGGAGAACCTATGTAGGACCCCAAGGCATGGTGTGTGTCTGTAACAGCCCCCAAGCCTCCCTCTGACAGTGAGTTAACTGTGACTCCACTCAAGTTCTCTCTTCCCCTTAGCTACCCAGGATGCTAAGCAGTATCACGTTCTCAGAACATCTGCTTTTATACAAGTCAGAGCTGTGGCAGGATTTATGCTTCTCTGGAAAGGTGATTCGTTTCTGAGGATCATGGGAATCCGAGGATATATATGGAATCTGGCCACGGGATGAGCCCTTGGCCTACAGTTCGAGGCGACTTCATTACTGCATTGTCTCATAATGAAGCCTGTACTGGGAGTAAGAATCCTGGCCTCGGATCTTTGTGAGGGAAGCAGTCTTCCACAAGGAAAGATGAAGCCTGTGCTTCTTACTCAAATAATAACCACCCCACCTTTCTACAAGAAACAATAGTTTATAGCTAGCGTTTAGTTTATTTGAAATAGTATCAACTGAACTGGATCTCAAGATGGAGTCTTAGGATCGGTCTACATTTCTAAGGTAATCAGGTTCTCAGACCAAAAGTCTGCCAGGCTGTATGTGAACGAATGTACTAAACACAATTTTCTTTTCTTTTTCAAGACCTTGAGTGTAATTATTAAAGCTTCAATTGTCCCCAGTGATATTAGCTAGATAATCAAATTTGAATTGCAGGCATGAAATAAGTTAAAGTGTGCCTTCATTACTGTTCAATGGAAAATAACTTAGTCAAATGGTTCTTACACTGCTCCCTCCCCCAGCCTCAGATCTTCCCCATGCTCATGGTAGTAGACAATAAACTTAGTAGGACTACTCAAAGGATCACACTGATTTTCTACAGCAAAGAAGAATACCCTATGTAAACAAGACTAGTTAAAAGATTTAAAAAAAAAAAAACAGGAGAAAGTATTGCTGATATCATATGCAGATAAAAAGCAAAATCAGATTTCAGAATAAAGTTGCAAGATTTGGAAGAACTCCATTGCTCAATTAGCTATTTGGGATGGTACTGATTAACTTGCATGGAAACAGAAAAGAACATCTTGAAGCATCATTGATTAAGAAGAGGCATTCCCCAGGAACTATGAGGATATAAGTTGTCTGTGTGATAACCTGTTTAGTCTCCAAGAGAATTAAACTGTTGAGACCAAGATTTCCTTTGATTGAGTAGAGCTAGGGTGGTCTTGCTATGCTTTCTGTGACTAAGACAGTAAGTGCCTTTCATTCCTGCCTCCAACAGGAGGTGGCAGAAGTTCTCCCACCAACCAGGTCCTGCCCAGGAAGCCACTATGCAGGAAGTGTTGGATTCTCTTTGCCAATGCCTTTCTTTCTTATCTAAGAACATTCTCTGGTACTTCATGAAAAGAGGAGCCCAGCTGTGCCCAATGATGTAGTAACTACATAACCCAGACACAATCCACAGGGGTCTAGGGCAGAAATTAACAAATGTGTTTTACCTTTTGCCTTACTGATGAAGATTATCAGTCAGTTTCCCCTAAGAAGCCCCAGACTAGTCACAGACTCCTTCATCCTGATTTATAAGAACCCTACCACAAAGGTTGCTGTGACAAAGATCACCAAGCCTCAGATATAGGGTGTCACAGGCAAACCAACTTTCCTTGAGTGCTGGAGTAGATAAAACATGGGATGGGGAGACAGAAGTGTTCTGGGCTCTACTGATGGAGTCATCACTGTGTCACTAATTGCACAATCTTTGCCAGTTTTCTGCATCTCTTTGGCCCAGATTTATGTCTATTAAATGAAAGAATAATCAGACTGGCTTTTCTAGGGCTACAGTTCTAATGGTACAGTATCGTGTTCTGTTCCTTAGACTGTGATTAAGTTATAAATCATGCTTCATTGTCCCCCCCCTCCAATGAGGTTCATCAACACATTTTCCTTTCCACTGATGAACCCTGAGTGATGATGTCGGGGTTGGGAATCTAATTCACTCCTGGTGATGGTCTCCCAGCATCTCTTAGAACCAACTGTCCACAGAAAGTAGGTTAGGATACTACCTTTTGAAGTTCTTTGACAGACAGCTCATGACCAAATTGCTCCTTTTTTCTGGAACTGAAATTTCTACTGTGTTACATGGAAACATGCTATCCATTGAAATCTGGAAGAGGATGAGGTGAAGAAGTGTGGACTACCATAGGTATTGATGACACTCCCTTGAGGACTTAGGACCTGTCAATCTATGGTCCTTGGTCCCTGTAACTTTTGGAGCTATGATATAAATAGTGCCAGTATGTAATAATTGCAAGCAGAGCATGGAGAAGAGATTGAGATAGTATGCTTTGAAGCATCACCCATGAAACTTGGCATAGGAGAGAATGTTCCTGCACTGAGAAAGACAGCAGGCACCTTGAGGAAGTGCCGACGACTGGGAGCCAAGCCACCTTGTTAGGTTAACCCTTCTGGTTTGTCGGCTCTCATGGCTTCTTGAGTTGATTGTTCCTGATTGTTGTGGCACTCTTCTGCAGGTCCATGGCGGCTATTTCAGGAGCCTAACACAGCAGGACAAATGTGCACAAGTCCACACAGTATGACAGAAGAATTAAAAATGTATTTACCATCTGCTGGTAGTTTCCTTGTGGGGATCTTTGCTTTTCCTCTCCTGCAGCTACAAATAGGGTCTTTGCATTTCCTTCCGATTTAAGAGAACTGGGCTCTTGGAGACCTCCTCCCCCTCTTCCTCCTTCTCTTCTCCCTCCTCTTCTTCTTCCTCCTCCTCCTTCCCCTTCTCTTCCCTCTCTCCCTCCTCCTGTCCAAGACTGCTAAACTCTGGAACGATTCCAGCACTGATGATCATGTCTCCTAACTATAAATAGAAGAGTCTACAGAAAGTGTATAGTGTTTTATACTTAAGTGACTTCTAGACCCTTTAACTTAGGTTCTGGTACCTGAGGACTCTGGAAAGTTTGGGATAGAGCTGGAAGAAAGGGGTGGAACAAAGTCTACTTAAATGAGATTGTCTATTGAAATGAAGCTTGGGGATTCACATCGGCCCCTTACAATGGACTCAGTCTTCATCACAGAAGACTGCTGTGGTAAAACACACCATTGACTGGGGACCAAAGTGGGGGCTTTAAGTATGATCAATTTCTAGCTGTGCACTCCACAGGCAAAAACCAAACGCTGAAATTTCACTTTGTTAGCCTCACATGATGTAGGTTGATCTGGACAAATATTCCCATCCTCACTGGGAGCCTCTAGTTTTCTTTTCTGGGATACATGTGTTAGAGATTGAGCCCGACTCATTGCCATGGAGGCTCACACCTGTAATCCCAGCAGGAGATGAAGGCATGAGAATCACCATGAGTTCAAAGTCAGTTTAGGCTACAGTCTGAGTCTTGGTTTCAAAGACAAACAAAAGAAACATATTAGATACTTTCCTCATTGTTGTGGCAGGATCAAGTTTCTTTGCCCATGGGTTCAGAGTGTACAGTCCCATGGAATGGAAGGCTTGGCACCTAGGGTGGTCCCGAATGTAGTGGAGGGAGCCATCTGTCTCCCATCTCATCTCGGAGGATCAGGAAGCAAAGAGCAGACAGGAACTAGATGGAGCTGTAAGATTTCAAGACTCACCCACCCTCAGTGATCCACTTCCTCTATGGAAGCTCCACCTTCTGAAGGTTCCACAAACAACCTTCCAAACAGTGTCCTTAGTTGGGGGGCAGATTGTTCAAACAAATGAGCTTACAGGTGGGGCCTTTCATAGTCGAGCCCTAACAGGGAGTGGAAATGAGGCCTTGGCTGAAATAGCCCAACATGGTATCTGTATTGCTCTGACTATCCTAGCTCATTCAGGCAGTGGTGTGTTAAAATTTCCTAAGCTCTAGTAATGCCTAACTTGACCCAGAAAACATCGAGTCTGGGGTGGGACTCTTAAACTCTAAAAAAATGAGGATTATGATCTCAACCTCACTGAACTGTTGGGAAATTAAGATGACATCTGCAAAGCCTTCAATGTGGAGCCTGTCTCATGCAAGAGCTGGGTGAGTAGAAGCATTTACAGCTATAATTATAGATTGTCTTGGACTTTTGTTTTGCTTTATTTTGACCCAGGTCTCATGTATCCAGATCTGGTCTCCAACTCATTATGTAGCTGAGGATGCCCCTGAATTCCTCATGCTCTTGCCTTCGTGTTTTGAGTATTAGATTACAGGGAATTTTAACACCTATGCCTGGCTTCCTGGGTGCTCAGGATAGAAGACAAGGATGTTGAATGCCAGATAAACACTGAGATATATACCTGCTCAGATCCTGGCTTTGACTTTTGGTGGTGGTGGTGGTGGTGGTGGTGGTGGTGTGTGTGTGTGTGTGTGTGTGTGTGTGTGTGTGTGTTCGCGCTCACTTTGAGACAAGGTGTCTATGTGTAGCCCTGGCTGTCCTTAAACATACTCTATACACCAGGCTGGCCTCAAATTCACAGAGATCTGCCTGCCTCTGCCTCCCAGGGACTGGGATTAAAGGCATTGAATTTGGACTCTCTTAAAGTATCTTTATAAACCGGATCCCGAGGCTAGGGCTATCTCAGCATACTCAGCTTTAATGGTCATACTTGATAGAATTGAGTCAAAGAGCAAACAAATAGGTTAGACAGAGTAGATCTGTTTTGAGCTTACTTTTTGTTGTTTGGGGTGGAACTGGATATTGAACCTAGGATATCACACGTGCCAGGAAAGAGCTCTACCGATGAGCTCTGTATCTAGTCCTGGATGAGCTTCGAATGATGCAATCATTAGGTAGGGCTGGCGATTGCTCATAGTAGGCCCTGGAAATATTACTTATTGCTTCCTGAATTCATTTAGGAACTGGTGAATATTTAGTGTGAGTCTGTCATCAGAATGCTCTACTGAGAACAATCCCAGCTGATACTGACAAAGATCCTTTCCTTCTGGACAGCAAATGAATAGCAAACACTTCATGGAGTAGGATATCATGAGATAACATATTCATGCAATAATAAGGAAGGCAGAAGGAAACAGCTAGAGTGTAGTGGTCAAAACATAGCACCCTGGTCTTAGCTTCTCAGGAAAAAAAAAAAGATGGCAGAAGGCAGGACCATGGCAGGTATGGCTGTCTAAGGGAAAAACATTTCTAGAGCCTGTAACAGCAGCAGAAAGCCTAGGCCCACAGCAGAACATGCCTGGTGTCTTTGGAGATTAGGGAGGCTGCATGTATTGGGGCAATGATGGTGACAGAGGTCAGAAGAGCTGAGATCATGGGGAGTCTGGTAGAAATGGAACTGCTGTGACCTGAGTCTGGGTATAGAAAGCAGCCATGAGGTTTTCCAGCAGCACAGATTCACCGGTTTCATGCAATGGACCAAGACATGGGCTACTCCCTTGTAGCAGAGACATCAAAGATACACTAAGAGGCTACTGCAATCTCCTGATGATGGTTAGCTCTAATGGTGGCCATCCCAGTGCTGAGAAATGGCTAGCCTCTGGTAGCCTCTGGATGTATTTAGAAGGTCCAGCCAGCTCAAGACAATGGATAGTGTGGATGCAAGCTACCAATGAGAAAGCAGCTAAGATAACACCGCTGGTTAGGGGCTGAATACTGAAAGGATATAGATGCTGTTTCCTGAGATGTGAGAGTGTTGGAAAATATGTCACAGCAATTGCAGTGCAGTAGCTTCCTCAGGATTTGGGGGCCCCCGAGGGTAAGGTCTCCTGCCTGCTGGCGAGAACCCCTCACAGGGAGTATGCAGTTGCTCTTTGAGAAATGTGAGTCGATGCTGGAGACATGGTTTGGTAGTAGATGCCTTTCATGCATGAGGTTCTACGTTTAATCTAGTCCAGAAGAAAGACAAGAAAGCTTCTACCCTTGGCCAGATCTGGAGAGAAATCCAAGGCCTGGCTGTACTAATTCCTCTTCTCTGATGATGGAGATGTCTGCTACTATGAAAAGGGTTCTTTCACCCCTGAGGTTGACTGATTGTATGCCTAACTAGTTTATTGTTTGTCTACTCTTCACTGTTAGCTACCATGATACTTCCTTAGAGGCTAGCTGCTATGTGTGTTGGTCCCCAACAGAGGGAGCTGAGAAGCCCTGTGGAGGACCTGGCCACTGACCTGGCTGTCTCATTCCTTGAGACCCCTTGTGGTAGCCTGTGTTTCAGTGCAGAGCCAACAAATAAACCTCTTCTGGAAAGATGGGCAGGTGACTCCAGAGCTCTCTAGGTAATCGATCTGTCCCCTGTGGTCTTTTGTTTACTGATGTTGTCGTGGATACCAGATCAAATACACACTCAAGATAGATTATTGATGAATAGCTAAAGAGGAGAGAGATAGAGTGTAAACACAAATAACAAGAAAGAAGCAACAGTCCTGAAACCTCAGATCCAGGAGCATGGATTCCCGGTCTAGCCTATCCTAACAAGTGACTAGACACGTTTGCTTAAAGCCTAAGAGGTTTTGCTCCCCCAGCTTTGAAGGTCAGAAGTCTGAAATTAGGTGTCATGGGATCAGCCCCAGTCTGAAATCTGTGAGGAAGGAGACTTCCTTCCCCTGCAGCTTCTGGTGTTTGTTGGAAAAGACATGACACTCTTGGCATACAACAGTGTCTTTCCCATCTCTGTCTCCATCTTCTCAGGGTTATTGGCCCTAGGCTGCCTCTGAGTTGATATTTTGTGTTCTAATGAAAGTGACATTCATGCTAGATTTAGGGTTCACTCTCAATCTGGAAGACCTCCTCCTAACTAGACATGCAAACCCTACTCCCAAATCAGGTCATATGCTACTGGGATGCTGACTTCAATATACTTGTGAGCAGACTGAGTTCAACTCCCAACAGAGAGAAACAGGAAATGCCAGGGATAGTGCCTATGGGGAAGGGGAGTGTCCTTTAACCAGACCAACAAACAAAGGAGAAACGTTCATAGGCTGAACCTAGCAATGGTCACACATGCAACAGAAGCTTTCTTCTTTTTCTTCTTCTCCTTCTCCTTCTCCTTCTCCTCCTCTTCCTCCTCCTTCTCCTCCTCCTCTTCTTCCTCCTCTTCCTTCTCTTTCTCCTCCTCCTCCTCCTTCTTCTGTTAGTGGTTTGAAAACTACTGTATAAATAAAAAGAATAAGAATATACTATTGCTGTGACTCACACATTGGGCAAAGCTACAGATTCTTGGGATCATCAAGAAAGACTTCACTGAAGTGTTGATCCTCAAGCCAGATCTTAAAAGATGAGGAGTAAGTCTCTAGGCTAAGGAGGTGGGGCTGGGGAGGGGGCTCACCAAAATGAAGTTAGTTTGCTTACACTGAGACTTCCTTTAAGAGGGTGTCACATCTCATGGTCCATATTGTCAACGTTATCTGCATTGCTTCAATGCTGTGTTCAAATATGAAGAAGGAGAAGGAGGAAGAAGAACAGGAGGAAGAGGAGGAGGAAGAAGAACAGGAGGAAGAGGAAGAGGAGGAGGAAGAAGAGGAAGAGAAAGAAGAAGAAGGAGGAGAAGAAGAGGAGGAGGAAGAGGAGGAGGAAGAGGAGGAGGAGGAGGAGGAGGAGGAGGAGGAGGAGGAGGAGGAGGAGGAGGAGATGATGCTGGAGGGTCAATCCAGTGTTTGAACACCTGCCTAGAGATCACAGGACCCAGGGTTTCTTTCACTCCATCATTGCAGTGGGAGGGAAGGAAGGCCAAACATGTCTCTAGTTTTAATGAATGCACAAATAAGAGACCAATAACACTAAGAACACATATCAGGAGGAATCAGTTATTGGGTGCATTTGTCAAAGCACAAATATGGAAACCCCACTCTCAGCAAGATCTGCAGAAATCAAAGTACCGAATGTGGTAGAAATTCCTCTGCCCTGACTGCAGAAATGAGATCCAAGAACATTTTCCCCCCTCTGATATATTTCATTCTGCACAAAGGGCCTAACGGGGTTCTTACAAACCTGATTGTGGACCAAGATATGGGATTCAAAATCATCTCCACAGTTCTAGGAAAAAAAAAAATTAGCTTCTTGCTCTTTGTCCCAGAGAAGCAACCTAGCCTGTGGCCTCTGAGCCTGAATCTGGCTCTGACCAGGTTTCTGTCACAGAACAACTCCCTCCACGCCCCACCCCCCACCCCGGGTTTTTTGTTTGTTTTTGTTTGTTTGTTTGTTTTTTTGACTTACGGATATACAGGAAGCCAGCAAAGTTCACCCGGGGTCATCACAGTCTCTTTAAAGGCAAGATGATTCATGGCTGGGTGGGGGAGAGAGGGTATTGGGGGAAAGGAAGTGCTGAGCAGGAGGGGGTGGAGCCTCGCAATTATGAAATTGACTTCAGGGAAAGCTAGCCCGGGAGTGATGGGAGCCATGCTCCTACTATTGATAATTAAGTTTCAGCTTCTAAAGCAGAGAGGGGGTTGGATTGAGAAGCAGTTCTCACAACTCGGTTGCCCATTGCAGTAGAATGGATTCCGCGTCCATAATACAATTGCAATGAATTGCTTTCTCTTAATACCTGAAAAAGAAAAAGAAAAAAAAGAAAAAAAGAAAAAAAAAAAGCAAAGCTCTCCCTACTCGCTCCTCCTGCTCCCCGTCCCTCTTAACCCCCCACCCCACCCCCCCTACCCCGCATAGCTGGCGGAATAGTATTTTGTCTGCAGGGGGATGAGTGAGTAATTTGCCTTCTTCTACTTGGTTGGCTGGCATTCCAGCGAACGGGGTCTTCTATTCTGCATGTTCGTTCTGTAGTTTAGAAGAGAGTGTTTGTAATTTATAGTTCTAGTCCGAATGCCATTATCCCCGCTCTCGCAGAAGGTAATCTGTGGCAGGACGGATAAAGCAGAAACAGGACCTCCAGTAGCAAGCCTCCAGAGAGTCTTAGGCTCCTCCCACTCCTGGCCTCTGCTGCCAGCCCCTTCCTTTGTAAAGGGCCTCAAACCTACCTGACAATCCCCCCTCTGAAACCCCCACGTTGACAGTTTCTTCTATGAACTCTGGGTTAGGGTTTTTTTTTTTTTTTTTTTTTTTTTTTTTTTTTTTTTTTTTTTTTTTTTTTTTTTGTCAAAAAATAAAAAAAGGAAATCTTGCCAATGCACTTTTCTTCAATGCTTCCTCTTTGGGGGCAAGCTTGGTAAATTCCTCACAAAGGGATGTTCTTAAACTCTGACCTTAACTCAGATCAGCTCGTCCTGGCCAGTATTTACTCAAGAAAAATGAAGTAGCTAAGAGAGCTTGCAGCAATGTATTCTCCGGTCATGAAGTCAGAAGGACAAAGAACTCTCCTGTACCTTCCCTAAGGAGCCGATATTTCTTTCTGCACACTGACGTGGTCCCCTGTTCGCTTGGGATGAACCCTATGTTTCACAAGTATAACCCATCAATCTCCACTGTCTTAAGTTCAAAGGATGGTGCCTCTGGCTTGGATTTTAATTTAGAAAATGAATTTCTTTTGAGGAAAAGGGGGAAAAAAAGACTTAAGTTGTTAATGAAACGCTAAAAATAGAGTCCCAAAAGTTCCCAGCCAATAGCAAGTAAGGTTTAACCCACGTGTTCTCATCCATAAAACGTTGCCTGTCTTCTTTTCATATGAAGAGAGTTGTGCTCGTCAGATGATTACGGTCACAAGTTATGATAGTTATCAAGCCATTCTCTCATATTCAATCTTATTCTGAGTGCCATTGGTGCCGTTGATCTCTAGCTTGCTGACAAAGTAATAATGGTTTAAATTTTTTAAAAAAGCATCTAATTTTCTTTAGAAGAATCTCAGTGGGTTGGATTTATTATACATTAAAAACAGATTTTCTTTTGATAGACTTGGTGCGCTTTCTAGTTAGATAGAAAAAGTATATAATTTTCATGTGTGTGCATTCATGTGTAGCTGTGTATTTGTGTAGGTCAAGGGTCAATGTTTGGTATTTTCCAGAGTCACTCTGCATCTTTTTAAAAATAACATTCATTCATTCATCCACTCACTCATTCATTCATTCTCTCTCTCTCTCTTTCTCTCTCTTGTGTGTAGTCAGGTGTTTTCCTTCACTTTCTTTATCACAAAACATTGTTTTAAATTGTTGTTGTTGGTGGTGATGGTGGTGGTAGTGTGTGTGTGTGTGTGTGTGTGTGTGTGTTCCAATGTACCAAGTGCACGTGTGGACAAGAAGTAACTCCATGGTTCTTCCTTTCCACTGTGTAGGTCCCAGGAGTTGAACATGTCATCAGGTTTGGTGGCAGACACCTTGATTAACTGATCCATCTCTCTGACCCACAGTCTGACTCGTTTTTTACTGAACCTAGAGCTCATGAGTTCAGGTGCATTGGCTGGCCAGCAGATGCCAAGGAGCCTCCATCTTTACCTCCCCAACACTGGAATCACGGGTATGGATCAGGAGACCCCCTTTTTTTACTTTGATGCTGGAGATCTCAACTGGAGTCCTCACATTTTGAAGCAAGTACTCACCAAGCCATAATATAATTTTCATTATTAATCCCCCAATCCAGGTGTCTCTAGAAGGTACCAACCCCAAACCATTTACCCACAAATAACAAACCCCCCAAACCAGTTGCAATGCTGGAAAGGTTTGGCTTTCAAACACACAGTGGAGGTTTTCCACCAGGTCTGAGCACCCTTCACAAAGACTGAGTCACAGATACACCTAATAATGTGCTTTACGGGCCCACAGTAGATCTACCAAGGAGACAATGTATTCAGATGACTCGGCGAGAACAGGAGTTAAAGTCCATGTCACGTGGAGAAGGAGGGCACTTGGATGAAGGGAGAGCATCAGCTGTTATCTACTGCACTATTGCAGAAAGCCATCCAGGATCCTGAGTTGTTCAACTGTGGACTGTTTTAGACTAATCCCAGGTTTCAGCAGCCTCCTCATCTATGCTCTTGGTGGCTGGCTATGGAAGACATTCAGTTGTGGGGCTGAGGGAGTAGAGAATTTGCCTGGCCTGCTGAAACTCTGGGCTCAATTTCTTTACACAGTAAGCAAACAAAGAAAAAGGTATATCTACTTATACATATGTATATATGTGTGTGTTTATGTGTATATGATTGCTTGTGTATATGTATACACTTATATTTACATGCATGTATGTATATTTATATGCACCTATAAAATATACATGTTTTATATGTTATTAATGTTTCATTTATCCCAATGCATGATCAATATACATATTTTCATCTCAACATTTGATCAATACAATAATTATTGAGGTACTGCATATATGCATACACATACATATAAATATAACATACACACAAATAACTAAGCCTGTAAATTTTGAAGTATATTTCATATCAAATATCTCTCAATTTAATCTAGCCAAGTTTCAAGAGCTTAAGGGCTGTACTGAACGGTGTGGCTCTATATTAAAGCATTCATTTAGTTGTTTATAAAATTGCTGTTTTGTTTAGTGTAGGCAGATATGTGCTCTGTTGAATGATAAACTGGCAGCAGATACTAAAATGCAATGGCTTTTAACCATTGTCCCTGGGGAATTGAACCCAGGGCCTTGCTGATGTTAAGCAAGGACGATGCCACAGAGCTGTATTCCATACTTCATTTTCACTTTATTATTATTATTAATTTACTTACTCAGTTTACACCCCAATTACAGACCCTCTCCTTTCAGTCCCTCCTCACAAGCCCCTCCCCCACCCCTCACCCCTCACCCTCACCGGGATTTCACTCCATTCTTGGATATTGGTGATGTCATTATATCACCAGGAAGCCTGTGCTGCTGCAGTTTGGTAGACCAAGCACATGGTGCTGAAGTAGGTCTGTAGGTGTCTGTAGGCTGTACACAGCCCCAGGACTTCAGATAGGGTGTGGCCCGCTGACCCCAGAGTCTATTGTATGGGCAGCTTTCGCTTTCGTTTCTACTTTGCTTTATTACTCTGGCTTCTTTCTCCCCAGGCTTATTTAGGAGCACAATCTTAGCCAAGTGTATGTGTTCCGTAACCACCACAGCTTGCTCAGCTTTTTAAAGGACATAACGGATAGCACCCTTTTTGTAAGAGCACGGTTCACAGTCTGTCGTCAGTATTTCCATTAAAAATTCAAACTTTCCAGGATTCTCGCATAGCCATAACAAATTGTTCCAAGCAGAAACTTGGCATGCACTTCCCTACCATAGGAGGAAAAGACTTTTAACAATTCTAAAGAGATATAAATAAATAAATAAATAAATAAATAAATAAATGTTTACCACTCCAACTTTGATGGTCTTTGGTAGGTGAGGCACTTGGATATGGCATATTTTGTCTTTAGATTTGGTCTGGTTTACAAAGGTGAAAGGGTACTATCAGCTTGTAAGACTAACCTTGCTCAAGAGTTATACAACTGCCCTCTTACCTCTCAACATTGCAACCAGTGTAGTCTTTGACTCTTAGTGTCTTTTGCATTGCATGGTGTGTTTCTTCGAGGCACTGGTCAGCCAGCTGTGAGCATCTGGACCTCACCCTGGCAAAAAATCACATTTTCGGAAGATAAGACTGGTAATACTCTAAACTCTTTGTAGATGGGTATGTTTTCCTCACTGTGTATTCTCGGCGGGGCCTGTGTATTGTATAGTAGATGCTAACAGATAGCTGCTGGGGACTGACAAGGACACAAGGACACAAACAGCAGCCTGAGATCTAAGACAGTTTCTAATTAGAAGGTCCCATGTAGCCTCTGACTCACTGTGTAACTAAGGTTGACTTTGAACTCCAGGTCCCTCTGTTGTCACTTCCCAAGTGCTGGGACTACAGGCCCAAGACTCTAGGTCAGGCTTGGTACTCTATTCTTAATCTCGTACCAAAATGCCTACTTATCAGCTGGAGGTTGATGATCTATGGCTGTCATCCCATCAATCCTGAGGCTCTGATAAGAGGATTGGAAGTTCTAGGCCAGCCTAGGGTACATAATGAAATCTGCCCTCAACTAATAAATAGATACTTACTCAATATCAATGATGTCTCTCTCACTGTGTAGCTTCCTAATTTCAGTGTTGGCTTTTGACATGTGTCTGAGCCTATCCCAGGGAAGTATATATATATATATATGTATATGTATATGTATATGTATATGTATATGTATATGTATATGTATATGTATATGTATATATATATGTATATATATACACACATATATCATATATATGTATTATATATATATAATACATTATATATAATGATTATATATACATACATAATATATACATATATAAAGGATATATATACAACATATATATGTTGTATATATAAATATTATATATTATAATTATAAATTTAATATATGTGTATATATGAACAATATGAAACACTATATAAGTATAATGAAGACATAGACAGCTGTTATAACAAGCATTAGAAATAGCCTAAAATAAGAATTTTTTGGAAGTGTGGCAAAAAATTATCAACTTTTAACCAGTGTGTTTGACTCGAAATCAGTTCACTGAATCTAATGTTGATGAACCAAATTCTTTTTTAGTTATGCACTAGTTTCTCTCAGGAAGGGTTGTCTCATTCTGAAGAATTCTTATTTTTGACTAGAGAAAACTAACAACTCTCTGCCTTTTATTGACAAAGTGTTACCATGTTCATTCATTTACTGTGTGGGTGTACAAGAGGGGGTACTGTGGAGGTCAGAGGACAACTTGCCAGAGTTGGTCTGTTCTTTACCACATGGATTTCGGAATTGAACTTGGTTCCTCAAGAACCTGAGGTATATCACCAGGTCAGGGAGTCCTTTGATGGTGGGTGGGGGTGGTGGGGGTTGTTTAACTACTTAAGACAATATCTCATGTATCTTAGGCTGGCCTTGAACTTCTAAGTAGTTCAGGAAGATGCTTTGGACTTCCCCATCCTCCTGCAGGGATTACAGGTGTGTGCCGACACACCCAGTGAGGTGCTGGGCACCCAAACAGCTTTTGTGCATTCCAGGCAATAAGGTATCTTTTCCAAGCAATGACTTCTGAAGTCCACTGGAAGAATGCAAGCCTAGAACTCAAGATGAGTGTATCTTTTGTTTTATATAATTTGTAATCTGTTCAATTATTTAGTTGCTGTAATCTAGTAGGCAGTGAACATTTGTTAGCTTTTTTGTTTTGTTTGGTTTGGTTTGGTTTGGTTTGGTTTGGTTTGGTTCTGAATGACATAACAGGCTACTTCCAATGCAAACATATACTATAATTTAAAATCTGTCACAATTCAGAGGGCCCTGTGTACTCTTGTGCTCCCTCTACTGCCTCAGAGAACACATTCATAGCCAAGACCCCGGTACACTCAGTCCTCAGCAGTTTCCATAATTGGTGAAACAAGGCTCTTCCAGGATGGAGTGCTACTTCCTTCATGCATATGTATATGGTCACCTTCAAATGTGAGGGCTAGTTTTAGGGTCCCTCTGAGACACCTGAATGTTATACTGCACTAAAGCATTTGGATACAGTGTACTTAACATCCTCTTACATGCTTCACATCATGAGTCATTTGAGTTTACAGTATAACTTTAAGTTATCAGTAATCTCTAGGTTACTCACAACACCGAGCACAACAGAAATACTCACCATTGTGTATTGTGCTTAGAATAATGATGAGGGAAAAAAGACTACAGGTATTCAGTACAGATGACTTTTTAAAATATACATATTTTTCCCTACCAGAAGCTGATTAAATTTGAGGATATGGAGGTCCACATGCAGTATGATTTTTTTTATTGGTAAAATTAATTCGTATAAAGGTAATTAATTCACTGGAGAATTAAGTTCTATATGTGGAACCAAATATACTCTGGCAGAGTCCCAAAGAACAGACCAGTGTTTTTCATGCTGGGATGTGCCAGTCTTCAGTTGAAAAGCAGACTTTGCCTGCCTAGTGTGGGGTAAGGCTACTTGGCTCTGAAAGTCTAAAGTGCCCTGGATGGTGGTGCTGCAGAAACTGCTGCTACATGAACTACCACGCTTTTAAATGCAGAAGTGTGACAGAAGAGTCTTGTGACTTAATAAATAGTTGCTAGAACTTTTTAACCTTTCAAGACTAGATTGGACAAAACCAGTAAAACAGAGAGAAGGTGAGGTGGAGACATAGCTTTCGACTTGAGAGTGCTTGTTGTAGGATAGGGAGGTCCTGAGCTTGGACCTCAGCATTGCTTAAAGCTGAGCATCCCATGGACATGTGAGCTCAACTTGGAGGGGGAAGAGAGACAGGAGGCAAAGACTAGGTTTGTTGATTTCCAGGCTTGTCTAGAAAATATGACCCTTAACTTCAGGTAGAGATCTTATCTCTAAGGCATAATCAAAAAGTGGTAAGAGGACCCTCTTCTCTCTCTCTCTCTCTCTCTCTCTCTCTCTCTCTCTCTCTCTCTCTGTCTCCTTCACACACACAGAGGTTAGTATCTTCTATTTATTTTTAAATATATTTAATATATTAATACATCTTATATATTAATATGTTTAAGATATATATCTTTACTATATATCCTTAAAAATAAATCAAATAAGGCACTAATTTTTTTAACATTATAATGCATAACACAGATTAGGAGTCAGGCTTGGTGGGGGGGGGGGGGGAGGCTCCTTCCTCAAATTTACTCCATTACAAAGCTTGGCCGAGTCTTGTACAAATATAATATCAGATTTGGGTTTAGGGACTGGTGCCATACAACTACCACCTTGAGAACTCTGTTCTTTTTCCACTGAGGTTTTAGTTGCATGAGAACTTTTGCTTTTAAAGAACCTCTCTTGTTACTTCTCGGATGGTACACTTGACATTTTGTCTTCAGGAAAGGAAACATCTCAGTAGTCAAGTAATGAAAATGCTCCATGAATGTTGTTTGTGTTGGACCTCTCAGGAAGCAATAGCTGTACGGTGTGTGTGTGTGTGTGTGTGTGTGTGTGTGTGTGTGACAGTTTATGGCTTTAATCTTAATGGCTAGGAAAGTAAACAACACATTTCTTATTAATTATTTTTACTGTGTGGATAATGTACACATTTAGCTTTCTTCCGGGAACATTTAAATTAATCGACTAAGTCTAATATGAATTATGTGTTTTAATATGTTTAAGGTTGTTAAAATAATGCGAATTATTAACTGCTTGCACCAATGTAATAATTACAATATTAGGGTTTTTTCCCCTTGTAAATTCTCTAAATGTAAGATGTCTAAAAATAGAGTGGAGGTGGATTGGACAGTTTGCAGATTATGAGCTGGAAGAAAAATATCTCGGTTACGCCAAAAACATGGCAACCAATATTTTCTGTTATAAAAATATTTTAGATTAAATTTGTTTTTTTTTTTAAATGAAAGCTGTCTGCAACTGAAGCGAATAACAGAAGCTCTGTAGGTTTCACAGGCCAGCAGTTAACAATACCTGTAGCACAAAGCAGATGCCTTTTCCACACGCAGGCAGCAAGCTTCTGCTCCATTTCAAAGACAGCTTTACCAAGAGGGAGCGAAAGATACCGGTCAGTTAAGCTCTGAACTCTTAACCTTCACCTGGATAAAGCTCAGAATGGAAAACAAAACTAGACAGAGCCTCAACAGGACAGTCGCGTTAACCGTCCACTAGAGGCTGTAAGGAGACCAACAATGTCACTTTAGCATACGAAGTCTAACAATCACGGATCTTCAAGTGAACAACACAGTTATGGGGGAGTGACGGGGGGGCGGTGAGAGGGAACAGTTGTAGTTCTATTTAAGCAGCCGTGGATGTGTGCACGGTATTTCAAAATCTGAGAATAGATGTGTGTCTTACACCACACACACACACACACACACACACACACACACGCGCGCGCGTGCACACCGCGGCCTTTTTCTTTTCTTTCTTTCTTTCTTTCTTTTTTCTTTTTAAACTTCTGGAGTGCTGGCTCCACAATCCAGTAGTTTAAAAGCTCACACATTTCTCTTGGTGATTCTGTAACGCAGCTTCAGACAGTGACTAACTGTTAGGTCATAAGTAGACGGAGCCAAAAGGTCTCTCAAATCCGGCTTACAGTCAATAGTAGTGGCTTCCAGCGAGACCAAGGGATCGAGTTTCCAGGCTCTTAGTTCTAAGCACCTGAAAGAGGTCAGATGCTGGCCTGACACCTACTGGTCTTCGAGAATTATCTGCAGCAAAGAGAACGCGGCGCCGAGCGACCCTCGTGGGGGATGTGCCTGCTCTTCCTTCGGTTGCCACACCTGTTGGCAAGATGCACTCCTCCAGAGAAGATTCCTTCCCACCGAGCTCACACCAGACTGAGGTGTAGCTGGAGGGGGCGGGTGGGGACACCATGTCTGCGTTTAGCCACTGGGACAAGGAGGGGGGAAGTTCCTTCGCCTTGGATTCCCGAGAACCGCCATCGACTGCTCAGTGCACAGGTTACCTCACTTGCGATGAAATGAATGATCCTCAGTTAGCTGTGAAGAGTTGAGCAGGTCGGTTGGTTACCAGGGTTAGAGCTGAGACGTTCGATGCTCACAGCAGACTTCGAGACCAGCAGAATTTGAAAGAAGGGCCGGGAGGTCGCCAGCTTGTCCAGGCAGGAAAGGTGAGGGTGCGGGTGCAAGCTTGAGAAGCCTGAGAACTTTCCCGAGTTGCAAATCGAGGCAGTAGGCGCGGGCCTAGCATCGGGTGGCGCAGGGCTGGCGGGCTGGAGGGTTAACCGCGAGGATACAATAAGTCCTCTTAAGACGCTCACCGAGGGCATCGAGGGCACCGAGGGCACTTCCTAATTAGAATCAGCCGACTTCCCCGCCCCCTTGGGTATTTTATCAGGTGGGAGCCAAAGCCTGACACCCGCTGCTGTGAGTCTCCCAGGTTGCCGGAGTTGCACCCTGCACTCATCCTGTCCCCTCCAACTAGGTTGCAGGGAGCCGGGGAGGCGCGCGAGCACCGATCGGTCACCACTCCAATGACCTCATCGCCCCAACTTCCCCTCCCCTTTCTCAAACCTGGAAGGCATAGTCCCCTCCGGTCGGTGTCCGGGATCCGGAGCTGCAATTGGGGAGAGACACCCGACCTCCCCTGGAGCGAGCGCTGCTCCAGCCGGGGTGCATATAAGGGTTAAGGGCGCGGGCCGGCAGCCGCGCCGTGCGCTCGCCGTGCTCTGTGCGGCTCGCCGGGCCGCCTGCCAGAGGGTGCCTCCCCCCCCACCCCCCCATGAAGTCGGATCCTTGAGCTGCGGCGGCGGCAGCCAACTGCTCCATATTTGGCTTCTATTACACATTTACATACTGGAGCGAGCGAGCGAGCGCGAGAGAGAGCGCGAGGGAGGGAGGGCGGGCGGAGGGAGGAGGGAGGGGAGGGGGGAGGAGGAGGAGGAGGAGGAGAGAGCAGAGTATACCGCAGACATCATTTCTACTACAGTGGAGGAGCCGTACAGGACCTGTTTCACTGCAGGGGGATCCAAAACAAGCCCTGTGGAGCCGCAGCTAGAGCTACAGCAGCCGCAGGACACTGTGTCTCTCCCTCTGTCCCCCCTTCCCCACGCAACCCCAGATCCATTTACACTTTACAGTAAGTGGCTATTTTTTTTCCTCCTCTGATTCTTTCTCTCCCCCTCCCCCTCCCCCCGATTTAGATTAAAATCACCTCCTCCCGCACCCCAAGCCGCTCTCTCCGGAGAGGGGCCAAAGAACATCCAGCATACACCCCCCCTCCCCCAGTCTCAATGGGCTGCACGGAAAACAGCTGGAAGAGGAGCTAAGGAAACCGACGCGTCCTGGTGTGTGTGTGTGTGTGTGTGTGTGTGTGTGTGTGCAGGCGCGCGCGCGAGTGTGTGTGTGTGTGTATCTATGTGTACATACACCAGTGCCCGGCTCCAGCCTCCCGACTCAGGACCCCCTCTGGGAGCATGAGCGGCTAGCAAGGGGAGCAGCTAGGGGCTGGGTTGGCGGCCGCCAGGAGAGGGGGGCGCGCCCGGGCGGGGGGCGCGGGTGGGGAGAACGGCGGCGCCCCTCTCCGGCTGCTGCTGGTCCGGCGGCGGCGAGCGCATAGAGCCCTGTCCTCCTCCTTCCGTGTGGCGAAGGGGGAGGCGGCAGGCGCGGAGGGTCGCGCTGCCCTCTTCACTCCTCTACAGTCCCCCTCCCGGGTGGGGGCGGTGAGCGCTGCGGGGGCTCGAGGGAGGGCTGGGCTTCCCCGCCCGGGGTCGCCTAGCTTGAGAGAGGCAACCCCGAGCTTGGGGTCTCCCCGCCCAGGCCAGCCTCTCGGGGCCAGGAGGGGACCTAGAGGGGACTTTGCGCGAGGCTGGGGGCGCGGAGAGGTGGCGGCTCAAGGGGCAAGGGCGCACGGGCCATCGCCGCGCAGCGGGAGAGGCGGCGGGGACCGGCCCTAGCTGCAGCCGCCACCGCCGCCCTGTTGGTGCGGCCGCTTCCTGATCCAGAGCAGCAGCAGCAGCAGCAGCAGCAACCGCCGCCACCGCCGCCGCCGCCGGAGCTGGAGCCGGGAGCCGGGAGCCCGCGAGCGCCCCGGCCCGGCCCGGCCCGGCCCGGCGTCCCTGCCGGCGCCCGCGGCAGTAGCGGAGGAGCTGCGGGCGCTGCCCTGCGCCGGGACTGCTCTGCTGCGCGGCGACAGGGAGGGTGAATGAAGACGGGAGGAGGGGAAGGAGGAGGTGGCGGCGGAGGAGGCGCTGCGGGGATTGGGATGTGCCCCGGAGCCCCGCGGCTCGTTCACTCGGGGGCCCGAGACGCCGCCACTGCCGGGGCTGCCGCCGCCGCCACCGCCGCCTCCTACGTGGTTGCAGCCGAGCGCGCAGGCCGGTCCCGCAGGGGGCAGGGAAGGGGCCGGACGGGCGGAGCGAGAGGTGAGGCGGGGTCGGAGAGGAGGGAGTAAGTGCGTGTGAGTGTGGAGGTGCGTGTATGTGTGCATGTGTTCGCGCGCCGGGCGGGGGCCAGGACCATCGCGATGGGGAGGGCAGGGGGTCCACGGTGGTCCCTTGGCTGACTCTGCAGCGCTTCGACCTCTCTTTAGCCATCTCCTTCAACTCTGTGGCTTGTGCGCTTTCATTTTATTTCAGACCACGTAGAGAGCTGACTGCAAGCGGTGAAACAATTCAGGTTTTCTAGGGAGATTGAGCAAGGACCTTAGTGGTGGTGGTGGGGTGGGTGGAAGTAGGGTGCTGATCTAGACTCTGCCAGGGGCGCGGGGGGTGGGGTGGGGGTTGGGGGACGATCAAGGTTCTAAGACGATGGGGTTTTAGTTCGATTCCGTGGCTGTCCTGTTTTGTTTTGCTTTCTTGCTGTATAATCCTACAGATAAGAGGGTAATATAAATACTTGGGAACGTTGGGAAATTGCTGAAGAGTAGTAAGGGCGGAAAAAAAAAAAGCCAGTCGGAAGCTGGTTATATAATGCGCTATGTGGCTAACAAGAAAGGCAAGCTATTTTTATTTTGTTTACCGTATGTTGTGCTGTAGAAACTCCTCCAAACTGGTTCTGTCCCCGAAGAGATTTCTTAGTTTGTCAGAGAGAGACACACACAGGATACAATTAGCAGAATTAGAAGACCCCACAGCACCTACAGAATAAAAAAGTAATGTTTTAGAGTTCTCACCTCACATCCTGCCTGGCGTGCAGGGGAATGTGTGTATGCCCTATGCTTCCCTGTAGCAACCTAGTAGTGCCATCTCAGTGACATTTTTATTTTATAATGCGAGCTCTTCTTAATATTAAAACAGCATTGCTATAGATCGTAGGCAACAAGGTAGTTACATGCTGGGTATTTTTAGGTGCAGCTGGCTACTTTTTGCAATAGTGTTTGCTAAACCATTTCTGTTTGGCTTTTTTTTTTTTTTTTAAGAGTCCTGTCATTCCTAGAAGCTCTAGTTAAGCTTACCCCCTGGTTTATTGATGGTGGGTGGGTAGCTAAGACAGTTTGATAGCCGAGGTTTTTTTTTTTTTTTTTTTTTTAATTTTGTTTTTGAATGAAGCTTATGCCAGGGGAAGCTAGAGGTAGCCACCAGTGAGAAGAAAAACATGCGCAAGAACTCTTGGAAAGGGGATTGCACCATAACAGCTTAGCTGTGGCGTTAAATCTCCTCTGATTGCCCTCTAACTGGCCACGCATCAGTCAATATTTTAGCAGCTTTGCAAATAAATGGGCTTGAATGCCACCTTCCACATAAAGCCGAGGCTGAAAAGCCTCCTGCCTGTCTGCCTCTCTCATCATAGATACTGTCGGTGGTGTTAGTTTTCTGTGCACTTACTCCAGCCCTGATCACTCATGTAATTAGATCAGGCTGCCATGGCAACAGACAGTGCTCCTTGGCCCATTCAGGTGGGTTTGCCTGAACTACTCCAAGTGTTTTATGCACAGTATTTGAGCTGCCCTAACGGGAAAGGAGAGACTTCACTGTTTCAATTGCATCTTCTTTCAGTCATCTGAACAGGAGACATTGAATGAGGCTTCTAACTACTTAGCTTTTCTAAAGGAAACCAACACGCTGTTCCTACTGGGTACAATATGTAAATGCATCTCCCCAGACAGAGAAAGGAGCCTGACAATCCTGCTGGTGTTTATTGTGAGCAGATCAACAAGTATTTGATACTTGCTAGAAACCTTTCAGAGCTGACTAAAGCAACATTTCTTTTGCAGTCTAGAGCCTCTGGCCTTGCAGACACTTAACCCTTTCAAGTATGAGAGAACATCACACCCGTACTTTAAAATTGCTGACAGTGCTGGCTGGCTTTCTAGATAGTTTACGAAAAGGAGATGATTTATTTGGAAAGCCTATCCCCACTGTTACATTTTTAAACTTTACAGTCTACATTATAAAAACAGATGCTGACAGTAGGCAGGCATTCTGAATATTATCTTTCTTAATTTGGATCTGTTGTTCCTGATCTTTGATGCTCTTCAGAAGTAATTGAAAAATATTTTTGCAGATAAGTTAGAGATGATGCAAGCCAGTCTATTGCACGGAGCTTTGCACGGTAAACAGTCTGTATGCTACTTTAGAGTATAATTTAATGAACGTCTAGAGAGCTGCAGTCCAGTGTTTATATTTGGGCACCACCTTAAGCCTACTAAGGCCAGAAAGATTATATTATGACCGAAAAGATAACAGAAAAGTATCTTTAGTTGCTGGAGCCCAACATTGTTCAGATAGTCCAAATGAAGGGGAGTGTTTTAGGAACTTTGGATGTGACATGATTTAGTTGTGACCCTGCCAGTCAGTTTATAGTTTTAGGGCCGAAGTAGCTAAATCGGTTAAAATAGAAGAGAGAAAGACATAGAGAGAAACACCACCCCCCCCCCCACACACACACACAAATCTCTCACCTCTCCAGTGCCAAGACTGACAAAGTTGCCCAATTTTTCTCCGGGGGGGGGGGGGAGTGTTATGAGTTTCCCCTGGTTACTGAGTCTAGGTGGTGAGTACATTATTGTGGCCTGGTCCTGTAGCATCATTGTGGTTAAAATGAGCTATTATTTCTGAGAGGTAAGTTCATGTGAAACCAGGATTTAAAATAAGAGGACAGAAGTTTTAAGTTTAATATACACCTTGGAGGGCCTCGATTCTATTCTGCAACAGACAGGGAAACGGCTTGACTTGCAGTTAAATGTGCGCCTGTGTTTTTCAGTGTACAAATGAGCCCTTGCCAAAATAAATACGAGAAGTGTCTGTGCTTGATGGAGAACTGGAAAAGGCATCATATCTCCCCTTCCCCTCCCCCCATTTCGTTTTAAGAGGGTTTGGCAAGCAATAGTATTTTGTTAGAAATAGTATAAAGAGACTTCAGGCCTCCCAGTTGCCTTTGAGAGAAAAATTAAAGAAAGACTTGAGCCATCAGATTGTATATCAAATAGCAGAAGATGGCCAAAAATTTCCAGCACCCAGAGTCCCAGGAACGAGGACTGTCCAGTGTGAAGAAAGTACTAAAAACGCTAGTCAACACTCCTATGGCTCCCAGGTCTGGTTGTCCTTAGAGTTTAAGGATTCACATTCCTTTTGTATAATGTGACTTTGTTTTCTCTCCCGTGTTGAAATGTCAAGAGGATTTTGCTCCTGCACATACCTTGTTAGACAGCTTCTCCTGCCAAATAGACTGTAGCAGTTCGCTCTGCTTCCTATTAGGAGTCAGTCAATAAATGTACTTTACCAAAACCCTGAGCTCATGTAAGCAGCTGAGTGTAGGAGTGAATGTTAATTTCTCTGAACTGTAGTCATCTGAAGACTCCGAAAAGCTTAAACACTTGCATATGAAAAGAGCCTTCTCAGGAGACAGTCTGTCATCTTTTAGGGGCTTGGGGTTGACTGACTTACAGGCTTTGTATCTTCTCAGAGTGGCATGCAAGTCTGAATGACTGGCTTCTGAGAGAGAGAGAGAGAGAGAGAGAGAGAGAGAGAGAGAGAGAGAGAGAGAGAGAGATTGAGAGGAGAGGGAGAGAGAGTTAATTTAATTGTTTCAAAGAACAGATTTTGATCCTTGTCATCATATTTCCAACCCGAGAAATAGAAGCGGGCACTTTTCTTGTTTTGTTAAATGTTTGTTATAAGCAGAAAACTGTAGAAATGTCAGCGGAGGCTACAGTCTCTACCTGAGGACTACCATGCAGTTTTTCTTTGGCTTGTTGCTTAAGATTTGAATTTCTGAGTCACCAGTAATACTATTTCAGTTGCATTTAATTTCATTTAGCACAATAAATTCACTCATCCCAATTCTGTAAGCAGTGACATGATGATGTGCACATAGGATGCTAGCTATACATAATTGAAAAAATATTGGCTGTAAGAATTGTAATTGAATTGAGTTTTTTTAAAAAAATAAATACTTAAAATTATGGAAGAAAAGGGATGCTGTGGGATAATTTATCTTTATTTGTAGAAACAGCATTTTTATTTTTTTTCTTTTCTAATTTTATTTTTATGTATTTTTTACTCTAATCCGCATAATGGCATATTTTATAGCCCTTATAAACCTTAACCCTTTAGGATAATTTAGTATAAATGTTTATACTTCCTGTTATTACTAGTCCCACATGAATTAAAGCATATTCAGAGCTATAACAGACAAACATAGCAACTCATGTCCTCTTTTGTTTGGCGTGTTTGACATTAGCACCAGTGACTCATTGATTTTTTTTCTACAACTCTTAATGCATACCATTTGTGGGCTAATGAAAACGCAATGATAATCACCGTCATGTAAATGAAAATGGTGTTCTACTCCAAAATCCCTTTTCAGAAAACTGGAGGTGTAAAAAGACCTCAGGGTTCACAGGGTAGGTGTTCTGATGGTTGCAGGGCTTCATTTGATCTGAGAAGGACTCAACCTGCTTTCCCTGAAATGCCCTGTTCAGTGTGATGGGTTTAAGGTTTAGAGTGACTTATTTATCAGGTATTTTTAGTGGTGATTCCAGCTGCCAACCTTTAAGTATGTGTGCTTCTTACAGAAAGAGAAGGCATTTTTTTGCTACCGTGTATGGCAGACTTTCTTTCTTCGTGCCCTAGGCCCTAATCCTGGCTACTGTGTTCCCTCCTCGTTTTTATACACCATCTCAGTTTCAGTTATTTGGGCCGACTTGCTTGGTAATCTTTCACTATTAATAGGATTGTGATTCTCTGCTTTGTGCTTTTGAAATATTAAAGATCTCAATTTCAGTGTGTGTCACTGTATGCAGTGTTTTATTGTTTATCATCTTGCTCGTTGTTGGTGTGTTTTTTACAGTGAGTTCATGTGGCCTTGCCTTTATTCTCGTTTCTTTTCTTTCTTTCTCTTTCTTTCTTTCTTTCTTTCTTTCTTTCTTTCTTTCTCTCTGTCTCTCTCTCTTTCTTTCTTTCTTTCTTTCTTTCTTCTTTTTTTATGGGATACAGCAAACAAATAACTATTACTCTGGCGAGAATAGCAGGACAAATGCTTTTTGAAAGAAGGAGGCATGCCAGTGCTAGAGTAAATTAATATTTTACAGCATTTGCATCACATTTGACTGTTCTGTGTACTTCAGCAGAATGGGAGGAGACTGTAATTTGGACTCTATCAAGCCTTATCTGCCAGGCGATATGTAAACAGGGCCTTGTGTACACACAAATCCATGTACAAGCAAACCCAAGTCCCCAGCACTTGGAGTTTCTGGGAAAATGATTATTAAGTATTTTGAAGCTTCCTTTGAAATGTTACCAAATAAAAATCAAAACTTCCCTTGTCCTTAAAATAAATGCCGTGTTAAGATGAAATAGAATTTTATGCACTCCCGTTGAACTTGGTCACTGTTTGTAAACCAACAGCCTTTTTGGTAAAAAGATGGTGATTTATTTTCTTTTTGTAAGGGTATGGGATATTCCACTTAGCTTTTCTCTCCGCACATGGATTACATACGGGGAAACCAAAGACTGATAAAAAGTACTTCTTTTGCAGAGCAGACCCAAGCACGTACTAGACGCTTAAATAAATTGACGGTGAATGGATTCGTTAGAAGGAAGAATACTTTGGCTACTATTCATTACTTTGCAAAGTGCTGGAAAGAAATGGAAGTTATTTTCCTTTCCAGCTGGGCTGTGCTCTTAAAAATAGCGAGTGTGTATGGTTGAAAATAATTATGACTACTGAGATGAGTTGCCATGTACCCAAGGATAATTGGCTTCCTTACCTGTTTACAGATTATTCACGTTGGAGATCATATTCCTGTTCCAGAATAGTTTCTCTCTGACACCCAATATAATTCTGGGCCTTCTTCTTCCTACTGTTACCTGGCGAGAGCTTAGGAAACCCAGACTAAATTTAAAATCAGCCTAAACACATATGCAGCTCAGCTCCAGTGGCTCTGACTGAAGAATCAGTTCAGCATTCACTTAGTTGACTGATTTTTTTTTCCTTCTATCCCAACAGCATGGCTGATTCTTTTGGTGTAATCTGGTTGCTAATTGGGTACCACCAGCACTTAAGTAAATAATTTTAATGACTAAGGATAAAAATGTGTGCTTGCAGATCAGGCCCTCTACTTCTCCTGATTCTGTGTGCACATCTTTAATTCACAAAAGTATCTCACAAGCACCAAGAGGTCATTCATTTCTTCTTATCCATTCATACATTCATCATATAGTGAGTGACTTAGATTGACTCTTGGGGCAAACTGAAAGTGAAGACAATGTCTGTTCAACAGATTTAAAATTTTGAACGGCTGGGCACAGACCTCAGTTGGTAAGAGTGCTTGTCTACCATTCACAGAAAGTGATGCCCCAGCACTGCATAAACTGGACATGGTGGGCTATGTCTGTATTCCCAGCGCTTGGGAGTTGGAGGCAGGAAGATCTGAATTTCAGGGTCATCCTCTGCTACATAGCAAATTTGAGGTCAGCCTGGGGTACATGAGACCTTTTCTCATAATCAGACCTTGTTTTCTTCTTCATTTCATTTTCCACTCACCTTTGCACTAGTGTGTTAATAACTACATTCTGTCATGATTGTCTTTCGAGTTGCATGTGGATAGACAGTGTATACTAGATTAAAATTAGGCTTTTGGCTCAGTTGCTATTCAGTCCATTCCCATTCCTACCTGATGCTAGTTGTGATGAGTGGCTTGTGGTTACTTATTGGGTGCCTGAGGAAATGACAGGAGCTGTCTCAAACATGGAGACCAGGGTTTTCATTTGACTGAAGGGATGGCCTAGATTTCATATGTTGGCTCCCCTGAGCCCTGCAGAATAAAACCAAACCTGTTCTGCTGAATTGATTGCTGTCTGTGTAACTCTTCTATAACAAAATTCAAAAGGTGATGTTCTTAAGATTTGTATTTCAGTGCAGACATCTTTTTTTTTAAAAAAAATATTTTTATTTATTTATTATATATAAGTACACAGTAGCTGTCTTCAGACATCTCATTACAGATGGTCATTAGCCACCATGTGGTTGCTGGGATTTGAACTCAGGACCTCCGGAAGAGCAATAAGTGCTCTTAAACACTGAGCCATCTCACCAGCCCTCAGTGCAGACATCTTAAGATAGACCTTTGTAGAAAGCGATTTATTCTTTTTTTTTGTTTGTTTCTCTCTTTGTTTTTGGTCTTTCATCTTGGATTTCTTCTGTACTTCCTGGACCACGGTAGAAGCATCCTGCACCGTGCAACAAGTCCCGAGGGTGGTCCTTTCAAGCTGCAGATCTGTCTGTCATCCTTCTCCAACAGTCTCTTCCTCCACTCCCTCCACAGGGAAGGACATCACATGTCAGGTGAGAGTTTTACAACGTTTTCTGTTTTCCATCTGAGGATAAAGTCTGACTTGGGATGGTTGCTCACCAGCTGTGTACTCTGTTAACTGTGAAATATAATTTTCTTTGAAACTATAGTATATGGAAAATTGCCCAGGGGTGTGTGTGTGTATGTGTGTTGTGTTTCTGTGTTGTTAAACTTGGGTGAAACCATCTATAGTTATGGTCTACTTGGTTTGGGAAGAAATCTGCATTGAATTTGTATCAATGATTACTGCCTGAGGCTTGCCCTTGATTATTTTAGGTGTCCCTTTTCCTTGAATCGGTTAAGAACACTAAACTGCCAGCTGCCCTGAGTGTCAGTTCTCACATTTTAGGTTCTTACTACAGAAAGCTACATTTTCAGAGAAACAGAACTGTTTGTTGTGTCAGCGGCAACCAAGAGTTGTTGAGTCTTGAGTTTCTTTGTGTCTATTTGGATTTTACAACTTCCTGATTTCCTCATATACAGTAAAATTTTCTGGCTGAGAGAGTCTTGAAACAGTGTGTAAGCAAGGACTGTTGACTCAGGGTTCTCTTTTAAAGAGCAGACAGGAGGCCTCTGCCTTTCTGTGAAATCCGGAGAGAATGAAATTCATCCAGAACGTGGGGCTGGAAGGTCTTGGGGACACTGGTCTACACAACCAAGGGGGGTTGTGAAATAGAAAATAGGAAATCGATTTCCTCTGCCTTGAGAGAAGTTTTACTTGAAGTGATGAAGCCAGGCCCCACCAGAAGTTCCGAAGGCTGCCTGGGCAACAGGCTCACTTAGAGACTTTCAGACAGAATCTGGGCTCCACCCTAGACCTCCTGAATCTGAATGTTCCCTTCTGATCTCCTGGAATGAAGGAAGTGTTTCTGGAATGTTCCTTTCTTGGTTAGGAAGCAGAAGATCCTCTTACCAAACCACATTATGCCAAATCGAGGATTTCAAAACCCACGCATCAAAAGGTAGAGACTGGCTTTACCAAAAGTGTTCATTTAAAAAACGATCCAGTGGAGCCGGGCATGGCGGCTCGTGTCTGTAATTTCAACATGTGATAGAAAGAGCTGAGGGAAAAGGACCTTAGAGTTCGAGGCTCTCTTGACTTGCTTAGTGAGTTCTAAAGTAGCTTAGGTTATAGCCTGAGACCCTGTCTCAAAAAGTCAAACCAAATACAACTCCCAAGCAAATTCACCAGGTTTTTGTGTTGACACCCCAGAACCTGTTTATTTTAAGCCAAGAATGAACTCCATGGCCTCTGAGGTAAGAGCCTGAAGCTCTGTCACTTGCCAGAGTGTCTGGACTTCAAACCTCCAGATGCTACCCCAGTCGTGCTTGTATCATGCCTCAGTTTCTCTATACAAAATGGGGACAGCAGAGGGCTCCTGTGAGGATGGAATGGGAGAAAAAAAAATGCACGTGTGTTTTAAATCCACCTGGCATATGGCTTATGGCCATAAGCTATCACTGTTAGCACGTAGCTTATCTCTAGACAGGGTGATTATAATGGTTTTGTTGTCCCGTGGTTGTTCCTGGATTATACATGACTAGAAACAAGTAAATATGCCTAGACCTTGGTCTTTGGACCAACCCTGTAGGTATTTGTGGCTCTCCAAAGCCAATAAGGGTTCTATTTATGTTTTCTGACGTTTAAATCTGAACTTATGTTAACTCTTCTGTGGTAGGTTGCTTTTTTTTTTTTTTTCTTTTTTTCTTTTTCTTTTTTTTTTTTTTTTTTTTGCATTGTAGTAAGATAGACTGGCAGTGAATAGCAATGCATGCATGGAGTTATTTGCAGTTTGAATATATTTAAAAAGAGGCATGACTAACAGTTATTTAGAAGCCTTAGAAAGTATAGCTAGCAGGCTGGCAATATAGCTCAATGGAAAGGCATTTGCTAGCATGTGTGACGTTCTTGGTTCAATTCCCAGGACAGAAGGAAAGGAAGGAAGGATCTAAGAAACCTCAGCGGGGCAAAGCAGAGAGGGAGCGAGTTAGCATGCCGCAAGCAAGCATCGTATTCTTTTGAATTATGCAAATGAGTTCTTTATATTTTATTGATTGTATTTGATTGATTGATTGTATCGATTGTATTTGAGAGGCTCCCCTTTAAATCAGTGGTTTTCATCTTGTTGGTCATGACCCCCTTTAGGGGTTGAATGATCTTATCACACAGGTGGCCAGAGGCCATAGGAAAACACAGATATTTGCATTACAATTCGTAATAGTAGCAAAACTTCAGTTATGAAGTAGGAACAACAATGATTTTATGGGTGGAGGTCACCACACCAAGAGAAACTATGCTAGAGGGTCAAAGCATCAGGAAGACTGAGAACCATTCTTGTAAATGGAAGCAGAGTGATGCCTAGTTACTGCAAGGTGATGCCTCTTAGGATCTGCAGGTGTCCACTAACGGGCAGGGTGGGGTGTCTTACTGTTGCTCTCCCTGTTCAGGGGAACCCATTTTGCCAGGCAGAAGATCCTCATGTTGAAGTCTTAGGAGATATGGTTCAGGTGCATATGGGGTGAGGTGTTCTTTTCTTTTTAAAACCTGTGGTATTTGAAGAGAGTCATTATCTATCACAAGGTATCTCAAGAATTTTCTTGCGAACAAGACAGGCAGCCAGGAGTCTTATCTTGGGCAGCACAGCCTGCTTTTTGAGGTGCAGGGGTTTCTAGCCTCAGAAACAAGTGTCATGGGGATATTCAAGGTCTTACTGACAAAATAGTGCAGTGTCACCTTGAACATTAGGCCGTTGATATTTTCTCTGATTGCATTGAAAAGAAACATATATGCATTAGCTAAACATCTTGCATACAAAATGACCTCATTATGGTCCGCACAGTTGATGGCTGTATGTGGGCAGGGAGAGAGTATCCTCTTGCCTTCTGATATATTCAAGTTATTCTTTTTAAATGAGAATCTGGATTATTATTTCTGGCTCTTGTTATTTTATGAATATGATACAGCTAAGCCAGTTATGACCTAACTTATTCACAGCTACTATCTATATAAAGAAGTGATTCATTCATATATTCTCTGTGTATTTTCTTTTCAACTACTTCATGGTGCTCTGGACATGAGAGTGAGCAAGAGCTAGCGGAGATTATCCATTCTTCGTGACCAGGCGAGGGAAAGAAGGAATGTACAGAAATAGCTAACAATGCCGAGAGAGGGTTGGGTTGTACTTACTAGGGGGTACATTCTGACCCGGAAGGAATTCAGAAAGGTGGTGGGAGTTCAGGAAACACTGTGAGGAGGAGGAGGATCACGTGACTTGGTCTCTGAAGGCTGGATTGCACTTCTGCGGGAAGAGATGGAGAGAGGCAGAGGAAAGTCTTGTGAGTGGCTGGGTCAACAGGCAAATGCCTGCTTGTATGTAGGATGTAGGCTGGGCAACTGTGGCTGAAAGTGGGGGTGCTCTGAGTTTCAGAAGTCAGGGAGACTGGTGGGGGTATGGGGCTAGGGGAGAGGTCAGTCCAAAAAGCAGTTTGGAAGCATCACTGGTATAGAAAGGGTTTTGAACTTGTCCTCTGGAGTCTTCGGCCTAGCAGAGGGTTGTTCACACTCAGGACTTGACTGAATCTGAGGACACTGGAGCTGGTGTTGAATGAAGAGGGAGAAGGTAAGAGGCAGTGAGGAGCAGAGCTTGAAGGCTTACATGACCCAGTCTTTGTTTGCCAGTTCTTCATAAGCTGGGGTGGCAAAGGGGGACTGGGTTGATGCAGAGGTAAATCATGGAGGGGGGGATCTCTTCTGTTAGAGCTCCAGAACCCTAGAAGTTCTGTGTTTCACTCAGTGCCATGGAGTTATTCCTTTGTAAAATAGATAGAGGAGCTAATTTTAGCTAGCTCTAATACGCGTGTGTATAAAGATGAATGCTGCTTTCGACGCTCAGCCCATGCGGTGTCTCTTTTCACTTAAAACAAATATCATTTGTACTTTCCTCCAAGCGGTTTTCTGAAGACTTTCGAAGGGTACCCCGTACCTATTAGCAAGAATCCCAGCATTTCTTTGATCTTTTCCACCGTTGATTGACAGGCGTGAATCTCATTGTGTCAGCCACTTAACAACTTAGCCATTGTTCATTTGCGGCCATTCAGTAACTGTATTTCTGATAAATCATATTAGTATGGGTGTGCTTTATAATTTTTGATGATTTCCTAGAGGCTTTCTATAGGATCTTTTAATGTGTAAGAATATATATATATATATATATATATATGTGTGTGTGTGTGTGTGTGTGTGTGTGTGTGTGTGTGTGTGTATACATAAATATACACATATATATTATATAATATATAATTATATATATACATATATTATATATATATCGTTATGTATGAAAAGCCAACCATACCAGACACAGCTCTTTAAAAAATTAGCTTCTCACTTAATATCCTATAGAAGATAAAAAAAATATAGATAAATAAATATGAAATGGAGCTGAGCATGATTGTATATCCTGTAATTGTAGCACTTAGGATCTGGAAGCAGGCAGGTCGGGAGTTCAAGGCCAGCCTCAGCTCCACAGTAAGCTTAAGCAAGCTTAGGCTACTTAACACACTGTTGAAATAAATATCATTGTTAAGCCTTGGTTCTTGGGGGAACATTAGCCTAAGAGTCCATGACACACAGGGCAGGAGATCCTTGAAAATTATCTTTGTGTGAATGAGCAGTCTATTTACATGAACTTAGGAAAAGCCTGAAGATTGTTTAATATTCTTTTTTATTTTGTTTTGTTTTGATTTGAGTTGTTTACATGAGCTCTTCGTATTGCCCTCAAGTGGCTAAGAATGAAAATATTAAATACAAAAATAACAATATTAAAAACAAGAAGTTCTGTGCATGTCTATGCGTGTTCTGAGGTGCACATGTACGGTTGTGTTGTGTAGAGTCTAGCTATCAACGCCAGATATTGTTCTTCAGTTGTCATTGTCTTGTTCATTGAGACAGGGACTTTCACTGATCGGTGAGGCTGGCAGGTCAGTGAGCCCCAGGGATCCTTCTGTCGCTACCTCCATAGTGTTGGGATTACAAGGGTGTGCCACAGCACCCGGCTTTTCCACACTGGTTCTGGTGACTCCATGCACTTGCAGTTGAGGCACTGTGTGTGCTCAGAAACCATCAGGGGATGGTTCTGAGACCACAAGCTCCCTATTTCCAAGCTTGCCCCTCTGATCAGAGACTCCCATGAGCTTCTGATTCAAGCTGCCTATAACTGTTTTCCTGTTCTCCCCTGTGCGGCCCTGAGAGTCCTACATGCTTTCGATAATTATTAATTGGAGAAACTGATGACGGCGGCACTCTGCTTATCTGCTTTGGGGGAACTGGCTTAAGTTGGCTCCAGATGCTGTTCAACACGGAGTCCCAGGGAGCTGCTGAACTTTTGACTGCTTGGAGAGCTTCACTGGGTCATTGCTCAGCTTGCACGACCTGACAGATAGCGATTTATCTCTCAGTGTGATAGGTGGTGGGGTGTCACTCAGGGCACAGGCTAAGAACAAAACGTGCAGCCAGAGGCCGTCAGCTGTAGCCAGGTGGCCACCTGAGTGCAGGTCTCATGGCCCTTCATGCTCTTGCTTTTCCAGGTCTAGCCTACGCTCTCCTTCCCTGGATCAGCCAGCGAATCATTGCTAGTTTGTGTCCAGGTGATGCGTAGCCACCATGGTTGTCTTTTGGATGTTGGGTGAGATTTATTGTGAATTGCTTTTATCTCTGGTGGCAATGTCTCCCCCTTTACAAACACAGGGAGTAGGAAAGGTCTTGAGATCGGCTGTCGACGAGCTTGGCTGGCAGCTCCAGCCTCCACCACAGCTGTACTCGTGCACTGTGCATTTTTATTTACAGATTACTAGGCTCTAAGTCTGACATATGACTATCTGGGAAGCTCCTCCCCAGAACAGTTGTATGTCATCTGCTTCAGAGGACTAATTGCTTGGCAAATCCCCTTCGGTAATTTCCTCTTTATTTGCTGATGAGTTACTTAACAGTGACGGGCTTGTGGAGTAGACCGTGGAGTTGACTGTGCGCTCCAGAAACACCACCACTGGAAGGCCCCGGGGGATATGCTTTTTTGAGTTCTGTTTGGCTTTCCTGAAGAAACACTGAAACCATTATATGGCCTGTTAATATTTCACTCAATAGTAGGTTAAACTCCTGAGCAGTGTTCTGTTTTCCAAAGGGAATCAAAACCAGACCCCCTTTCTTCAAATATGCCCCTGTGCATTAGAAAATTATTAAAAAGGAATTTAATATTTATAGAATGTTTAATGCTGTTTTAAAAATACAACTCGGAGTGGAATAGCACACAGTGGAATGAGGAGGAGCGGCTTAGGAAGAATTCTGTCCGACTGATAGCCTGAAGATCTGATCTCTTTCTTGCTTTCTTGCTATATCAGCGGGAAGGTTTACCTTTAAACCTTGCTGGGCCTCAGTTTACCCGTCTATGAGAAACTGAAAAAAAAAATGTTATCATGTTTTTTTTTTCTTTTGCTGACCTTGTAGAATTCTGAGATTTTGTGTGTGTAGAAACCAGAGGTCAACATTGCATGTCTTTTTGTATTGCTTTGCATCTTACTTTGGGAGACAAAGTCTCTCACCTATTAGCTAGACTGTCTGGCCAACAACCTATGGGGATCCTCCTGTGTCAGCCACCCCACCACTCAGCTCTAGAGTTACACCATAATGTCCAGTTTTATTTGTTTGTTTGTTTTTTAACGTAGTGTTGAAGATGGAACCCCAGTCCTCATGCTTGGGCATGCGGCTTCGTCCAGCCTGAGCCATCTCCCTCCACAGCCAAGTTCTGTGATTTTATTAGAATTCTTCCCCTCACCTCCCCTAAGACCTTTGCTTCTGTCAAACATCATTTGCTGTTGTTTGACTTTGTTAGGTTTGGTACTTAATTAGAGTTTATATTTTAGCTATTATTATGTCATTATTTAGAGAGTAAGTCATCAGTGGTACGGACAGTCATTTATCACCATATCTATATTAGTTTCATACTGCAGTAGTTTCCTGTGTGTGTGTGTGTGCCCCAAAGAAGAGCCCTCTCCAGAGAGGTGGATTGTGTTATAACTCAAAAGAATCTTCTAGCTAATTATGGCATTGTTTCTTACAAGAGGTGCACTGGAGCTTAGATCTGAGCATCCGTATCTAGGGCCATACCCTGCTTTTCATTTGTGAGTAGACATCTTTTTTTTTTTAATGTCATTTGGTTTTACCCGAAGGTGTAGGTGGCAGTCCCCAGGTAAGTCTTTTGCTCTTCTGCCTTGACTCTTGCAATCAGCGTGCTCACTGCAGCCTCGCCTATTTAGTTCATTTATAAGCAGCTCATGCCGATGCCTCAAGATGGGTTGCAATTATTAATAGTTTCATTCGGCAGGTGAATGCAAATGGAAGAGATGACATTTGGGAGCTTTTTGAATACCCACTTCCCCCCTACCCCCCCTAAGTGGAAGCTGAGTTTTTTAGATTCTGATTGGAGCTCTGTGGTTGTGTGGCCCTCCCGACCCACATCTCTTAAAATCTGTGACCCTCAACTTCTTCATCTAATGAATGGGGAAGAAAATGCCTGTCTCAAGGGATTGTTGTCATGGTAAGCATGTTGTCTTACTTAGGGCTTTTATTACGATGATAAAACACTCAGGGAAGAAAGGGTTTATTTCACTTATAACTCTTAGGTCCCACAGTCTATCACTAAGGGGAGTCAGGGTAAGAATTCAAGGCAGGAACCTGGAGGCAGGAACTCAAATAGAGGCGATGGAGGATTGATTCTTGTTTGCCCACTTGCAGTGCGCTGGGGCTTCCCTCATCAATCACCAGCCAGGAAAATGTATCACAGGCTTGCTCACAGGCTGGTGACATTTTTCTCAATTGAAGAGCCCTGTTCCAAAAATGACTGTAGCTTGTGTCAAGTTGACAAAAACAAACAAACAAACAAACAAAAAACAACTAGTACACATGCCCTGGTTATATCACCTCACTGGGAGGAATCTCAGAATTAAAAAAACAAATGCATAAATGAAGGGGAAGGTAGGGCATTTTAGAGGTGAGGGAAGCAGATAAGAACAAAGGTGGAGCTGTTTCAGGACAAAGAGGATGCCCTTTGGGTCTTTGAGGAGTAAGTGTGAATCCTAATTGGATCTTTGAAACTTGGGAGCACCAGATTCACTTCCTGTGTATGGAAGTGATGGCATCAGCAGGTGGAGCTATACCATGGAAGAGTGACTACCACCACTGAGGGGTGGAAACACAGCCTGGGCTGGCCCTGGTGCCATCCTGGCTCTTTCATGGATTCCCCCATTGAGGTCCTTAAGTCATGTGCTCCTTGTTTATTTAAAGTAGTGTGTGTGTGTGTGTGTGTGTGTGTGTGTGTGTGTGTGTGTGTAGGTCTGAGAACAACTCACAGGAGAAGGCTATCCCTTTTCCTCCATGTGGGTTCTAGGGATCAAAAGCAGATCACAGGGCTTGCCAGCAATCATCTTTACCTGCTGAGGACCACATTCACCATTCCCTGTCTTCCAGATTTTGACAAATTAAAATATACCTTCTTCTTCTTCCCCTTCTTCCCCTTCCTCTTCTTCTCCTCTTGCTCCTCCTCTTCTTTTCCTCTTCCTCCTCCCTTTCCTTCTCCTCTTCCTCCTCCTCTTCTTCCTCCCCCTCTTCCTCCTCTTTCTCTTTCTCCCCATCTTCCTCTTCTTCCTCCTTCTCATCATCACTCTCATCTTCCCCTTCATCTTGTTCTTTTAAATTTGGTAAACAGTCTCATTTGCTGCCTAGACTATAACAATGCCATCTCCTGGAATATGCTACAGTCTATCAAATACTTCTGTGTGAAGTCATGGGGATGCTTGGTCTGTTTCTGTTGTTTCTTAGGATGAAGCTAGGACAGCTATCTTTGCCAGCAGGGGTAGTTTTCACTCAGGGTACAGATCGGGAGGCGGATTGCTGAGTGAGAAGGGGTTTGTCCTGAATCGCTTCCAAAGGCCTCCTCTGAGTTATGTTGCTGCTAATGATGGAGAAACGTGTCTTGCTTCAACCTGATTCAGGATGAGATACATCCATTTTTTCTTTGGTGAGCTTAACTGAACCCTGGGTTTTCAGATTTGCATTGCTATGATCTCACTCCAGATAGCACAAATCTCTGTGTTTACTTACTAATTGTCCTTCACACAGTTAGCAGAGAGGCTATGTGTGCTAGCCTGTGAAGACAAGTCTTTCCTATGTTCTAGATAGCACTGTGTTTTGAAAAGTCGTATCTTCTTTATCTATCACACACCCCAATTTTTATTTCAGAGGCAATATTTATGTTCATATTTATTTTAAAAAATGATTATGCATATGCATGTGCATCTGTGTATAAGTGTGTGAGCATGAGTTCAGGCATCTCCCCGAAAGAGAGCTTGTCAGCCGCTGGAACTGCAAAACCACATACAGGTGGTTCTGTTACCTGACCTGGGTGCTGGGAACTGATGTTGGGTTCTTCCTTAGAGCCGTATACAGTCCTAACCACTGAGCCATTCTTCCAGCCATACTTTTTTGTTGCATTGCATGGAAGTTCAAGGTTTTAAATACAATGGGTTGTTCATTTCTTTAGTTTCTGTTGTGGACCCACTTGGAAGGAAGACAAGAGAGAAGGGGCACCTGGGCCTTTGTACAAGCCAGCCAGCAATCTGGCTCTACCAGGATGATACTCTCTCCCTCTGTCTCCTCCTCTCCCTCTTCGTCTTACTCTCTCCCCTCCCTCTCTCCCTCTTTCTCTCCTATTACTGTTTCTCTTGGGAATGGGTTGTTATTAAAAGCTCAATGCTGTATGTTCCCAAAGCTCCCCCCCTTACTTCTCCTCACACCTGCTCTTCCGTCTTGCCTTTTCCTCCCCCCAGGCCACCATCCTGGCTGTCACATTTTTTTTCTCCTCTGCACTGGGTCTCCCTGCTCTCTGTGGTTGACCTGTGTGCTTCCTGTCTTGGGAATGTGGGTGGAAGTATGTCCGGCCTACTCCCTCACTTGGGCCTCAAGGGACAAAGCCGGAATGTCAAATGTATAACAGTTGTCCACAATGTTGGTTGATTGGAGACTTGACCTGCGTGGTTGGGTCTAGCTCCCCGCCAGGCTGAAGAAACTACTTGGGTTGACTTTCATCCATATTGGAACTGGAGACATGAATCTTCTCTCCCTCCCTGCACGGTGTAGCTGTCCCTTATAGATGGCTCTCTGGGCAAAAAGGTTGGCATGGGTTTCCTCTGTTTCGAGGTCAAGGGGAAAGTAAGTTTCATGATCTGAATTTGGGCTTATGGCTCAGCCAGGCTGGGATGTCTCTGCATCTAACATGTCTACTGGATGGACTTTCTATACAGACATTAGATATTTTTCTTTCTGTTGTTTGAGACAAATTCTGGAGCTTGGGTAGATCTTGAATATATCTGTGAATATAAAGGGTCAAATGTATATATGGAAACAATGCATACCCTACAAACCTACAAATTATTCTGTTCTCCCCACTTAAGTGTTGGGATTTTTTTTTTTTTTAAACAGCCTCCTTCTGTATATTCCCAGCTGCTAACCTTTAGCTGCCAGTGACCTTCCTCTTTCAACTTCTCCAATGCTAGGATTTCAGGCATTATGTGCCAACATGTCTGACTGCATGACACATACTGTTTTTCTAGTCCATCCCATTCTGCTCTCTGAAGTCCGAGAAAACACTTTTGAATATTAGAAATCCGCTTACATCTTTGCCCTGGCGAACGCCTCTTACTGTAGGTTCTCTCAGCTGCAGGATGAAGTTCGGCATCTCCAAGCTGGCTCCCTGGCTTGGGATGCCCCTCATCCCTCCAGCTAGGTCAGTCATGTAGGCCTGTCTCAATCATTAAGTACTTACTTCCCTTTGAGTTCTGTTTTGTGTACAAACGTATTGTTCCTCCTTCTTTAGGATCGGTGACTCCTGGCTCCTGCCTGGCTAATTTTCTCTAGTACATAACATTTCAGCTTCCTGTCCCTTCCTGAGGGAGCCCTTAGGCTAGGCTAGATGGAGACTATTTGAACTCTCATACTCTCCTCCTTCTTCTGTAGCTCTTGCTTGTATGAACTATGCCACTCTGCCTGGCCTTGAACTCACTTTGTAAACAAGGCTGGTTTTGAACATGTAGCTATCCTCCTGGCTCAGCCTCCCAAACTTAGATTAATCTAAGCACACTTAGATTACAACTGTGAGCCACCACATCCAACCCTTTTGTAGCATTTTTTAAACTTTTCCTCAACTCAGAGATAAGAGCATCTTTCCTGCTGCACCACACTCAACATCTGGCCTATATATGCCTGCGGTATGTACAGGGACTTCCCTATGAATCTCTATGTAACAGATTGGATGTGAGCCCTTCTCTTTACATGGATCAAGGTAACAAAACTGTGATTTGGATCCACTTTAGTCATGATAGGGCCACAGTAGAGATGATGACATCTGTAACAGTAGCACTGGGTATCATGATAGTGGGTGACAAAAGGAATAAGAATTTTCCAGAAGACTATGCTAAAGAGAAAGGGTGGATAAAGGAGTGCTCACTGGGAGAATACTCTGGAATGAAAGCTCCTTGCAATGGAACGCTGGGTTTGTTCAGTTTTGAGTCAACTACTTATTCAATCCAGAAAAAGAATCTTTTGAACATCTAAAATTGTCTTTGCTTTGCAAAGGAATTCCTGTTGGGTTCTGGTTTCACGATGACCCGTGAAGGCACAGCTGTCCTGTTACAGGGGTGAGTGGACGTCAGTGAGGTTCAGGTGTCTTGACATCAGTTCCCTAGTCTTGGTTATTAGTCTTCCTTACAAGCTCTGGGGATCCCATTTGCCAACTCTGATGAACACTGGGGCTTATGTTTATCTGGAAGGGAAGAATGTCTACAGTTCTGGGTCAGGCTGCTCAGGTTTGGATAAAGCACAGTGTGGAATTGTGAGCTCCATGCCAGAGCTTGGGACAATGAAGCAGCCCTTTGTATACATGACAAGTCTCATCAGGAACAAGACTGAGGAGGCAGAAGAATGATCTGAAGGTGGAATCTGGGCCTCTTCCACCGGGTGGCTCAGACGCCTCCTCTGTCTTACATATGATTTTGTCTAGGAGAAGCACTGTTGCCATAGATAGAGAAACCTTTAACAGATATATGGTGTCCATTTCTGGGGTTTGGGGGTGAGATGCTATACACTAGACTGCGTGTCAGGTGGAAATGGAATCCTGATACCAAGAACCAAGTGTCTAGTGTACAAGCCTACAGGGAACCATAAGCTTCCCTACCTTGTTCTGCTCTGGGAGATTCCAACTGGGACAGAAGGAAATCTGGGTGAATGTTGTTCTGAATTCTCCTCCTATTTCTCAGGCCTCAGATCCAGTCTACATCTGAGGCTTCCTGGGTTTCTGAACCCAGGCATAGAGAAGTGTATTTGCATATACAATCCTCTCTCTCTCTCTCTCTCTCTCTCTCTCTCTCTCTCTCTCTCTCTCTGTGTGTGTATTGGGGGGGGGGTGCCTTTCACATAAGGACCTGGAAAGAAATCCTTCCTACTCTCACCATATCTTTGGTCTCCTACTGAAGTCTTTTTAGAAGCCAGGCAGTGATTCGTGCCTATCATCCTACCATGTAGAAGGCTGAGGCAGGAGGAATGCTGGAGTTCCGGGCCAGCCTAGGCTCCAGAGTGAGACAGAAGTTTGAGGCATTCAGCTCAGTTTTGTTCTTCCTATGTTCCCAGCCTCATCAGACAAGCATAGAACTACTGTGTAGACAGAAGCAAAGAGGATCCCGTTACTAACGTAGACATCAGCCAGGCACAGTGGTGCACACTCACAGTTCCAGGACTCTGAAATGTGATATGAGGGGTTGTGAGTTTGAGGCCAGCCCTGGGTACATAGGAAGACTGTTTCAGAAACAGAAAACCAAACAAAAAAAAAAAAAAAAAAAAAAAAAAAAAAACAACCTATTTAGAAAAATGTTTGGACCTTCAAGAATGGGGGAGGAGGGATTTATGAGGCTCCAGGCTCCATCACGAGGTGGCTGTTACTGATTGCCGGGGGATCGAAGTCAAATCCTGCAGTGATATACATACACACCTGGAAACTTCCCCCTGCTCCAGTAAGTAAATCCCACTGGGTGGGTCATGAAGTAAGAGACATGCAAGTAGAGGGAGGTTGTTGAGAAGAAGAAAGGGGGTCACCTGGAGTAGGAGAGGAAGGGGAGATGCTACAAGGAGAAAATAACTCTAATGCATTATATACGTGCATGGAATTGTCAAACGGGTTAGCGGAAACCTACCTTCTTTCCTGAGACTTTGCTCTGTGTGGAGTCTGAAAGGAACGTGATAATGGCATCTTAGCCCCACTGTGGGGGTTTTAGTTTGGATGCCCTGCCCCACCGAAGCCTCTGCAGCCCTCTGTCCTGTAATCTTCAGAAGGTGCTGTAGGCAGTCTTTTTCCATCTTGGAACCACCCAGATAAACAGTGCTATTTTAACAATCTGAATAAACATATAAAAGAAGAAAGCCACTTCCCCCCCTCCTGGTACACTGTGCATCTGTTTCACTTGCCCTACAGACTAACATAGGCAAGTGTGAGTCAGGAGCATCTTCGACATGACAACAATTATGTTTCTGAATGTGAGCTTTGAAACATGGGCTGCCCCTGACCAAAATTTTGCTCGCCAGCACCAGACCAAACCCTAGGAATAATATAGTTCAAATCCTAGGTCAGCCTGAGAGGATGGCTGCCCATCTTTGGAAAAAAGGAATGAATAGCTATCTGCTGTGCTGCTGAGCAGAGAACATCACGTGGCTTGACTGGTCTCTAAGTTTCTTCCGACTGATGTACTGAATGGTAATTTTTTGTCATAAAGCCTTGAAATTATTTCATTATTATCATCATCATTGTCATTATAATTATTATTTAAAATTTTCCATTTTAAATGTCCAGAGTCTTCAAAGACTTTGATGGCATACAAGTCCTATGCTTCCTGCCCCTCTTGTAGAATGAGTCAGAGCTATCCTTATCTCTTGATGGTACTTTGCTCAGACATTCTGATTTAGTTAGTAGCTTAGGCCTTAAAAACCACAGCTATGCGCACTATGGTGGCCAGTGTATCATGATTACAGTGTCATAAGAATTAAATCAAGCATGGTGGGTAAATTGCTTCAGCAGACAGTCAGGATGACTCCTTGAGTGGAGAGTATGGTCATTATCCAAAAGATCATCGTCATCGTCATTGTTATTGTTATTGTCACCGTCATCATCATTAAAAACAACAACAACAGAACCTAGCAGCTCTGACACAGGTTGGAGTTCCAGTGATGTGATAGGTCACTTTCATTTATCACTTGACTGCTCTAGAATCCCCTAGGTGATAATTCTGGGAGTCTCCAGAGAGTTTTACACAAGGAGGAAAGGGCTGCTCACGGGATATGGGTAGTATCATCTTACATGGTCATTGTTCGATTGACTATAAAGGAACAAAAGAGAAAACCATCACAGTGCTTCATGTCCTCAGCTTCCTGACCCATCTAGATGTGAGCAAGCAGCCTCAGCTTCTGCTGCTGCAGCTCAGAGCCACTTGGTGCTGCACCATCACTTCCCCTCAAACGTAAGCCAGAATAAGCCCTTCTTCCTCCCTTCAGTTATTTCTTATCAGATACTAGGTTACAGCAAGAAAAAAAATTAATAAGTAACTAAATTGTTGTATCTGTAGCCTGGGTTTTCTGGCCTGCAGTTTTTCTCTCTCCTCCATCCCCCAGTATAACCAAGATTCCCCTAAGCCTTATGCAGGTAGGCCTCTGAATTCATAAAACAAGAGGACATTTTCTGCTTTCATTGAGTTGATCCAATGAGCAGTTTGGACCTGCTGTGATAAGGAAGCAGTTCCAGAATTCAGCCTCTTGGATGTAAGCAACCTTTGTTGCCTTTGGACATATTTTTCTTAAATATTTGTGTGTGTGAGTGAGTGTGTGTGTGTGTGTCTGTGTGTGTGTGTGTGTGTGTGTCTGTGTGTCTGTGTGTCTGTGTGTGCGCACGTGTGCCTTTAGGTGCTTACAGAGGCCAGATGAAGATGTTCAGTTCCATAGACCTGGAGTTACAGATGGCTGTGAGCCCCTTAACATGGATGCTAGGAGTTAAACTCCAGTTTTCTGCAAGAGCAGCAAGCACTTTAAACTGCTGTGTTTCTCTCCAATCCTGGGATATTCCTTTGTTCATTTAGATGCTAGGTGTGTTGGGAGTGCCCAGGACTCCACTTGATGGATTGAGGGGGTGGGAGGAAGTGTCTCCTTTTTATAACCACTGCACTTTTATGGCTGAGCTGTCTCTCCTTTAATGTCAGCAAGGTTAGAAACACCAGGAAGTCAAATCGATCTTGTATTTGGAATCCTGAAGTTTGAGAAGTCCCTTCCTCAGTAGGTGGGAAGATGGAGTCAGGTCAACTTCCTGTCTATAGTTTTCTATTGTGTTTCTCTTGGTCATTACAGAAGAGGTTAGCAGAAGTGTGTCCAGCTGCCCTTGGATCTATCTGGTACTTGCTGAGCAGGAGGGACCCTGTGCAAGACAGGCGACTCTTCAGTAACACAGATTGCTTCTGTGTTGATTATATATTGACAATATCTTGTGGTTAATCGCTGTCACTATCCATCTCAATGACCCTGGAGCATGTGTTGTACTCATAATGCAATTATTCCTGTCTTTTTAGAAATCATCTGGTGACAGGCTACCATGCTGCTAGGTGTAACACCCCCAGAATTGAATCACTTCTGTTTGCGCCTCACTGTCTCTTTGCAGTTTTCTGTCCCCTACAGAAGTCAAGGAGATCTGTCTTGGCAGGGAGCTTCTCTTGGTGACAGTGTAGCTAAGAATGTTTCTAACAGGTTCCGGAACAGAAAATGCTAGTGGACATCACTTATTACCACCCCAAGATCTTCATTGGGAGTTCGCAGGACTTGGTGCCTTTAATGAACTCTCCATGAGGGATAATGGGTCACCATTTTTATTCTGGGTCACCCTAATGGATGATGTCTAGCTTCAGAGATATCCTCTTGGACATCATCCCTGTCAGACAATGTGTTAACCATCCCATTGTCTGGGCTTGGTCTCCCACTCATTTTGAGCTAGGCTTAGTCACTGATGGCCAGACACACCAGAATGTCACATTGCTTCCCTCTGCTTCCCGTAGGGCTTTAAGTCTCTCTTGAGCTCCTGAGGTCCATTTCTGCCAACACTACCCATTCCTTTGCTAGACACAGTGCATACAGTCATTCTTTCTATGTTGGCATTGGCCCAGCAGCATAACCTGGAGTCGAGGCTAAATTCGTCTTGCACAGACTTGTTCATGCTGGTTCTGGCCTGTCTCTCACCACAAGTTGAGCTTTCAAAAAACACCAGTGATTGGTTTTGCATAGACATGTGTGGACTGTTGGAAGAATTCTCTCCCTGGATTTCTGTTGTTTACATAAGCATATATGTATTTTTTAAAAATGTCCCATCACTGAATTAAACAACGGGGCTTATTTCTTTTTAACGCCACGGATGCTTAAAGGTAGCCCAGAATAAAAGCAAGAGGGTTTCATTTCTTTTAATGACAAGTTGCAACAGATCCAAAAGATGTCTATTTTTGTCTGGGCAGGAAAGGGTCAAAACTGGAAATGGGCAGCAGGGGCAGGCTAGACTGGAGAAATGCAGACAGAAGCTGACAACCCCATGGCCCTTGTTGGGAGTTCAGCCCATGGAATGTTCTGTAGGAAAAAGGAATGGCGGAGATATTTCAGTTACATTTTATTCTCGGTCAAAACCTTCTGAAATATAAATCTGCTGTCTGTTGAGAGTGGAGACAGTAGTTCGTAGAACTTGAATGGCTTTCATTTAACTAGAGGATCCCACAGAAAGAGGCGCTTGTTCTGACAGCCGTATTTTTGGCTTTCTTCGACTTAAAGAAAATCAAATCCCTGTTTACATATCTGAGAGGATTGTTTTATGAACAAAAGACCTGGGTCAAATCGCATCACAGTGGCTTCTCCGACAGCAAATAGAAACATTTCTAAAGTGAAATACAAATATTTCTAAGCCTCAGCCGGAGCCTACGGTAATGATACGAGTTGGTGATATGAAAACCATTTGCAGTTATAATTCAGTTGTAGATGTGCTTTTTCTTCTGAAGTGTAGAAATCTTTTTTTAAAACAAAATTCTAATCTCTTGCCAGCACGAATTTTTATTTGTGCTTCACCTATTTGCATAATAGGGGACGAATATGAATATATATTCATATATATGTGCAATCATAGATGTCATCTTTATTTTGGTTTTTCTGCAAAAAAAGATTACTTTTTTTCCTTCATAATGGCATCCGGAATTGTTTCCAATAGTGGAAATTTCATAATTACCCACAAATGTGACTTTTCCATGTTGACAGATACCACAGAGGGCTCGTAACCAGTGCTTGTGGCCGACGGGGCTGCACTTTAGAAGTAAGGACGTTCTGAAGTGCAAGTTTTGAGCAGACCTCCACTCTGTACCCTAGTAGCAGATGGTGGATTGTTCTGTGTTGGGTTTTGAAAGCTCAGATCCTCTGGCATTGGCCTGGGACTCAATGCAAGTGTAACTGCCGTTATTATCCATCATCGACCCGAAAGCTCTCAGCACCCAGTGGCCTGTGGTTCTTGAGACTCAGGTTTCTCAGAGAGGTTGAGAACTTAGATAAAGGAGAGCCTAGAACACTTAGAGTTGTTGACCAAGCTCCTGTGGCAATCATGTCAACTGGGTTCTTCTCTGTATTCTAACTCCTCGGCTCTTGGTTGTGTGTCTTATGTTTAATTTCCATTCTTTTCTTTGTGTTAGTCTACTCTTCAGTTTGTGGTTCTTCTCATCTTGAAAATACTTTACTATTATTATTATTCCTCCATGACTTTGACGTTGATTTGAGACTTGGCCTCACATAATCCAGGCGAGCCTAGAACTCATAATCCTCCAGCCATGCTTCTAGACGTGAACCGCCACACCCCAGTCTACAGAAACTTTTAAAAGACAAAAAAGATGCATTTACCAAAGTATGGTGGCTCATGCTTATAATTCCAGCACTTGGGAGGCCGAGGCAGGAAGCAAGCACAGCCTGGGCTGTAGAGTGATGCCCTGTCTTATAACAGAGAACAACACAAAAATTCCTATCTAGAGCTGGCGAGATGGCTTAGTGGCTACTGCTGCTTCTACTCAGGCCTGGCGTCCAGTTAGGTTCCCAGGATCCATGTAAAAGCAGAAGGACAGAGCCAACCTCACAAGTTGTCCTCTGACCTTCACATGTACATGGCAGCGCGTGACGTCATCTCATGTTCACACACATAATAAATATTATTTAAAATGTTACAATTTAATTAATTCCCATGGCAATATAGAGCTTTGATTGGCTCATTCTTTCTACCTCGGCCATATTTTCTGTCTTAGCACCAGACTGTTGTTTCTCTTTAATTTTGCTCCAGGATTTCTTCCAGCAAGTGCAAGGGTCTGCATTTTTGTTCAACTTCTCATCGCATCTGAGTCCATTTTGTAAGCGTGAGCACTCTGTTTGGTGCTCCCTGCACATAGGTCCTTACGACACCATCCATCTCTCCTGTGTTCCGTTATTTCCACAGAGGAAAATCTACTTTTCATTAATTAGTTCATTCTGCTGTCACTTCCTCCAGCACACTTAGAGTTCTAACGTCTCCCAATTCACTTCACAGCTTTGAACTGCAACTGTGAGCAGCTCTTTAAGAAATCGGTTGTCTCCAGGGGCAGTGGTGGCGCAGGCCTTCAATCCCAGCACTTGGGAGGCAGAGGCAGGTGGATTTCTGAGTTCGAGGCCAGCCTGGTCTACAGAGTGAGTTCCAGGACAGCCAGGGCTACACAGAGAAACCTTGTCTTGAAAAACCAAAAAAAAAAAAAAATCAGTTGTCCCTACACGTGGTTTACAATATGACTCTTGCTACTAAAAAAAAAAATGATTAAGCTTCTCTGTGTGTTCTTTGTTGTGGGTCAGGAACTTGACCTGCTTAGCCATCCAACTCAGAAGTTAATCACAAACGGGTCCTCTGAACCAAATAATTAAAAATAGAGTGAAGTTTCTGAACTGGGCAGTTGGCAATAGAACATCTGTGTGCCAGGTTAAGGCGATAGTTGGTGATCTTTAC